>NC_091287.1:389578848-389901575 GCF_032444005.1 Ranitomeya imitator
AGGCTTGCGGTATATTTCGGTGTAAAGAGCAATCATCAATTTACTTGCACATTCTAGGAGGTGCTACCAAGAAAATTAAGGAAGCACAGAAAACGCTACTGAACTACAAAAATCAGCAACAAAAACTGCAAAGGAACCTCTGCCATCCTTCAAAACTAGGACACAATAAACCTTTTAACTTATTGCGCGTAATTATTTATATCTTTTTGGTGGGGTTTTCATTCTCAGGTAATATTTTAATATTTTCCCTACAAGATGAATCATTTGCCGATTGTAAAACATTTCACTTCAGATGCCGATCTGATGAGGTCTGAACCTTTTATTTTTGATCACCCTTTAACGAGCTCCCTGCTGGGCATCAACGGATGACTGTCCGAGATCCGCCAATAAATTCAGATTAGGTGGTGTATAGGATTACTATTGCAATTATGACAATGTTGGGTGCATTTAAAGGGAACCTGTCACCAGATTCCTCCCATAAAAAGAAGGGCCAGCACATGTAAGTCCTCTGTTACAGTATTCTAGAATGCTGTCTATATGTCCCCAGTCTGCTCTCCATAAATCAAAAAAGAGCTTTTATGACACTCATCATCAGCGAGGTCCGGTCCGATGGGCATTCTGATCTTGGTCCGTTACCCCCTCTTTTCTTGCGAAAAGGACACGTCATCCACACAAAGCAAGAAGGAGGATGGCGGTTGCAAGAAATGAAGAGATGTCGAATCAAGACCAGCGAGCCCACTGGAGCAAACCGTGTCGTTGGTGAGTATAATGAAAGCGATTTTTTTGTTTTATGGAGAATGGATTGGGGACATATAAACAGCATTCTAGAATACCATAAAAGAGGGCTTACAGGTGAAGGCCCTACTTCATATGGAAAAACCTGGTGATAAGTTCCCTTTAAAGGTGCTCTAAGTTTGGAAAATAAGTCTCACTGTAAGTAGGCAGCATCTAACTAGGTTTTAGCTTACTGTAGAAGCAATTAATTTAGTTTTATGTAAAACAAAGCTCCAGAAGTGATTCAGTAGGTTGGCACTAAAAAGAAACTCCGGAAGAATTAAGACCTAAAGAAACAACTGAGACCAATAAACTTGGAAAGCCAAAACCTTTCATTAATTAAATCGGCAAATCTTCAAATTTCTGTGGTCTTTTTTAAAATATTACGTTTTGTTCACACCACAATTGTCCCAAAACGTATATACACATGGAATTAGGTTTCTTCTTTTTTTCTATTAAAAAGACTTTCTTCATCCAAGCATCAACTATGGAGTGATATGAAAATCCAATGCTATGTTTGGGTCCACCGTTTTGTGGTGGGTTTGCTTTTGTGGTACAGAATAGTGTAGAAGGCTACATTACTTTAAAAACACTACATTTGAGCTAAACGTACTCGCTGTTGCCAAATGTTGGTCATATAGAAGCTTAGAGAATTAGTTTGTTATACATTGGCATACATTTTTGTTTAGGAAACGCATTAAGTAAATACCAAACATGTGGTGTAGGGTTGAGCGACTTTTCTTTTTATAGGATCGGGTCGGGTTTCACGAAACTCGACTTTTTCAAAAGTCGGGTCGAGTGAAATCAGCCGATCCTATAGAAAAGTCGGGGTCGGGGTCGGCCGAAACTCGAAACCCAATGCAGTGCATTGGGTTTCTAATGGTTCCCAGGGTCTGAAGGAGCGGAAACTCTCCTTCAGGCCCTGGGATCCATATTTAAGTGTAAAATAAAGAATCAAAATAAAAAATATTGCTATACTTACCCTCGGACGTGCCCTGGTTCTCACCGGCAGCCTTCCTTCCTAAGAATGAGCGCCTGAAGGACCTTCGATGACGTCGCGGCTTGTGATTGGTCGCGTGAGCGGTAACATGGGCGTCACGCGACCAATCACAAGCCGCGACGTCATCTAAGGTCCTTCAGGCGCTGATTCTTAGGAAGGAAGGCTGCGGGTTAGAACCAGGGCGCGTCCGAGGGTGAGTATATACCTATTAGGAATATACTCACCCTCGGACGTGCCCTCGGACGCTTCCTTCCTAAGAATTAGCGCCTGAAGGACCTTAGATGACGTTGCGGCTTGTGATTGGTCGCGTGACGCCCATGTGACCGCTCACGCGACCAATCACAAGCCGCGACGTCATCGAAGGCCCTTCAGGCGCTCATTCTTAGGAAGGAAGGCTGCCGGTGAGAACCAGGGCGCGTCCGAGGGTGAGTATAGCAATATTTTTTATTTTGATTCTTTATTTTACACTTAAATATGAATTCCGATACCGATTCCCGATATCTTAAACATATCGGGAATCGGTATCGGAATTCCGATCCCAGATCAGAAGATCGCCGACCTCATGGCCGACCCCACACAGGGGTCGGGTCGGGTTTCATGAAACCCGACTTTGCCAAAAGTCGGCGACTTCTGAATCTGGCC
Organism: Ranitomeya imitator; assembly: GCF_032444005.1. NCBI lineage: Eukaryota > Metazoa > Chordata > Amphibia > Anura > Dendrobatidae > Ranitomeya > Ranitomeya imitator. The sequence goes on from NC_091287.1 coordinate 389,581,265, forward strand.
GACCCGTTTCGCTCAACCCTAATGTGGTGTGAACAGAGCCTATACGGCCAAAGAGAAATGGAGAATACAAACTTATCACATGCATTAAATGTGGAAATGACAGGATGCAGAAAGCAGACTCTCATGATGAATATTGAGAAAACAATGAAATGAAGGGATCTGTGCAACCTGTTTCTCAAGTCTATTCCAGTTTTTCTGTTTGCTGGGTCATAAACATCTGGAAACCCTGCGGTCTTCAGGAATATACAGTGCCTTGCGAAAGTATTTGGCCCCCTGGAACTTTTCAACCTTTTCCCACATATCGTGCTTCAAACATAAAGATACCAAATGTAAATTTTTGGTGAAGAATCAGCAACAAGTGGAACACAATTGTGAAGTTTAACAAAATTTATTGGTTATTTTAAATTTTTGTGGAAATTCAAAAACTGAAAAGTGGGGCGTGCAATATTATTCGGCCCCTTTACTTTCAGTGCAGCAAACTCACTCCAGAAGTTCATTGTGGATTTCTGAATGATCCAATGTTGTCCTAGATGCCTAATGATGATAAATATAATCCACCTGTGTGTAATCAAGTCTCCGTATAATTGCACTTGCTCTGTGGTAGTCTAAGGGTTCTGTTTGAAGCACAGAGAGCAACATGAAGACCAATGAACACCACAGGCAGGTCCGTGACTGTTGTGGAGAAGTTTAAAGCCAGATTTGGATACAAAATGACTTCCAAAACTTTAAACATCCCAAGGAGCACTGTGCATGCGATCATATTGAAATGGAAGGAGTATCATATTACTGCAAATCTACCAAGACCCGGCCTTCCCTCTAAACTTTCATCTCAAACAAGGAGAAGACTGATCAGAGATGCAGCCAAGAGGCCCATGATCACTCTGGATGAACAGCAGAGATCTACAGCTAAGGTGGGACAGTCTGTCCATAGGACAACAATCAGTCGTACACTGCAAAATCTGGCCATTATGGTAGAGTGGCAAGAAGAAAGCCTTTTCTCAAAGATATAAATAAAAAGTGTCATTTAAAGTTTGCAACAAGCCACCTGGGAGACACACCAAACATGTGAAAGAAGGTGCTCTGATCGGACGAAACCAAAATCAAACTTTTTGGCAACGATGCCAAACAATATGTTTGGCGTAAAGGCAACACAACTCATCACCCTGAACACACCATCCCCACTGTCAAACGTGGTGGTGGCAGCATCATGATTTGGGCCTGCTTTTCTTCAGCAGGGAAAGGAAAGAAGGTTAAAATTGATGGAGAGATGGATGGAGCCAAATACAGGACCATTCTTGATGAAATCCTGTTGGAGCCTGCAAAAGACCTGAGACTGGGATGGAGATTTGTCTTCCAACAAGACAATGATCCCAAATATAAAGCAAAAGATACAATGGAATGGTTTACAAACGCATCCAGGTGTTAGAATGGCCAAGTCAAAGTCCAGACCTCAATCCAATCGAGAATCTGTGGAAAGAGCTGAAAACTGCTGTTCACAAACGATCTCCATCAAACCTCACTGAGCTCGAACTGTTTGCCAAGGAAGAATGGACAAGAATTTCAGTCTCTCGATGTACAAAACTGATAGAGACATACCCCAAGCGACTTGCAGCTGTAATCACAGGAAAAGGTGATGCAACAAAGTATTAAGTTAAAGGGGCCGAATAATATTGCACGCCCCACTTTTCAGTTTTTGAATTTCCACAAACATTTAAAATACCCAATACATTTCGTTCAACTTCACAATTGTGTTCCACTTGTTGTTGTTTGAAGCATGATATGTGGGAAAAGGTTGAAAAGTTCCAGGGGGGAGAATACTTTCACAAGGCACTGTACATGTCATTGTTCTAACATTATTTGGTAGCCATGTTATTATGCCTCAGGACTACAGTAAGGTTACACTTTACATTTTAGTGGACGACTTGCAACCACTATTATAATGGCATATATACTCGGATATATACGTACTATTCATTTAACGCTATAAGCTACATTAACAACTAAGTGAATCTTGCTATGGGCCAAGAATAAGTTGTATAACTTATAAGAACAGATTACAATTTGTTTGTCCGAATCTCATATCTGATCGTAGATATTTAGAATTATATAGGATCTTTAAAATATAACCATATTTATTTACAAAGCAAATATATAGTAAAATACCTTTAGTTAATAAAATTGTTTCAGTTTGCAATCTTCGTTCTTTCATTCAATCTTATATGTCCTGATAAGCAGTTTCCACCTTAATTCAAGTTTCAGCTGTTTCTCCTGTTGGAGTATCTCTCTCAGTAATATAGGCTGGAAATGAGGAACAGCTTCTATCCTGCACACATGTCCTTTTTACGCTTTCTTCCTTTTTTATAGCCTGTTTTCTCTGTCTCCCCCGAGACGATCGATCCATCCCCTCTCCACATTGAGTACAATGCCTCTCACTCCCTTCTAGCATATGACCATGCTATATAGTAATATTTGTAACCTCTAAGATCTCATTGTAAAAAACAATGTTACATATTTAAAGGGAATCTGTCACTAGGTTTGTACATGATGTAAAACCAGAGACCCTGATTCCAGTGAAATGTCACTTACTGGGCTGTTTACTGCAGTTTAGATTAAAAACTGTTTTATCTGCTGCAGATCCACAAGTTTTCTGAAAGCTGAACTGTATAATCCCGCACGTACCACTGATTGACAGCTTTCTGTGTACATTGTGCATAGACAGCAACTTGTCAATCAGCAGTTGGGGAATGGTTGGACTACCTGGCAGCAAGCCAAGTAGTCCTCTAGTGAAACAATGATTTTATGAGAACTATAATATTCAGACTAGTAAGTGACAATTCACTGGAATCAAAGTCTCTGCCCCTACATTACACTGCTCTCGGATTAGGTAGCAAAAACCTGGTGTCAGATTCTCTTTACTATATCTGTCTTTTACTGGATTCTGTTGAGTGAAATACCATTAAACCACGCTATTCCATCCTCTTTTATAGGCGGTATATTATATGTGTACAGGGGCCAGTTAGAAACAAAAGGACATGCTTTTGGCCTCCAACGGGCTAATAAAACCCTATGGCCATGATGATGTCTGCGTAAACATTTGATTAACTTTGTTAAATACTTTTTATTACATATCTTAGAGTACACCTAAGTTACATTCTGTAATACAGCCCAAAGCTGTTGTAAGAATTTTGCTACTGATAATTGACTGTGCCCTTTTGCTCAGCTACAGTAACAATTTTGAGAGAATAGCTGGCCATACATATAAGTTAGCTGATAAAAAAGACTAAAGATATGCATGCTCATATTAAGAAGAGATACTGTAATCCATTGCTAGTTGGGGGGGTACAGTCATACTAGCCAACTCGCATTAGTATGCCAGTATTTGTGAACTTGGTAGATCTGGCTGATATTTATATTATATATGGGCAGTTTTTTCCAGCTTGCTGGAAGCTCTGGGACGCAGAGGGAGCGCCTTCGCACCGTGAGTCGGTGCGGAGGGTCTTTTTGCGCCCTCTGCGTGGTCTTTTTGTAGGTTTTTGTGCTGACCGCAAAGTAACATTTCCTATCCTCGGTCTGTTCAGTAAGTCGGGCCTCACTTTGCTAAATCTATTTCATCTCTGTGTTTGTATTTTCATCTTTACTCACAGTCATTATATGTGGGGGGCTGCCTTTTCCTTTGGGGAATTTCTCTGAGGCAAGGTAGGCTTTATTTTTCTATCTTCAGGGCTAGCTAGTTTCTTAGGCTGTGCCGAGTTGCATAGGGAGCATTAGGCGCAATCCACGGCTATTTCTAGTGTGTTTGATAGGTTTAGGGATTGCGGTCAGCAGAGTTCCCACGTCCCAGAGCTCGTCCTTATTATCAGTAACTATCAGGTCATTCCGTGTGCTCTTAACCACCTGGTCCATTATTGTCCTGACCACCAGGTCATAACAGTACAGGTGGCCCAAAGTACTAATGCATCTCAATAGAGGGATAAGAGAAGTTCTGAGACCATTTTTCTTTCTTTGCAGTGTGTTTTGTCTCTATTTTCCCCTTTATCTCTGGGGGGGTTCAGGACACTGGTGTAAACATGGACATTCAAGGTCTGTCCTCTTGGATGGATAATCTCACTACAAGGATACAAAACATTCAAGATTTTGTGGTTCAGAATCCGATGTCAGAGCCTAGGATTCCAATTCCTGATTTGTTTTTTGGTGATAGATCTAAGTTCTTGAATTTCAAAAATAATTGTAAATTGTTTCTTGCCTTGAAACCTCGCTCCTCAGGTGACCCTGTTCAACAAGTAAAGATCATTATTTCTTTGTTACGTGGTGACCCTCAAGACTGGGCATTTTCCCTTGCGCCAGGAGATCCGGCATTGCGTGATGTTGATGCGTTTTTCCTGGCGCTTGGATTGCTTTATGACGAACCTAATTCAGTGGATCAGGCAGAGAAAATCTTGCTGGCTCTGTGTCAGGGTCAGGATGAAGCGGAGATATATTGTCAGAAGTTTAGAAAGTGGTCTGTGCTCACTCAGTGGAATGAATGTGCCCTGGCAGCAATCTTCAGAAAGGGTCTCTCTGAAGCCCTTAAGGATGTCATGGTGGGGTTTCCCATGCCTGCTGGTCTGAATGAGTCTATGTCCTTGGCCATTCAGATCGATCGACGCTTGCGTGAGCGTAAAGCTGTGCACCATTTGGCGGTACTATCTGAGCATGGGTCTGAGCCTATGCAATGTGATAGGACTTTGACCAGAGCTGAACGGCAGGAACACAGACGTCGGAATGGGCTATGTTTTTACTGTGGTGATTCCACTCATGCTATCTCCGATTGTCCTAAGCGCACTAAGCGGTTCGCTAGGTCTGCCACCATTGGTACGGTACAGTCTAAATTTCTATTGTCTGTTACTCTGATTTGCTCTTTGTCATCCTATTCTGTTATGGCATTTGTGGATTCAGGCGCTGCCCTGAATTTGATGGACTTGGAGTATGCTAGGCGCTGTGGTTTTTTCTTGGAGCCCTTGCAGTATCCTATTCCATTGAGAGGAATTGATGCTACGCCTTTGGCCAAGAATAAGCCTCAGTATTGGACCCAATTGACCATGTGCATGGCTCCTGCACATCAGGAGGATATCCGCTTTCTGGTGTTGCATAATCTGCATGATGTGGTCGTTTTGTAGTTGCCATGGCTACAGGTTCATAATCCAGTATTGGACTGGAAATCTATGTCTGTGTCCAGCTGGGGTTGCCAGGGGGTACATGGTGATGTTCCATTTTTGTCTATTTCGTCTTCCACTCCTTCTGAAGTTCCAGAGTTTTTGTCGGATCATCGGGATGTATTTGATGAGCCCAAAGCCAGTGCCCTACCTCCTCATAGGGATTGCGATTGTGCAATTAATTTGATTCCTGGTAGTAAGTTTCCTAAGGGCCGATTGTTCAATTTATCTGTGGCAGAACACGCCGCTATGCGGAGTTATATAAAGGAATCCTTGGAGAAAGGCCATATTCGCCCGTCGTCATCACCGTTAGGAGCAGGGTTCTTTTTTGTGGCCAAGAAGGATGGTTCTTTGAGACCTTGTATTGATTACCGCCTTCTTAATAAAATTACAGTCAAATTTCAGTATCCTTTGCCGTTGCTGTCTGATTTGTTTGCTCGTATTAAAGGGGCTAGTTGGTTCACCAAGATAGATCTTCGAGGGGCGTATAATCTTGTGCGTATTAAACAAGGCGATGAATGGAAAACAGCATTTAATACGCCCGAGGGCCATTTTGAGTACCTGGTTATGCCATTCGGGCTTTCCAATGCTCCATCAGTATTTCAGTCCTTTATGCATGACATCTTCCGAGAGTACCTGGATAAATTCCTGATTGTGTATTTGGATGATATTTTGGTCTTTTCGGATGATTGGGAGTCTCATGTGAAGCAGGTCAGAATGGTGTTCCAGGTCCTTCGTGCGAATTCCTTGTTTGTGAAGGGGTCAAAGTGTCTCTTTGGAGTTCAGAAGGTTTCATTTTTGGGGTTCATTTTTTCCCCTTCTACTATCGAGATGGACCCTGTTAAAGTCCAGGCCATTTACGATTGGACTCAGCCGACATCTGTGAAGAGCCTGCAAAAGTTCCTGGGCTTTGCTAATTTTTATCGGCGCTTCATTGTTAATTTTCCTACTGTTGCTAAACCGTTGACTGATTTGACCAAGAAGGGTGCTGATGTGGTCAATTGGTCTTTTGCGGCTGTAGAGGCTTTTCAGGAGTTGAAGCGTCGTTTTTCTTCTGCCCCTGTGTTGTGCCAGCCAGATGTTTCGCTTCCGTTTCAGGTTGAGGTTGATGCTTCTGAGATTGGAGCAGGGGCTGTTTTGTCGCAAAGAAGTTCTGATGGCTCGGTGATGAAGCCATGTGCTTTCTTTTCTAGAGAGTTTTCGCCTGCTGAACGTAACTATGATGTTGGTAATCGTGAATTGTTGGCCATGAAGTGGGGATTCGAGGAGTGGCGTCATTGGCTGGAAGGAGCCAAGCATCGCGTGGTGGTCTTGACACATCACAAGAATTTGACTTATCTTGAGTCTGCAAACGGTTGAGTCTGAGACAGGCTCGATGGTCGTTATTTTTTTCCCGTTTTGATTTTGTGGTTTCGTACCTTCCGGGCTCTAAGAATGTGAAGGCTGATGCCCTGTCAAAGAGTTTTGTGCCTGACTCTCCAGGTGTTCCTGAGCCGGCAGGTATTCTCAAAGAGGGGGTAATTTTGTCTGCCATCTCCCCTGATTTGCGGCGGGTGCTGCAAAAATTTCTGGCTGATAGACCTGACCGTTGCCCAGCGGAGAAACTGTTTGTCCCTGATAGATGGACTAGTAGAGTTATCTCTGAGATTCATTGTTCAGTGTTGGCTGGGCATCCTGGAATCTTTGGTACCAGAGATTTGGTGGCTAGATCCTTCTGGTGGCCGTCTTTGTTGCGGGATGTGCGTTCTTTTGTGCAGTCCTGTGGGACTTGTGCTCGGGCTAAGCCCTGCTGTTCTCGTGCCAGTGGGTTGCTTTTGCCCTTGCCGGTCCCGAAGAGGCCCTGGATGCATATTTCTATGGATTTTATTTCGGATCTCCCTGTCTCTCAAAAGATGTCGGTCATTTGGGTGGTTTGTGATCGCTTTTCTAAGATGGTCCATTTGGTACCTTTGTCTAAATTGCCTTCCTCCTCTGATTTGGTGCCATTATTTTTCCAGCATGTGGTTCGTTTACATGGTATCCCGGAGAACATCGTTTCTGACAGAGGTTCCCAGTTTGTTTCAAAGTTTTGGCGATCCTTTTGTGCTAGGATGGGCATTGATTTGTCTTTTTCCTCGGCTTTCCATCCTCAGACAAATGGCCAAACCGAACGAACTAATCAAACTTTGGAAACATATCTGAGATGCTTTGTTTCTGCTGATCAGGATGATTGGGTATCCTTTTTGCCGTTGGCTGAGTTCGCCCTTAATAATCGGGCCAGCTCGGCTACTTTGGTTTCGCCGTTTTTCTGCAATTCTGGTTTCCATCCTTGTTTCTTTTCAGGGCAGGTTGAGTCTTCAGACTGTCCTTGTGTAGATACTGTGGTGGATAGGTTGCAGCAGATTTGGACTCATGTGGTGGACAATTTGACATTGTCCCAGGAGAAGGCTCAACGTTTCGCTAACCGCCGGCGCTGTGCGGGTCCCCGACTTCGTGTTGGGGATTTGGTTTGGTTGTCGTCTCGTTATGTTCCTATGAAGGTTTCCTCTCCTAAGTTTAAGCCTCGTTTCATTGGTCCGTATAAGATTTCTGAGGTTATCAATCCTGTGTCACTTCGTTTGGCCCTTCCTGCTTCTTTTGCCATCCATAATGTGTTCCATAGGTCGTTATTGCGGAGATACGTGGCGCCTGTGGTTCCATCCGTTGATCCTCCTGCCCCGGTGTTAGTTGAGGGGGAGTTGGAGTATGTGGTGGAGAAGATTTTGGATTCTCGTGTTTCGAGACGGAAACTCCAGTACCTGGAGGGTTATGGTCAGGAAGATAATTTCTGGGTTTTTGCCTCTGATGTTCATGCTGCCGATCTGGTTCGTGCCTTTCATTTGGCTCATCCTGGTCGGCCTGGGGGCTCTGGTGAGGGTTCGGTGACCCCTCCTCAAGGGGGGGGTACTGTTGTGAATTCTGTTGTCGGGCTCCCTCCTGTGGTCATGAATGGTACTTCGGCTGGTTCTGTCCATGGACTTCCTCTGGTGGGTGTTTCTGAGTTTCACAGGTTACGATGTTAATTCGTTAGCTGCTGCTCTATTTAACTCCACTTAGATCTTTGCTCCATGCCACCTGTCAATGTTCCAGTATTGGTCTAGTGGTATTCTCAGGCTGGTAAGGGGCCATTGAGATTGTCTGCCCCAAGCCTAAAAACATCATCCTGCAGTCGCCCAGAAAAGGTGCATCTTTTATACGTGCCAATTCTGGCACTTTTCCCGGCTCTTCCCACATGCTCTGTAGCGGTGGCAAGTGGGGTTAATATTTGTGGGGTTGATGTCACCTTTGTATTGTCAAGTGACATCAAGCTCACGGCTTAGTAATGGAGAGGCGTCTAGAAGACACCTATCCATTACTAATCCTATAGTTATATTGTAAATAAACACACAGCCAATATAAAGTCCTTTATTTGAAAGAATACCATATAAGGAAGCCGGTGAATACCAATACCTGGTATTCGGGAGTTGGGCGAATCCAAACAGTAACACAGACTTCCTGGTGAAGTTCGTGTTCGGTGTTCGTGCACAAACAGTTGGTACAGATGCCGAGCTTTACTCTTCAGGTTTGCTACAACTCTACTCTTTGTAGATCTGAAGCCTTTGCCACTCCAGCTCTATTCCCTGCCTACGGCCTTCTCCTCCTGCTTGACTGAAGGCTCTTTTGCCTGAAGTCACCCAACTTATAAAAGAGCTAAATGGGCATATAAATAGTTTGGGTTGTTAAATCATGCTGACAGATTTCCTTTAATTAATTTGGTGGATCTTTAAGCTGCTGTATGCAAGCATGAGAAATATACTTCAGTCATTGACTGGAATACATTCCTGTCTTGACTTACACCACTTTTGTGGTGTAAATTATGATATATTTGTCAAGCCGTACTCTGCCGTGAGCGCCCCCTCTAAGCTCCCTCCCACTTTTCAAAATGGTAGTGGAGGTGGCATGAAATGCCACAAGCCACAGCATGTAAAGGCATTTCAAATGTACCCAAAGAATTCTGGTGGAAACAGTCTGATGAATCTGCTCCCTATGCAAATTGGGAGAACAATTTGTAAAGATTTTGAGCTATCAAGGAATGCAGGTAGATTTCATTTCTAATACTTTCACATTTGTGGATGTAGCTCTTAATAGGATCTGTATAGTATAAGATCAATGCATGATTAACTTTTTGTATAATTAACTCCAAGATTCATATACCTATTTTAATGTTAACAAAAATAAAAAATAAATAGTAATAGTATTAAAATAACAACAATAAACTATAGTACTAAATAGGCAAATATTCTACTTTTTATTGCTTTTTTATCATTAGTTATTAGTACCTATTCTGTAGTTTGTTCTAGTTTGCACTCTACTATAGCGCCTCCAAAGTAAATTGATTTACGATAAAACAAATGAATACTGTGAGTAAATGTATATGATACACCTTCTTGTTAGTTATCTACCTCACTGGAAGCAATACTCTTCCATTATTATACTATATACCTAAATATGTTGATGGCAGGAATCTCAGTAGTGTTAGGACACATGGATGTGCCAGAAACATGCTAGAAATTATCTGTGTAATTTGTAACATGTCTAAACTTTACAACCTGTATAATGTATGTATTCTGATACATACATATGAAAAATCACTATACATTTGTGTGTTAGAATAAATAATTTCTGGGGCAACTCTTTGGGATTCCCCAGTCCTGGGTCACATGTGCCATGTGGCAGAGCATCAGTCAGACTAATCAATTTGGTAGCTAGATCGGCTCATGATACACTGATTGTGTTTTTACCTTCCTGGAGACAAGTAAGTTACTACCAGACACCAGGAACTGTGCAAGTTTTTTTGGTTTACACAAAAAATTTGACACACTTCTCCTTGGTCGCAAAGGACTGGATTCTATTGGATCCCTCGGCGATTAGACACTATGGTGCTTATTCAATAGATCCATATTTTATTGCACATGTGGGGCAGTGAATTCAGTTTGATTAAATAGTGTGATTTAGTAAGACAAGATAATATAGCTAGTCTCTAAGGAGGAACGTTTATCGTTGTGGAGAGTGACAAACTAGGGAGACTTATAGGCCATGCAGTGCTTCTCTTGGAATTTAAATATGGATATTGCCTCTTCAGAGAGGATGAGGACTTGAACTGTAGGGCCACTTATTGGAGTAGTAATCCTAAAAGTCCATAATGACTCTTGACGAGTCTTGTGACATGACTTAAAGGTACCGTCACACTAAGCGACGCTGCAGCGATACCGACAACGATCCGGATCACTGCAGCGTCGCTGTTTGGTCGCTGGAGAGCTGTCACACAGACAGCTCTCCAGCGACCAACTATGCCGGTAACCAGGGTAAACATTGGGTTACTAAGCGCAGGGCCGCGCTTAGTAACCCGATGTTTACCCTGGTTACCAGTGTAAAAGTAAAATAAAAACAAACACTACATACTTACCTTCCGCTGTCTGTCCCTCGGCCCTCTGCTTCTCTGCCCTGTGTAAGCACAGCGGCCGGAAAGCACAGCGGTGACGTCATCGCTCTGCTTTCCGGCCGCTGTGCTTACACAGGGCAGAGAAGCAGAGCGCCGAGGGACAGACAGCGGAAGGTAAGTATGTAGTGTTTTTTTTTTTTTTTACTTTTACGCTGGTAACCAGGGTAAACATCAGGTTACTAAGCGCGGCCCTGCGCTTAGTAACCCGATGTTTACCCTGGTTACCAGCGAAGACATCGCTGAATCGGCGTCACACACGGCGATTCAGCGATGTCAGCAGGAAGTCCAGCGACAAAATAAAGTGCTGGACTTTCTGCAGTGACCAACGACATCACAGCAGGATTCTGATCGCTGCTGTGTGTCAAACTGAACGATATCGCTAGCCAGGACGCTGCAACATCACGGATCGCTAGCGATATCGTTCAGTGTGACGGTACCTTAAGGCCCTCATAAACATTAGATGACTGTCGTCCGATCAGTTAACAACTATGTCAGCCAACTCTCCCATATACAGGAGAGCTAGTTCAGCTGAGCACTCCTGTATTCTCTATGAGAAAGCCACTGAAACGTTAGCTAGTGGCTTGTCTCTGGGAGAACGATAATATCGGCAGTTGGCCAGGCTCAAATAGTCAATAGATTGTCTGTCTAACCCACTGATTTCAGGGGATTCACCCGACATTAGTCTACTGTGTATGGGGGCCTTTATAATAAGAAGCCAAACCAGACACTCCATTTGCAGACACGTGTTTCGGGTTGTTTGTCTTTCATTAGTGCAAAGGATTGCCAACCTAATAGGTGGCACTAGAGTTCCAGTTTTCATCCTCTATGAAAAGGTTATTTGCATATTTATATTACTAGAGAAGCATTGTATGACCTATAAGTCTCCTTACGCCGGCTTGGCAAACTCCACAAGAAGAAACTTTCTCCCTATATAAGGCCTCTCACCTAGCTAAATCAAACCTCCTGCTTTGCGCTGATGAAAGGCAAACACCCACGAAACATGTGTTTGCAAATGAAATGTCTGGTTTGGTTTCTTATACAAGTAATTCTTATCCAAGTGTTTAAACATTTAGTTATCCTTTTACTAGCTGTGTAAGGGAAATTATGACAGGGTGTGAACTTTCCAGATTTTCCAACTAAAGAATCTCAAAGAATAAAATACAAAAGGCCTCATGGAAAATAATTAATTGATGCGAAAAGGAGAGCAGTTGTATAGAGCCAGCAATCATGTTATAGTTTTCAATTTATTTGGTTCATTATTAATATCAACTATTTTTTTTTATAAGAAACCCATACAGCCTTGTTCTCACCACTTTAATACATAGTGCCATTTAAAGGATAAGAGTTTAATAAGGTCACTACCAAAATGTAAAATGGATTCCTTTGCTTAAACTCCTATATGATCTCATGTAAATTTTGTAAATGTTTTGATAATTTGGTATATCAAAGCTAGTCAAAGAACTTGTGCAGATCATCTTCACATCTTTTCGGTCCAGTCATCTTGTGACTTCAGTCAAGTCCTAATATCACACCATTGGCTTCTACAAATATTGATTAGCTTCTCTCATAACAACCTTATTGCTTTGCTTTTCACATGTTGGCCACAACTCTAACAACTCACATTCCCAAGTACCTCCGCTTATGGTATATGCCCATTCATTGCAATTTTATGCATAAGTCCATTCTTTTATGAAATGTTTTATACTAACTGAGAATAATTTATTGCAAAAAGTATGACTTCACTTTTAATTATTTAAGTTGCTTTGATGCCAAGAAACAATGCTAAGTGATGACCACTCTAGTGGCCATATTAGCTATAGTCATCAAATTTAAAGTCTATGTTTTGTAATATTGCTTCAGCTTCATCAAAGAGGTTCTCCACTAATTACATTTTACCTCATAGGCTTCCACTGTTAAAAAAAAACCACAGAGCTTTACTCACCTTCGCTCTTATTCAGTGGTGGCTCACAACGCTGTCACCAGTCTTGGTTGATGAGATGCAGAGGTGATGTCATGTCTCCATCTGACTGCTGCAGCCAATCACTGGGCTCACCAGTTTTGTGCCATCTACCTTACTGTATTCATGGTTTTACATCCATACCAAACCCTATCTGCCTTATGATGAATTCACACTTAAACCAAAATGAAGGCTGGTTCAGTAGCTTATTATCTTTATTTTGTGTCTGAAGCCAGCCTAATACCAGGATAGTTTACCATCAGTTTCTAAAACGCTAATAAAAAAAATACAACCAATATGGCAGCATTTCACGTTGTCTTTTTTTAAGAATAAACACTTAAAAAAATAATTTAAAATATTTGAGAATTTGAAATTCTGATTTGCTAAATTAATGTATACAATTATGGGTGAAAAATGTACTAGAAATATAAAAATCACCATAAATGAGTACAAAATACCAGTTGCCTCTTACTTACAGTAAATACTTGTTTACTTTGCATCCATGTATTCCTTATTTCCTTCTCTGTCCCACTATTTTTAACGTATGTATTTGCATTCATTTTATATAAATGTATTAGTTCATTGTTTGTCCTAAACCTTGTATTTGTCATGAACTGTTTCCTGTAGAGCAATTCATTCATTTTTATGATCCTGTTTATGCTACCACCGTCCATAACATCTACTCTGGCATAGTTATTTCATAACTTTCCACCTAAAAGATCAAGCACACTCATTTACTTTAACTGACTACTAGACAGGAACCGTGACCCATTAGGAGAAGGGACCTCATAAATCCAACATTTTGTATATACATAAGTTCTTGTTTACAAATGTGGGGTCTAGAAGCCATCAGTGAACATGAAATAACATGAAGCAGACACTCGTGTTCTAGTATTCTCCAATATCCAAGGGATATTCTTATAAGCATTTACCTATATATTATTCAGGAAAACATCACCTATGTAAAAGTAATCTTCAATCAAAAATATCTAATGGAAAAAGGTTTGGAGAAAATGCAGTTGTTTTTGCCATCTTGAAACCTTTTGTGAATGTATATTAAAAAGTAGGCTTTGTGCACACTGTGTTTGCGGCATCGGATGGTCTTCCAACAATCTTGAAGGAGTTCCCAGAAATGCTTAGCACTTGTTGGCCCTTTTGCCTTCACTCTGCGGTCCAGCTCACCCCAAACCATCTCGATTGGGTTCAGTTCTGGTGACTGTGGAGGCCAGGTCATCTGGCGTAGCATCCCATCACTCTCCTTCTTGGTCAAATAGCCCTTACACAGCCTGGAGGTGTGTTTGGGGTCATTGTCCTGTTGAAAAATAAATGATGGACCAACTAAACGCAAACCGGATGGAATAGCATTCCGCTGCAAGATGCTGTGGTAGCCATGCTGGTTCAGTATGCCTTCAAATTTGAATAAATCCCCAACAGTGTCACCAGCAAAGCACCCCCACACCATCACGCCTCCTCCTCCATGCTTCACGGTGGGAACCAGGCTTGTAGAGTCCATCCGTTCACCTTTTCTGCGTCGCACAAAGACATGGTGGTTGGATCAAAGATCTCAAATTTGGACTCATCAGACCAAAGCACAGATTTCCACTGGTCTAATGTCCATTCCTTGTGTTCTTTAGCCCAAACAAGTCTCTTCTGCTTGTTGCCTGTCCTTAGCAGTGGATTCCTAGCAGCTATTTTACCATGAAGGCCTGCTGCACAAAGTCTCCTCTCAACAGTTGTTGTAGAACTCTGTGTGGCATTGACCTGGTCTCTAATCTGAGCTGCTGTTAACCTGCGATTTCTGAGGCTGGTAACTTGGATAAACTTATCCTCAGAAGCAGAGGTGACTCTTGGTCTTCCTTTCCTGGGGCGGCCCTCATGTGAGCCAGTTTCTTTGTAGCGCTTGATGGTTTTTGCCACTGCACTTGGGGACACTTTCAAAGTTTTCCCAATTTTTCGGACCGAGTGACCTTCATTTCTTAAAGTAATGATGGCCCCTCGTTTTTCTTTACTTAGCTGCTTTTCTCTTGCCATAATACAAATTCTAACAGTCTATTCAGTAGGACTATCAGCTGTGTATCCACCAGACTTCTGCACAACACAACTGATGGTCCCAACCCCATTTATAAGGCAAGAAATCCCACTTATTAAACCTGACAGGGCACACCTGTGAAGTGAAAACCATTCCCAGTGACTACCTGTTGAAGCTCATCAAGAGAATGCCAAGAGTGTGCAAAGCAGTCATCAAATCAAAAGGTGGCTACTTTGAAGAACCTAGAATATAAGACATAATTTCAGTTGTTTCACACTTTTTTGTTAAGTATATAATTCCACATGTTTTAATTCATAGTCATGCCTTCAATGTGAATGTACAATTTTCATAGTCATGAAAATACAGAAAAATCTTTAAATGAGAAGGTGTGTCCAACTTTTGGTCTGTACTGTATATCTAAAATACAATGGTTTTGCACATGTTTGGCTAGAAGTCTAAGGGTAGGTCACATACATGTCACGAAATTTTTTCCAGCATATATGCTTAACAAGCACTTAAATCATGGTGTGAACACAGCCTTACACAGTTAGATCAGTTTCACATGACCATTATACAGCCTCATTTTAGGATAATTATTATGAACATTAAACATGAACCCTGAGGAGTCTGAGCCTAGGCCTTCACAGCTTGGTGAAACCATCATGGCTTCTAGTGTTAAAAGTCATAGTGCCCAATTCATGAAGGTACTAGCATAAAACACCCTTAAACATCACATAATATTGTGTAATCATTTTGTCAATTGTCATGCCATCTTCATTCATGCGGGCGGAGCTGGCGCAGGACCAGATGGGTGAAGACCACCCAATAAATTAATCAATTTGCGGCGTAGCTTACAGCAGAAATGTTACCCCAGCAGTTATTAGCTCCATGTGAATAGAGCGTCACTAAACACCAAACATGTGCAGCTGTAGGATGCCACCATCAGAAGCAGTTCTTCTAAGGCTAGGTTCCCATTGCGTTAGGGCAATCCGTTAAGCACATAGTGCTAGCGGATTGCGCTAACGCAATGCTTCTATAGGGTCAGCGTTCTCCCTCCCCGCTAGCGCAGATCCCCGATCTGCGCTAGCGAGGAACGGGCCTCGGACGCACCTCGGACGCTGCTTGCAGCGTCCGAGGTCTGTCACAAAAGAACGGCACATCGCTAGCGCATGCCGAAAATGGCATGCGCTAGCGATGCGCTTCAGCAAAAAATAACATTGCTGTCAATGGGTGCGCTAACGGACCCATTGCACGGCGTTAATTGCGACATTTTTGCAATTAACACAATGTGAACCTAGCCTGACTTGTAATATCTCTCCAACACTGTGTGAGATGCTATGCTTCTGCCAAATTCATACAACAGTTTATTATCCGCCCCTACTAAATCAGAAGTATAGAGAGAGATAAGGACCCCAAAAACTTCTATGGGTGCTCTATTTTGGCTCCATGCAAATCACAGCAGGTACAAAGCTGTATAGCAGTGTGCATGAGACCTTATGTTTAAGGTTGACGGAGCTAATCTTCTGTACCTCGTGAAAACTAGAACTGTGACCAGTGAGAGAAAAAGGAATCTATTCAAATATTAATAACTGCTATTTACTGCTGTTAAAAATAAAGTTATTAAATAAATTTATGTTCTATATCTTTTTAATTGCTAATTTTCAGCACATAGTCAAGCTCAACTTTGATGGGTTTTCTAAAATCAGATAATACTAGTCTAATAGAGTAAATGGCATAAAATACCAAAAGAGCCATGACCTAAATAGTGGATCGTTCGGCCATCCAGCGTTTTCTAACTGCAGCTGTCACACATCGTTTACCTATGTGACCGCTGCAGCCAATCATTGAGCTCCTGGAAAACTTCTTGCCTCACCTGTATTTTTAGATTGTGCTTCAATACAAGCCAATTCTTTTAATTTCCTTTCATTTGCTGTCATTTAAAAAACGTCAAAACATTTATGAATTTTATGGGGTTACTGATCTATTCTGATTAAGGCCTGATGAGTGTGAGAAAGTTGGATATTAACAACTTGACGCCCAGTGGCATCTAGTTCTTTGTGTTTTGTTCGGGGATTTTTCCAGTTAAGTCAGCTTTTAAAATCGAGCAATGATTTCTATAAACAGCCCCAGGCTGAAAGTTATACTTTTGTGTCACTGCTCTATTCACTTGTAACCGTACAGTTGAACTAGCATGACCTTGTTTGGACACTTTCAAGCCCATTTTGTGCTCACGCTGTAACACTCAGGTGCCTGGTGAACTGCTTTGCCGATGTGATCTAGTAAACAATCCCCATTACTAATTTTGTGCAGTACATTTCATTCATTCTCGGATAACTGACCTCCATTGATACATTTATAAAAAGGTTGTTTGCTCCTTTTGTACTCATCTATTCTAGGACTACAAAGCCACAAAGAATTTTCAAACCAAAAAATAAAAGCGGTCATGTGTAGTCACAATGTGAACAATTGCTTTATCCAATCACTTAAAGGAAATATGTTAGCATGTTTTTGCTACCTCATCTGAGAGCAGTCTGATGTAGGCAAATAGAAGTTGAATACAAAGTGTATCACTTAGATTAGTGGGTGCAGCTGTTCTATGTTGTAAGATTTAGTAGTACAGCAGAGCTGAGTAAGCTAACCCCACCCACACCAGGCTCTGTATACAGTTTTGCTCAAAAGTGTACATACCCTGGCAGAATTTTTGTTTTATTGGCCTTTTTTCAGAGAATATGAATGATAACACCAAAACTTTCTATCCACTCATGGTTAGTGATTGGGTGAAGCCATTTATTGTCAAACTACTGTGTTTTCTCTTTTTAAATCATAATGAAAACCCAAAACATCCAAATGGCCCTGATCAAAAGTTCACATACCCCATTTTTTAATACCATGTATTGCCCCCTCTAACATCAATGACAGCTTGAAGTCTTTTGTGGTAGTTGTGGATGAGGTTCTTTATTTTCTCAGATGGTAAAGCTGCCCACTCTTCTTGGCACAAAGCCTCCAGTTGCTGTAAATTCCTGGGCTTTCTAGCATGAACTGCGTGCTTGAGATCTCCCGAGTAGCTCAATGATATTGAGGTCAGGAGACTGAGATGGCCACTTCAGAACCTTCACTTTGTTCTGCTGTAGCCAATGACAGGTCAACTTGGCCTTGTGTTTTGGATCGCTGTCATGTTTGAACGTCCAAGTACGTCCCATACGCAGCTTACAAGCTGATGAGTGCAAATTTGCCTCCAGTATTTGCTGATAACGTGCTGCATTCATCTTTCCTTCAACTTTGACCAAGTTTCCTGTGCCTTTGTAGCTCACATTTCCCCAAAACATCAGCAATCCACCGCCGTGCTTTATAGTAGGAATTGTGTTCCTTTCATCATAGGCATTGTTGACCTCTCTCCAAATGTAACGATTATGGTTGTTGCCAAAAAGTTCAATTTTGGTCTCATCACTCCAAATTACCTTGTTCCAAAAGTTTTGAGGTTTGTCTCTGTGATGCTTTGCTTATTGCAGGTGAGATACTTTGTGGCATTTGCACAGTAATGGCTTTCTTCTGGCGACTCGACCATGCAGCCCATTTTTCTTCAAGTGCCTCCTTATTGTGCATTTTGAAACAGCCACACCGCTAGTTTTCAGAGAGTCCTGTATTTCAGCTGATGTTATTTGTGTTTTTCTCTATGCATCCCAAGCAATTTTCCTGGCAGTTGTGGATGGCATTTTTGTTGGTCTACCTGACCGTGGTTTTTCTTTCAGAGCCCCTGATTTTCCATTTGTTAATCACAGTTTGAACGCTGCTGATTGGCATTATCAATTCCTTGGGTATCTTTTTGTATCCCTTTCCTGTTTAATACAGTTCAACTACCTTTTCCTGTAGATGACTCACAATCCAGAAACGTCAGTGGCTGGATGAAAGATGCAAGAGTCTGTCTGGATCCCGGAAACTCACTCAGCTTTTATGCACACACACTGATTTTACAAGCAAACAGGTCACAGGTGAGGATGTTACCTTTAGTAGCCATTCAAACCCATTTGTGTCAACTTCTGTGCATGATATCAGGCCAAAATCACTAGAGTATGTGAACTTTTGATCAGGGTCATTTGGATGTTTTGGGCTGTCATGATTTAAAAAGAGAAAACACAGTAGTTTGAAAATAAATGGCTTCACCCAACCATTAACCATGAGTGGAGAAAAAGTTTTGGTGTTATCATTCATATTCTCTGAAAAAGCCCAGAAAGCAAAAATAGGATATGTAAACTTTTGTATGCAAGGTCCATAGACTGTGAGCAGCCTATCACAGGAGGCGGGATGTCAGACCAGAAGGCACAGCACTGTGTCTGAGCAATGATAGGCTTCTGCTGCAAAAATAATCATTGCAAGCAAACAAAACCACAGAGCTTGATAAAAGAGGCATCGCTAAAATCTGTGTTTTAACCCCTACCTCATGGTGTCTTCAGATTACATTGCAAAAACCTGTTGACAGATTCCCTTTAAGGTGCAATTACATTTACACAGGCAGATATTGGTCCAGTGAGCATCAATAAACAATATAACAAGTCAAACGCTGCTTTACACTGTCCGATACAAACTGTATGGGACAGAATGATCATTAATAGGTTTATTTTCTTCCCACATTGTATGCATGTTGTTAGCAGCCCATTCCATGGTTATTCCATGTACAGCTTATTATAATTTATAGGCCCACATTAAAGATCGTCTGTCACTTGCTGTAAATGCAGAATATTTTCATTTAATATAAATGCCATTGTTCTCCTGAATCTGCACTAGTTTTCTTTTGATTCTGTCTGTCCATTTCTCAGATGTAGCCCTGCTTCCCTGTAAATAAATCTAGCCAAGAGGTCATGGTCCCTAATGCTTCTCTGTGGAAGTCTTCTTGTGGACAACACACCTCTTTGGCTAACAAGACTATATTTATATATGGAAAAGAGTAACATATCTCATGAATGAAGAGGTGCAGAAACAAAAGGAAAACAGTGTCATATTCAGAACAGCGTCATTTATACCAGATACAAAAATGATATATTTACATTATGAGACAAGTTCTCTATAATGAGTGTTCTGCTCCATTGTCGGCTGATTTGTGGCATGTTTACACAGGCCAGTGATAGAGAACATTCTGTGACAAGACCTTTACTTGTGGTTTTCCAAGATACTATGCTTGACTTCTACATTTGGGCATTGCACGAACAATAGTTTTCTAATACACTGTTATTAATAGATTAAAGAAGCACTCCTCACATCAAAGTTTTTATCCTTTTAATACATTGCAATCATATTATATAGCACTGTTTACTTACAATTGCTCAGTTTGCCCTGCTACCCAATTAAATTCTTATCTTTTCCATTAGGTCTATGACATCACATGATTAAAAATAGACAAGCTGAATCCTTCTAAGTTCTATCTAGAAACAGGAGGTCTATTCTCCCCCCATGAGTCATCATTAGGACTACAAGTCTACATCACTGCAAAGTCTCTGGCAGCCCAGCTCCACGCCCTCTTCAACAGAGACAGCTACTCCACTCCTCCCTCCCGCCAGGGACTTTGCAGTGAGGTAAAATTGTAGCTCAACTGACGACTTATGTAAGGAAAAGAGACTTCCTGTTTCTTCATGGAGCTTAGTAGGGTTCAGCTAGTCAGTTTTTAATCACATGATGTCATAGATAGTGATGGGCGAACCCCCCGATGTTCGGGATCGGCGGGTTCACCCGAGTTTTTCTGTAAAGATTGAGTTCGAGGCTAGAGATGACGCGAACCCCGAACTTGGACTTTAAAGATATGGGATGGGGGTGGGGGGGCTGTAAAAGAAAACTTAAAATTAATAATAAACATTATGATTATACTTACCTGTCCAGCGACGCGTCCCCCTGTCTCCCAGCCGCATCTGCTTCCGGGGCTGCTCATTACCTTCTGGCAGTATTCACTGCACTCGGCAGTGTGCAGTGAATACCACCGGAAAGTAATGAGCGGCCTCGGAAGCAGATGCGGCCGGGAGACAGCGGGACAGGAGGACGCATCGCTGGACAGGTAAGTATAATATTTATAATGGTTATTATTAATTTTATGTTTTCTTTAACAGCCACACTGGCTGTAACATGGGTTTCCCATGGAAAACCATGTTAGGGACCGCGTGACCGAACACTATGTGTTTGTTACGGTCCCGAACTTTACAGTTCGGATTCGCCCATCCCTAGTCATAGACCTAATGGAAAAAAGAAGAATGAACTGGGCAGAAAGGCAAAATGAGCAATTGTAAGTACATAGGGCCATACAATATGATAATTGCAATATTTTAAAAGAATAAAGCCTTTGATGGGAGTTTAATAGAATTCAATCAATCAGCAGAATGCAGTCTGTTACTTATTGAAACTTGTATTATTATAAATTGTTCTCACTTGCTCAGCATTATACAGTTGTCTCAGTTACAATGATTATGAGCAAGTGTTCTTAGGCATGCTTATTTCACGATAATCCTGCGGCAAAGCCCTCTTTCATTAGGTGAAATGCACTTTTGAGCTGCACAAAATATCATTTTGTAAGCAGGACTTGTGCTGCCGAGATCAATGGCAGCCCAATGTACATAGTTAAGCGTGGTCTGCCTATGTAAACAGACTATTAAACAGCCACCAATCAGTGAGTACTTACCAATTGAAAAACCAGTTAATGTAAACCCACCATTTTGCTCACAGTTGCATCCCTCCATGCCCAATGTGATGTCAGCATCAGACAATCCCTTTATATAATGACTGACTGTATCCCATAAATAGTCCATAAACATATAATAATAATAATAATTTTTATTTATATAGCGCCAACATATTCCGCAGCGCTTTACAAATTATAGAGGGGACTTGTACAGACAATAGACATTACAGCATAACAGAAATACAGTTCAAAACAGATACCAGGAGGAATGAGGGCCCTGCTCGCAAGCTTACAAACTATGAGGAAAAGGGGAGACACGAGAGGTGGATGGTAACAATTGCTTTAGTTATTCGGACCGGCCATAGTGTAAGGCTCGGGTGTTCATGTAAAGCTGCATGAACCAGTTAACAGCCTAAGTATGTAGCAGTACAGACACAGAGGGCTATTAACTGCATAAAGTGAATGAGAACATGATGCGAGGAACCTGATTGTTTTTTTTCTTTTTTTATAAATAGGCCACACAGGGATCGTTAGGTTAATGCATTGAGGTGGTAGGCCAGTCTGAACAAATGAGTTTTTAGGGTACGCTTAAAACTGTGGGGATTGGGGATTAATCGTATTAACCTAGGTAGTGCATTCCAAAGAATCGGCGCAGCACGTGTAAAGTCTTGGAGACGGGAGTGGGAGGTTCTGATTATTGAGGATGCTAACCTGAGGTTATTAGCGGAGCGGAGGGCACGGGTAGGGTGGTAGACTGATACCAGGGAGGAGATGTAGGGTGGTGCTGAGCCATGGAGTGCTTTGTGGATGAGGGTAATAGTTTTGTACTGGATTCTGGAGTGGATGGGTAGCCAGTGTAATGACTGGCACAAGGTAGAGGCATCGGTGTAACGGTTGGTGAGGAATATGATCCTGGCAGCAGCATTCAGGACAGATTGGAGCGGGGAAAGTTTGGTAAGAGGGAGGCCGATTAGTAGAGAGTTACAATAGTCCAGACGAGAATGAATAAGTGAAACAGTAAGAGTTTTTGCAGAGTCGAAAGTAAGAAAAGGGCGAATTCTAGAAATGTTTTTGAGATGCAGGTAAGAAGAGCGAGCCAGTGATCGGATGTGGGGGGTGAATGAAAGACATATAGACACAGACTGAAGAACACTGGGCCCACCAGAGGATTTGAGGGCCCACCTTTCTCCCCCACTAAAGAGCCTCATAGCAGCTGCAAGGTTTCCATAATGAACTATCCTGAAGGAGGAGGCAGGGCCCACCGGAGGATTCTCAGGTTCTCTGGTGGGACAGTCCAACCCTGTATAGACAACAGTAAGGGCTCAGACACAATACTACTGATGTCACAAGAAAAACTGGAGTTTATTACAGCACATGGTATCCAGCTTACTTATGTACAGTGGGTGAATACATGTATTATATAGATTACAACATGCGTTTTGGAAGCTGGGTAAGTTTCAATGTGTTTTAATAGCGCACTCATCAGTGCATATACATATTGGCACGAGGCCTTATTTTTGTACTCTTTTATTATATTATTGCATTACACTGAGCTAGTACTTGCTCTCGTGAGCCAACAATCTGCATATAGAATTGATTTTAATAGAAGCCAAACAGCTTTTACTGTCTCCTCAGTGCACCCTGCTCAGTGATGTCATTTAATTAACCTTACTTGACTGTGGCGAAGCCATAGCTGCTTTGTATTTAATAGAAATCAGGAAAACCATACATCTGTATTTACTTACAGGCCATGAAACATTTGTAACGTTAGGTTCTGTGCAATTCTTTCCAAACTTTAGCATAACATTATAGAAAGCCAACATTCCCTATAACAAATGAAAGCTGTTTTCAACAAAAAAGGAGTAGGAGACCTGAGCACATTTTCACCAAAGTAACCATTTTTGTTTGAGACGGGGTGCTATTATATAGGGTCTTTTAACAGGAAGAGAAAATAAAGGGAGATTGTCACCAGTAAATTTTCACAAAAAGAGGCTCTAACTAGGAGTCAGAAGCTATTGATCCTTTATTTCATACAACCCCTGGCAAAAATTATGGAATCACCGGTCTTGGAGGATGTTCATTCAGTTGTTTAATTTTGTAGAAAAAATGCAGATCACAGACATGGCACAAAACTAAAGTCATTTCAAATGGCAACTTTCTGGCTACTCCTGATACTTAGAATACACTTAACTCAAGAAAACACTGTTGCCACCATCTGATAGATGTCTTGTGAATACCTGACCTTCACCAGTTACACCTAGAACAATGGACATTTACTTACAATCTCCTATCGAGACGGTACAATATCATATTAACCATCGAGAGTAACTTCCATTGGCAGATGTAATGACAATCTCAATGGTTACATGTGAGGGTATAATACCGGACATACCGTACTGTCTGAACTCCGCTAAAATCTAACTACAAGTGTTTATCGACTTCAGAAGGAACAGATCCATACAATCTGTATGATTTTTTTTTTGACAGTTGTGTACTGACTATTCTCATATAATCAGTGATACTCTGTATAGTTGCACAAGTGAAAGAAGTGACATCCATTGAGGGTGTAGTTCCAGTATAGTGAATATTGACATCTGTATTGTAACTGCAGTATCACGTCTACACCTGGTGATTGACGACAATGCTAAAGTGTGTGACCAAGTGAAGTATTCCTGTGATTGGTTACCTCCACTTGTTGTATACAAATAAAGCCTTTTGATGTTTTTACAATGAATGTTGTTTCCTGTTGTTCCTCTTTCTATTAGATACTGTATAGTACAATCAATACAGGGGTGTAAACTACATTAACGTTGCTTATAATTGGGTCAATGGTGGTGTTAAGAGTAAAATCCCAACATAACTACTGAACCCTGTGGCTCCTGTGTACCGCCGCTGGTGTCCTTCAGTGCTCCCCAGTCTACTTCCAAGGAACACCAAGCAACTCATCAACCACTGATTGGCTGCAGCAGTCATGTTCCACCTGATCCTGGCTCTTCTTCTGGCTTGGAAGGAATAAGACTAATGAAGACAATCAGGGGCTTAGTTAGGTGACTGTGGTCTCTTTTTGTTAGCACCACCATGGGTCCATCATTAAACAAAGTAATAAAAGCTGGCTTTTTCCGTCTTTTGGTGCAAATATGTAATTCCATAATCTATATCTATTCAAACAATCGCAAATAGTCCATGAAGAAATCAATTATGGTTTATGCATGGAATGCCATGTAGTTTATGGGCATCTTCTACCAATTTTGTTTTTTATGTAAACTCTTTACACATTTGAGATGAACATGTACTGGACTGTTATATTTTTTTATGGTAACTGTGAAATGTTAGACTTTTGTGTGTCTGAGAACCTTGTGGCAGAATCACGGCTGACTTGCCATGGTTTCACAGCAAGCTCTGGCTGGCCACATTAAAGTCCTGCTTTGCCTGTACTTGATGCAAGTCCACTGTAATTGTCAGATGTTCATTCATCTCTGCCTGTGCTACATGCACACTGACAGGATTTCCCTCTATTTTCATCACATGACCACAGGTCTGTGATTTGCATACTTGCAGTCATGTGCCAACTGGTTTCTCATCTACTTCTATGAATAACACATTGAGAGAAGCAGAAATAACTGCTAGTCTGCATGTGACCGCCAGTCGCATACTTGTGGATTTGTGATGACCATTTGAGCTGACAACAGAGCGGAATCCTGACTGCGTGCAAGTTGCACAGTGTCAGAATTTGGCAATTTGCAATCACATGCTGTTGAAAAATTATACTTAGCCAGGAAAGCCCTTTTAACTGGTAATTGTACCCGTATGTCTCAAACAGAATAAGGAAACAGAGAGAAAAGCTTTCGTAGCTTGTATGGAGAATTTGTATAATGCAATAAACCTTCTGCTTTAATCAGGAGAGAAGGGTCCCTCCTCCCGTGCCAAAGAAGCCATCGAAAGGTCAGGCCCCACTGGTCCGGGACCGATCTCTGGAAAGCACAGAGAGACAGCGGCATGAGGCCCGGAAGCGGCTGATGTCTGCAAAGCGCGCCGCGTCCGTCCGGCAGAATTCAGCGACTGAGAGCGCGGATAGCATTGAGATCTACATCCCAGAGGCTCAAACCAGGCTATGAAGCCATCACAAGCAACACTGGGGGAATATTATATATCTCTATATATTTATGACACAAAGTTACATATATAATATATCCTCTAGTTTGGTTTGGAAACACAATCATGTGTATATGTTATTTTGTATTTTTCTTCTCTTTCTATACTCTCTGTCACTTCATTCATTGCCACCTAGCTGTCATGAAGTCCTTCTTTCAGGTCGTGCTGTAAGCAGTCAGTTCTCTGAGGCTGTGATCCTGCATCTCCCCTCTCACTCGTTTTATCACTATAATGATCTTCGACACAAGTCATCTCAACTGGACCTTCTCTTATTTTACAGGCTTAAAATAAAGGAAGAATAACTCCTTTGTATAGAAATCCTCATTGTGCCCTGTTTTATTTCCCTTTTGTCTAGAGCTACAGTAGTCTGTAATCTAGTGTACAGCAATAGAAAATTGTAGGGTATACAGTACTGTGGACTCTGATGTCTTCCTATTCTAAATGTGAAAAGCATGGGCTCGAATTCCCAACTTCTTTTCTATGTAGAGCAGATGGAGCACTTTATTGTAGGCCACAGGCGCACCTCTCCCCAAAGGCGACAGGTGACAGAGGAGGATAGCTGTACTTCCAAGGAACAGGCGGGCAGGTGATATATCTGTTCGCACTCCATGACTTTCACGCATGACACACTATGAGACATGCTTACGCTATTACAAGAGAGCACTGACAGATTTGTTCCCGATGACAAAAATATATATATATATGTATTCAGACTTGTGATAAAGTAGGATGAAATGTTCAAATTCCAACAAACCATTCTGAAATAAAGGCAATAATGTGAAAAGATAGATTGAAAATTAAGAGACCACCTTTTGTGTTCATTTTTAGGATATATCTACCACCATTGGTTGCTTTGAAGGTCCAGAAACTGTTTTGCTCCGATAAGTGAATCTTCTGCCAGGTTCATGGGTCTCAATCTGAGATAAGCATGAATATTAGTGATGAGCGAATATACTTGTTACTCAAGATTTCCCGAGCATGAGCGGGGGTCCTTCGAGTATTTTTTAGTGCTCGGAGATTTAGTTTTTCTTGCCGCAGCTGATTGATTTACATCTGTTAGCCAGCATAAGTACATGTGGGGGTTGCCTGGTTGCTAGGGAATCCCCACATGTACTTATGCTGGCTAACAGATGTAAATCATTGTGCTGCGGCAAGAAAAACTAAATCTCCGAGCAGTAAAAATACTCGGAGGACCCCCGAGCGTGCTCAAGAAATCTCGAGTAACGAGTATATTCGCCCATCACTAATAAATATGGGAACAGACCCTGATTCCAATGCTGTGTCATTTACTGAGCTTCATGCTTTTCTTTTGATAATATCACTTTTTTTCTGATAATCTACTCAGTGGTTAGTT
Organism: Ranitomeya imitator; assembly: GCF_032444005.1. NCBI lineage: Eukaryota > Metazoa > Chordata > Amphibia > Anura > Dendrobatidae > Ranitomeya > Ranitomeya imitator. The sequence continues at coordinate 389,608,107 of NC_091287.1, forward strand.
TTGTCTAACCTCACTCGCATCTTTGATTGATGGCTTATTGTATACTCTGTGCATAGGCAGAAAGCTGCCAATCAGTGGTGGAGACAGGGATATCTAGAGCTCATCAACATGGAGGACTACATGTCAGAAGTTCATCACTGAGAGGACTTGTGAAGATGCAAGACACAAGACAGTGTTTTATCAAAACTAAAGCAAGAAGTCAATTAGGGGACACAGCGCTGGAATCGGGGTTTTGGCAGCTACTTTATGCTGCTGTCAGATGGAACAACAAAAACTTGATGGCAGATTCTCTTTAAAGTCGTTTTCCACTTTTATTCTGCTCCCTGTATGTGCGATCAGATGTCCCTAAAAGTCAACTTATCCAACTAAAAGTCAACTTGATGAGACATTCTGCTGTTTAAGCAGAGGCAGGAGCAAAGGACAGGCTTCAACGCACTGTACAATTTATTTGCAAGACAATCTGAGTTAGCGCATCCCTTTATATGAGTAGAGGAGAGGAAGAAGGTCTCATCACCAGAAGACCCCTGAGAGCTTTATGTAGGATGCTATGGGAAACAAATTGCTTTGGAAATACTGAGCAGCTGCAGTATCTAGAAGACAAGTACAGTTATTCCTATGGAAGAAAATATGGAAAGCGAAGGCCAGAACCAGTGAGAAAGCAGCAATTATGCTAAGTACATGCAAGATTGATTTTAGAAAGCCCTCTCTCTTTAATATATTTCCTCACTGGCAATGTTCACATTTTCAAAAATTCGATGAGGATTTTGATACAAATTCAATCATCAAATCTACTAACATTCTGCATCCAAAGCAAGTAAATGTCGGAAGGGAAATTGTCGCCAGGTTTGAGCTACCCCATCTTAGAGGAGCATGATCTAGGAGCAGAGACCCTGATTACAGCACTGTGTCACTTACTGAGCTCCTTGCTAAAGTTTTGATGAAATCAGAATTTTCATCTGTAAACGATCTTGCAGCTCTCTGAATGCTGAGCTCTATAACCACTGTGAAGGAAGGCAAAAAGGGGATCACGCAGACCCCCTCCGCTGCCACCATTTGTGATGAGCCCGTACCTCGCCACCCCGCCTGCCGTCACTATTACATCAGATGGGTCACGTAATGCGGTCTCCCCGCTTTCACCAACGTAAGGTTCTGCACCCTGGGGACACGTACGGTCAACTTGGTTATACATATACAATGGTCAGATATGCAAATATAGAAAGTGGTAAGACAAAAGATATAAGCAGATGGATCATGTCAATTACCAAGTTGCTGTTTGACCATGTGTGCGCTGCACCGCAGAGGGAATGGGCTGCCAGCTGGTTCCTAGGTCCTTCACAGCTTGCTACTTGACATGACCCCCCCTTTCGAAGTGGACCGGATGCATAACAGAGAGAGCCCACGTGGCCTTGCACTAGCCTTTATCCCTTTGGCCACTCCCCTCCTGCCCTCTCGGCTGAACCGAAATCCCCTCCCCTTGCCTCTAGCAGCTAAAAACTCCAAAACTTAAGATGGGACATAACTCCTCAATAGGTCCAAGGAAGGTGGTTTTGGCGCCATCGGATCCAGCCTGGCCCCTGCTATGTGTTGGGACTAGACAAATTTTTGCTATCTAGTACCTTCTATCCATTTTTCATATCTCCCATCCCTGTGGTGCTAGACCAGATCGAGACCTTGGAAGGCATTCAGTCTGCTCCAGAGATCTCGAAAATGTAACCAGTGTGTGACAAGGATGTACAATAAGTCCATATTCTCTTTATGAAATCATAGCTGCCATAACAAAGAAGTTAAGGTACCTTCACACTGAGCGACTTTAGAACGATAACGATAGCAATCCGTGACGTTTTCAGCATCCTGGCTAGCGATATCGTTGTGTTTGACACGCAGCAGCGATCAGGATCCTGCTGTGAGATCGCTGGTCGGAGCTAGAAGACCAGAACTTTATTTCATCGCTGGATCACCTGCTGACATCGCTGAATCGGCGTGTGTGACGCCGATCCAGCGATGTGTTCACTTGTAACCAGGGTAAACATTGGGTTACTAAGCGCAGGGCCGCGCTTAGTAACCCGATGTTTACCCTGGTTACCATTGTAAATGTAAAAAAAAAAAACACTACATACTTACATTCCGGTGTCTGTCGCGTCCCCCGGCGTCCGCTTCCCTGCACTCCTCCTTCATCCTGTGTCAGCGCCGGCCGTAAAGCAGAGCACAGCGGTGACGTCACCGCTCTGCTTTACGGCCGGCGCTTACACAGGATGCAGGAGGAGTGCAGGGAAGCGGATGCCGTTGGACGTGACAGACACCGGAATGTGAGTATGTGGTTTTTTTTTTACATTTACAATGGTAACCAGGGTAAACATCGGGTTACTAAGCGCGGCCCTGCGCTTAGTAACCCGATGTTTACCCTGGTTACCCGGGGACTTCGGCATCGCTGGTCACTGGAGAGCTGTCTGTGTGACAGCTCTCCAGCGACCACACAGCGACGCTGCAGCGATCGGCATCGTTGTCTATAGCGCTGCAGCGTCACTTAATGTGACGGTACCTTTAGACCGCATGGTACCCACATAGCAAGCCAGCCTTTTGTCCTGAGCTTAGCTGGCTCAAGGTGTGACATCTGTCACTCACAACCTTTTGAGGCTTGAGAGGATAGGATACAAATAATTGATATGAAATTATATCTCCCATATTCTTCACAACCTCGCCCACACCACTGATTGGTTGCTTTCTGTGTAACTGTGCATAGACAGAAAGCTGCCAATCTGTGGTGGAGGTGGGTTATTCACAGCTTATAAATATGGAGGACCTTATGGCAGCAGGTTTAACAGTCCTTTAGTGAAAATCTGCTGATAATATGGTGAGTTTATAAAAACTACAGCAAGCAGCCCAGTAAGTGACACATCGCTGGAATCAGGCTCTCTGTCTGTACATTGTGCTGCTATCAGATTAGGTGCTAAAAACCAGGTGAGAAATTCCCTTTAATATCCCATTCACCTGCAGTAGAAAAATCTGGACGAAATAATGATTGCACTTATAGTAAAATATGCAGCATGCTTAAGATTGTGCTTGGAGATGATGTGACAATGGGGCTGACCAATGCACTGATCCATTAGGAGATCCAGGGCAACCCAAGAACCCAAGAGTCAGCCTCTTTTCTGGTGTCTTTTCTGTGGAACATACATGCTGGATGCTGGTGGCAAATCCTGAATGTGTGAACATAAGCGTACTCTACATCCAAAATACTATACTGCATACAGCCATTGCTTGCATTAGCATACACTGAACCATCAAATTCCATCAGAGTTTAATTTATCAAATACATCTCAAAAATAAAACCCTACATTATTGTTCTGTTAAACTTTTTGAAGATTTTTTTAACAATTTTTGTTTTTCTATTTTTGTACATAATTTGCTAAATGTCTACAGTAGTTCAGTGAGAAATAATGTTTTAAAATATATATATATATATATATACGTAAATATATATATATTTATATATATAATGATGCACTTTACCTTAACATGTTTGGAGAACAGGAGCTCAGGAGAAATATCCACGCTGTGATTTTCATCATCAAAGTTTGTATTCAGATATAGCATTGTACTAGAATAATAATACAATCCAGGATGAATCAGTTGTACAACAGTAGAGAAACGATGTGCAATGAATGCATCAATTCTAAGGCCAAGTTCCCACATAGTGTAAATGCTGCATGCTTTCGCTCTAAGTTTTTTCTGCCAAAAATCCGTGTGTGCAATGTTATGAAAACTCCTGCCCTCTTTGCTTTTAAACCCCGGTGTCGAAGAGTGTGTTTTTTGGGGGCATCTACTGCAATCCTGAAAAAGCAGTTGGGTTTTTAAGAGCAAAATCCCAGTGTTTGTGAATTAAATAAAAACCTGACGCATGAAGCGAAATGGTGCTTCAGATGAGCAAAAAAAATGTATCAAATATGGAAAAAAGGCACACAAAAAATACTACAAAACCGCAATAACCTGAGAAGATTGCTATTTTGTATATCGGTGCAGACAGCCTGCATAAAACACAATTAAACCCAATGGAAAAAGAAATTATTAAAAAAAAAAACTGCACTTTTACACTTGGGAACATGGTCTCAGAGTAGTAGATGCACTTATGAACCTAGATATGTGACATATGTTTAATATGAATGATCCATGGGATAAGACTAGACCATGACATTAATCAATTTACGTAGAGTCTCATTAGGTCGTATACAATAGATATAAACTTCAGATATATACCACAAAACTTTGGAGTCTTCTAGAAGAAAAGCTTTTAAATTGCACTGTAACTACAGAAGGCTACTGTGTATACAACCTAAAATGTAGTCATTATAATGATGTACAATATATTAAAACATTTAGATATTATGTATTTAAGGAACAGTGCCTATGAAAGAGGGAGATACTATGTAGAAGTGGATAAGAAAAGTTATGGTAACACCACCACCAGCGGTTTCCATGGCTGGAGATTCTCACTTGCATATGGAAATTCTAACATTGTTTTGTGTCATTTGGTAAATTACTCCCCAAAATACTCAGATGCATAGATAGGTCACAATAAAAGGGTGTTCAAAGACCGCTGGTGTTTGACCATTGGGGCCCCCACCGATCCAGAATCTATGGCCATTCTTTTGTATGTTTGGTGGTGCTTCATTTAAAACCCATCAGACTGAAATATCCGAGCGATGTCCCTGGCTATCTCTTTCGGTCCCACAAACTTTGAATGGAGTGGTAGTGTGCACGCTTGGCTGTTTCTCCATTGAGGCTGGTGACACGGGCGACTGGTTATTGTCTTCTGTTTTGGTCTAAGTGGTGGGATCACCCCTGGTTAGACGCAACCCTTTAGTTGAACTTTTATTTTGAACATGTAGATTGGATTAGTGATGTCAGTAATTGGCCTTCATTTATCAAAACTGAAAGGGTAGTTGGTTTTGTTACCTATCGCAGTCAGATATGAAAGCTGCCTTGCGATTGGTTGTGATGAGCAACAAAGCCAATTTTTCCGTTTTGATTTACGAGGCCTGACAATGTATGTTGTGTTTTATTCCAATTCAGTTGCTGTCATTTGTTGGATCCTCACAGTCAGCGTTCATTGGTTTCAGAATGTAAAGTGTTTCATTTTGTTTGGGGCTACTATCCTAACGTGGTTCTTGTTCTTCACAAAATGAGTTAAGTCTAGCTGTGCTGATGTTTCCTGCTTCTGCTTTGCATAAGATTGCATATGTGCCCATGCCCAAGGATTCCCAAAAATGCAATCAGTAAAGTTCCCAATTTCATAAAAATAGTCCTATCAGGCCAGTTTTGCTCACTATATGCAAATTACTGTCCAGGGACCAGTGTCAGATGTCCAGGAGATTCCTTCCATGTAGGTCTTAATAACTTAACTTCTTCTGATCAGCAGGAAGTTTATATATTGGACAAATATCTTGTTGAAAGAAGAAAATTAAAGCAATAACATAAACTAAATTCTTTTGGAAGTAGTTAATTGTAGGAAGCGATTGTAATGTGGATTACAGGTCTACTTAAAGAGTAGGTCGCTTTAGGGCAGCTTGTTAAAGTCTTGGAAATCCTGAATTCTTATGGACATTTGGGAAAGGTTTGTCGTAAAATGTATATCCAGAGAAGTTTCCATCCTTTTGCTCTGCGCTCATTGGAATTCTAATTAATAGGGAAATCTTCACATAACTATACAGGAAATGTGAACTTAGATTAGAGGTTAGATATTACAAATTCTTGGTTAACAAAACCCATCATAAACACAGTGCAATCAGCTATAGTGGGAGATACATAATAAACATCTAATTGTGGAAAATCCCACCACTAGGGCCCTTGTTCCTCCTCAATATCATCAGAATTTACTGGAGCAGGTGGACAAACAAGAAATTAGGGTGCTGAATTAAGCACTTAGCTATCTCCATCAAATCCCTGGACACAGAACTTAATGGAGGATAATGACCGCCTGTTCTCGGGATCGGTGGGGTTCTCAGCATTGAGCTCCAAGGATCAGGTATTTATCACCTGTGGGTGGTCAATAAATATCTTTGCTTCTCCTAAAGAAGTTGTAAGACCTAAGAAAGTGTGACACTTTTTTTTCCCCATAAACAGCTCCACTCTACTTCATAGGCTAAGTATGTAGTGCTCCATTCAAACTCCATGGGACTGAAATAGTCACTTTTTTCTAGCCCACAGACTAGAATGTTGCTGTCTACAGAAAAAACAGCTGAAAAGCTTTAATCTAATCAACATTTATTTAAATCTTGTTCACGTTTACATGGTCACATGTTTATATGGTCATATTACAACTCATGGGCCAGAGTTATATTCTGCCAAATTTGAGCATTTTTTTCTGTATTTTCACAATAGGATCCAACCTATTTTAGAAATATGCAATCAACTAATTTAAATGACCTTCTATATAGTTTTTCTTAGTTGTTGCTTTTCAGTACACGAAGTACAAAGTAATAGATTTATCATTTTTGCACACAATAACTAATGTGCTAGAGATGAGAAATTCTACTGCTCTTGTCTGATGTCAAATCCAGTCATCTGTGGCAGCTGGGCTTCACTTCTGTGCCCAGGATCTGGGCATCCTAAGCCCGAGATCCTTGTCACCTCTACCGTTCCTGATGTCATGAAAAGGAATAAGTATAATGGGATCCAAAGTGAAGAATGGCTACCTTGAAGGACCAAATTGAACACCGGACCAGGGCAGCATGAATCTACTTGCTCATCTCTATAATCTAGATGTCATATATATATATATATATATAAATATATATATACTATATGGTGGCCCAATTGTAATACATCGGGCATTCTAGCATATGTATGTATGTATATAGCAGCCACATAGTATATAGCACAGGCCACGTAGTATATAGGAGCCATGTAGTATATAGCAGACACGCAGTCTATAACACAGCCACGTTTTATATAACACAGCCCACGTAATATATAGCACAGCCCACGCAGTATATAGCACAGCCCATGCAGTATATAACACAGGCCACGCAGTATATAACAGTGGCCACACAGTATAAAACAGTGGCCATGCAGTATATAACACAGCCCACGCAGTATATAACACAGCCCATGCAGTATATAATACAAGCCACGCAGTATATAACACAGGCCAAGCAATATATAATACAGGCCACACAGTATATAACACAGGCCACGCAGTATATAACACAGGCCATGCAATATATAACACAGACCACGCAGTATATAATACAGGCCACACAATATATAACACAGGCCACGCAGTATATAACACAGGCCACGCAGTATATAACAGCCCACGCAGTATATAACACAGCCCATGCAGTATATAACACAGCCCACGCAATATATAACACTGCCCACGTAGTATATAACACATCCCACGCAGTATATAACACAGGCCACGCAGTATATAATACAGGCCACACAGTATATAACACAGCCCACGCAGTATATAACACAGGCCACGCAGTATATAACACATGCCACGCAGTATATAATACAGGCCATGCAGTATATAACAGTGGCCACACAGTATATAACACAGCCCACGCAGTATATAACACAGGCCATGCAGTATATAATACAGGCCACGCAGTATATAACACTGCCCACGTAGTATATAATACTGCCCACATAGTATATAGCAGCCATGCAGTATATAACACAGCCCACGTAATATATAGCACAGCCCACGCAGAATATAACACAGCCCACATAGTATATAACACAGCCCATGCAGTATATAATACAAGCCATGCAGTATATAACACAGGCCAAGCAGTATATAACACAGGCCAAGCAGTATATAATACAGGCCACGCAGTATATAACACAGACCACGCAGTATATAACACAGCCCACGCAGTATATAATACTAGCCACACAGTATATAACACAGGCCAAGCAGTATATAATACAGGACACGCAGTATATAACACAGGCCACGCAGTATATAACACAGGCCATGCAGTATATAACACAGACCACGCAGTATATAATACAGGCCACGCAATATATAACAGTGGCCACGCAGTATATAACACAGGCCACGCAGTATATAACACAGGCCACGTAGTATATAACACAGGCCACGCAGTATATAACAGCCCACACAGTATATAACACAGCCCACGCAATATATAACAAAGCCCACGCAATATATAACACTGCCCACGTAGTATATAACACAGCCCACGCAGTATATAACACAGGCCACGCAGTATATAACACAGGCCACGCAGTATATAACACATGCCACGCAGTATATAATACAGGCCATGCAGTATATAACAGTGGGCACACAGTATATAACACAGCCCACGCAGTATATAACACAGGCCATGCAGTATATAATACAGGCCACGCAGTATATAACACTGCCCACGTAGTATATAACACTGCCCACATAGTATATAGCAGCCACGCAGTATATAACACAGCCCACGTAATATATAGCACAGCCCACGCAGAATATAACACAGCCCACATAGTATATAACACAGCCCATGCAGTATATAATACAAGCCATGCAGTATATAACACAGGCCAAGCAGTATATAATACAGGCCACGCAGTATATAACACAGACCACGCAGTATATAACACAGCCCACGCAGTATATAATACTAGCCACACAGTATATAACACAGGCCAAGCAGTATATAATACAGGCCACGCAGTATATAACACAGGCCACGCAGTATATAACACAGGCCATGCAGTATATAACACAGACCACGCAGTATATAATACAGGCCACACAATATATAACAGTGGCCACGCAGTATATAACACAGGCCACGCAGTATATAACACAGGCCACGTAGTATATAACACAGGCCACGCAGTATATAACAGCCCACGCAGTATATAACACAGCCCACGCAATATATAACAAAGCCCACGCAATATATAACACTGCCCACGTAGTATATAACACAGCCCACGCAGTATATAACACAGCCCACGCAGTATATAACACAGGCCACGCAGTATATAACATGCCACGCAGTATATAATACAGGCCATGCAGTATATAACAGTGGCCACACAGTATATAACACAGCCCACGCAGTATATAACACAGGCCATGCAGTATATAATACAGGCCACGCAGTATATAACACTGCCCACGTAGTATATAACACTGCCCACATACTATATAGCAGCCACGCAGTATATAACACAGCCCACGTAATATATAGCACAGCCCACGCAGAATATAACACAGCCCACATAGTATATAACACAGCCCATGCAGTATATAATACAAGCCATGCAGTATATAACACAGGCCAAGCAGTATATAATACAGGCCACGCAGTATATAACACAGACCACGCAGTATATAACACAGCCCACGCAGTATATAATACTAGCCACACAGTATATAACACAGGCCAAGCAGTATATAATACAGGCCACGCAGTATATAACACAGGCCACGCAGTATATAACACAGGCCATGCAGTATATAACACAGACCACGCAGTATATAATACAGGCCACACAATATATAACAGTGGCCACGCAGTATATAACACAGGCCACGCAGTATATAACACAGCCCACGCAGTATATAACACAGCCCACGCAATATATAACAAAGCCCACGCAATATATAACACTGCCCACGTAGTATATAACACAGCCCACGCAGTATATAACACTGCCCACATAGTATATAACACATCCCACGCAGTATATAAAACAGGCCACACAGTATATGATACAGGCCACGCAGTATATAACACAGCCCACGCAGTATATAACACAGGCCACGCAGTATATAACAAAGGCCACGCAGTATATAATACAGGCCACGCAGTATATAGTAGTGGCCACACAGTATATAACACAGCCCACGCAGTATATAACACAGGCCATGCAGTATATAATACAGGCCACGCAGTATATAACACTGCCCACGTAGTATATAACACTGCCCACATAGTATATAGCAGCCACGCAGTATATAACACAGCCCACATAATATATACTGTAGCACAGCCCACGCAGAATATAACACAGCCCACATAGTATATAACACAGCCCACACAGTATATAACACAGCCCACGCAGTATATAACACTGCCCACGTAGTATATAACACATCTCAAGCAGTATATAGCACAGGCCACGCAGTATATAATACAGGCCACAGAGTATATAACACAGCCCACGCAGTATATAACACAGGCCACGCAGTATATAACACAGGCCACGCAGTATATAATACAGTCAACACAGTATATAACAGTAGCCACACAGTATATAACACAGCCCACATAGTATATAACACAGGCCACGCAGTATATAATACAGGCCATGCAGTATATAACACTGCCCACGTAGTATATAACACTGCCCACATAATATATAGCAGCCAAGCAGTGTATAACACAGCCTACGTAATATATAGCACAGCCCACGCAGTATATAACACAGCCCACATAGTATATAACACAGCCCACACAGTATATAACACAGCCCACGCAGTATATAACACTGGCCACGTAGTATATAGCAGCCACGCAGTATATAACACAGCCCACTTAGTATACAGCAGTGTGGGCACCATATCCCTGTTAGAAAAAATTATTAAAATAAAAAATAGTTATATACTCACCCGCCGGCGTCCAGCGAAGCTGTCCCGATGTCCGCGGTGCTGCCGTCAGCTTCCATTCCCAGCGATGCACTGCGAACTTACCCAGATGACTTAACGGTCTCGCGAGACCGCTAAGTCTTCTGGGCAATTTTGCAATGCATCTCTGGGAACGGAAGCTGGTGGCAGCAGCGCGCGCATCGGCGGACGACAAAAGGTGAGAATAGCAGGTTTTTGTTTTTTTATTATTTTTAACATTAGATCTTTTTACTATTGATGCTGCATAGGCAGCATCAATAGTGAAAAGTTGGTCACACAGGGTTAATAGCAGCGTTAACGGACTGCGTTACCCGTGGCATAACGCGGTCCATTAACGCTGCCATTAACCCTGTGTCAGCGCTGACTGGAGGGGAGTATGGAAAGGGCGCCGGGCACTGACTGGACGGAAGTAGGGAGGGACTAATTCTCGGCCGGACTGTGCCTGTTGCTGATTGATCAGCGACGTGGGATTTCCATTACAGACAGACGGAAAAACCCTTAGACAATTATATATATAGAGAGAGAGATTTACTTTACTTTTGACCTATCTATACTTTATTTCTACATACTGTGCACAAAATAAAATGGTTTGCATTTGTAAAGGGACAAAAAAAAGTATGTGCTATATTACTAAGATCTGCATCCCAATCCACATTTTTAAGTCTTTGTTAATAAAATTTTCATATGCAATTGTGAAACACACAAACAGCACCCTGAATCAGTGCCAATAAGCCCAATATGTTTGCATAAAGATGTAACTCCTACCCAGTATCCCACCAAAGAGTCTGAAATATTCTCATTACAAATATTCTCACATTACATTATAGGCAAATATAGTAAAATATATAAATACAAATGATGATATGAGCTGTATTGAGTACTAAGAGTTGCTTAGAAATTAAGTATTATATTTTTTGCAGATGTTGCCATAACTCTGGACCTTTTTTGTAATGAATGTTGATGAATAAAAATGAAATTTTTAATATTTAAATGGAAAAAATGATTTATTTATATTTCACTTTATTTTACCTGTATTGTCAATGTTTGAATGTGCACCTTTGAATTATATTTAAAATTGTGCATCAATTCTTCTATTTTATTTTATTTTTTCAGTTTTCTTTTGTATTTGATTGCATAAAATAAAACCATACCTGGAATGTGCCAAGTGTCAGACCTGCATTCCCAGTTGTGATTTTAAATGTTTTGCTTATTCCAATCAGTTTTACAAAATTGAAAGCATTTTGATAGATGTGAAAGAGCATTTGTATGCATTTATGGACTAGTACTTTCCTCGAGTCACCTTCCAAGTTTGGTGCGTGGACTGAAAAATTGTAAATAAATTAATGTTTCCCATAATGTAAAATAATAAAGAAAATTAAAACAAAAAAAAAAAGAGAAAAACAAAAAAATATGAAATGGAATAAAATTATTAATGCATTCATTGTAATGGTTGTGGATGTTTTTTAATAAAATAGTGATACTATAAATAAGCCAGCAAAAGCAGTCTACCTGAAGAATATAACATGGGACAACATGTCCATGAAGAATATACTTTACACGAAATAAGACGACATAAAAGACACATTACAAATAGATCAAATTCAATCTGAAGACTACATTAGTCACTAACTCATATACACACGTATTCAGTGCTGAAGTCCAAATGTCCCCAAAGTCCATCTTGACCTCCATGTCCACCCAGTAGCTGGTTAACAAAACCACTTTGGTTGTGTTCACGATAAGATAAACGAACGACTACAGACGGGTTGAGAATAAAACGTTTCTATTTTTATTTAGACAGCTTTAAATTTCCAGTTACATTAAAATGTGGCATCAAGATGTAACCCAATGCGTTTCAGACAAGGCAATGCCCAAAATGCGTTGGTTTATGTCTTGATGCCACATTTTAATGTAACTGGAATTTTAAAGCTGTCTAAATAAAATTGGATGAGTTTTAATGAGCTGCAGACCTGTGTTTGTCATGATTGCACTATAAGCCAAGCAGGGGCTTTTTCTAACGTTCTGAGGACTTACAATAACTGCCTACAACGAGCTGGTGAATCCCTTGTTTTGTGTTTGTCAAAAATATTAATATAATTCTTGATAGGATATTATTATTCAGTATAATTTCATCCCCTGAACACTCCACTAAAGTACCAAATGTGGTCTGACAAATAATCAAGTGACATGTACAAGTGCTTCTCTCTAAATTAGAATATCATCAAAAAGTTAATTTACTTCAATTCTTCAATACAAAAAATGAAACTCATATATAGAATCTATAGAATTACAAACAGAGTGATTTATTTCAAGTGTTCATTTCTGTTAATATTGATGATTATGGCTTACAGCCAATGAAAACACAAAAGTCATTATCTCAGTAAATTATAATTAATAAAAAACATCTGCAAAGGCTTCCTAAGAGTTTAAAAAGTTCCATTATTCTGTTTCAGTAGTCTCCACAATCACAGGGAAGACTGCTGACATGACAGATGTCCAGAAGGCAGTCATTGACACACTGCATAAGGAGGGTAAGCCACAAAAGGTCATTGCTAAAGACGCTGGCTGTTCACAGAGTGCTGTATCCAAGCATATTAATGGAAACTTGAGTGGAAGGAAAAAGTGTGGTAGAAAAAGGTGCACAAGCAATCGGGATACCCGCAGTCTTGAAATGATTGTTAAGAACAGGCCATTCAAAAATTTTGGGGAGATTCACAAGGAGTGGACTGCTGCTGGAGTCATTGCTTCAAGAGACACCACACACAGACGTATCCAGGACATGGGCTACAAGTGTTGTATTTCTTGACTCAAGCCACTCATGACTAATAGACAACGCCAGAAGCGTCTTACCTGGGCAAAGGAGAAAAAGAACTGGACTGTTGCTTAGTGGTCCAAGGTGTTGTTTTTACATGAAAGTAAATTTTCCATTTCATTTGGAAAACAAGGTCCCGGAGTCTGGAGGAAGAGTGGAGAGTCACACAATCCAAGCTGCTTGAGGTCTATTGTGAAGTTTCCACAATCAGTGATGGTTTGGGGAGCCATGTCATCTGCTGGTGTAAGTCCACTGTGTTTTATCAAGACCAAAGTTAGCACAGCCGTCTACCAGGAAATTTTAGAGCACTTCATGCTTCCCTCTGCCGACAAGCTAAATTTTTCTCTCTTTGTTTCATTGCAGCCATTTTTAAATTCAAAAAGGTTCATTTTTTTTCTCATTATTGTACACTCTGCACCCCATATTGACTGAAAAAAAACAGAAATGTAGACATTTTTGCAAATTTCTTAAAAAAGAAAAACTGAAATTTCACATGGTCATAAGTGTTCAGACCCTTTGCTCAGTACTGAGTAGAAGCACTCTTTTGAGCTAGTACAGCCATGTGTCTTCTTGGGAATGATGCAACAAGTTTTTCACACCTGGATTAGGGGATCCTCTGCCATCCTTCCTTGCAGATCCTCTCCAGGTTCGTCAGGTTGGATGGTGAATATTGGTGCACAGCCATTTTCAGGTCTCTCCAGAGAAGCTCAATTGTGTTTAGGTCAGGGCTCTGGCTGGCACTCAAGAATGGTCACAGAGTTGTTCAGAAGCTACTCCTTTGTTATTTTAGCTGTGTGCTTAGGGTCTTTGCCTTGTTGGAAGGTGAACCTTCGCCAAGTCTGAGGTTTAGAGCACTCTGGAAGAGGTTTTCATCCAGGATATCTCTGTACTTGGACGCATTCATGTTTCCTTCAATGGCAACCAGTCGTCCTGTCCCTGCAACTGAAAGACACCCCCATGTTTCACTGTTGTTATTGTATTGGGCAGCTGATGAGCAGTGCCTGGTTTTCTCTACACATACCACTTAGAATTATCACTAACAAGGTCTATCTTTGTCTCCTCAGGCCAGAGAATCTTATTTCTCATAGTCTGGGAGTCCTTCATGTGTTTTTTTAGCAAACTCTATGCAGGCTTTCATATGCCTTACACTGAGGAGAGGCTTCCGTCGGGCCACTCTGCCATAAAAGTCCGACTGGTGGAAGGCTGCTATCACAGTTGACTTTGTGGAACTTTCTCCCATCTCCCTACTGCACCTCTGGAGCTCAGCCACAGTGATATTGGGGTTCTTCTTTACCTCTCTCACAAGTCTCTTCTCCCACGATTGCTCAGTTTGGTTGGACGGCCAGGTCTAGGAAGATTTCTTATTCACCACTTAATGAATAAGGTGCCTCTTACTCCATCACATCCTTTCATTGAAAATGGGGCGTACAACACCAGTCTTATTGAAGTGGTGCCTAAGTACTAAAAGACTGCAATTAATGAACAATTAATGAACATGACTATGGATCAGGTAGGTTCATTTTCATTGGACTGAGGGTGCACATTTTCTTCTATATATCAATATCATATGCTGGAAAATTCATATTAAATATTCAACACCAATGGCCAGACTACATGTATCAATAAAACAATTGTTCTATATATTCCTCACTTATACGCAGGTCACGCATATTCATCCTGTACAGGTAACCTGGAATGTGTATACTTCTATTAAGATCAAACACCCCATACATAAGGCAATGCCAACTCAGCACTCATTTCATAAGAGCTCATAGTTTCACTGCAGTAGGGCAGCCCGTGTTTATGATGTTTGAGCTGAGTTCGAGCCAACTGGAAAAGTATTCATTCCAAAAAACAAGAAGAGGCTGAAGAAATGCAGAGTGGTCAGCCTGGGACAACTTTACAGCCATGTAGAAGCTTATTTCTGGCGAAGAACCGGGCAATGCTGGCGTGAAGACTATTGAGGTAATTGGGTAATTTATCCCGAGAGATTTTGAAGAACACGGAAGATTAATCACACGCCAAAATCCTGCTGCTACTGCAGCTACCAGCTGTGAAAGAATGGATGCCAAAGAGTGAGCACATTAATGAAAACCTAAGGAAGACTGGGTGTTTATGACTGAGCATGCCTACAAGGGAATGCCAAAAGTCTCCAGTGGAGGAATGGCAATATCGAGGAAATCTTTAAAATGACCATTTATAAAAATATACCTTTTTAGCACCAAGTGTCTTAAATTACATAGAAACTCAATATTCATAACCTAATCATGTCAAACTTGCTGAGCACACATAGTTGGGTAACCCTTTAACAAGTTTTGGTATCATACATGATGATGATAGTTTTGTTTATGTATCATATTAATGAATAGGCCTTCAGAAATGTCCTAAAAATCACCAGCAAACATAATTCCTCATTGCCTCATCCAGTAAAGATGTAAAACAAATATGTTATTCTCAGACATTTCTTAACTATGTATTTCTAGAAAAACAGGGCAACAACCAATCTGGAGACTTTGTCAAGTGATTGTCCTGCAGCTTTTTTTCAGATCCATTATTGGCAAATTTGTCTAGTTATAGAAACCATATATATGAGAGCATAATTGGGCAGATTCATCATTCAGCAGTCTGGGTAAACTGACATAAATATTAGTAACAGCTAACACAGAATATTCTCAACTCATCAGGCCAATTTCATGACAAATATTTATAGTGTTTTTTTCAACTTTAAAGGAAATGCAATTTACCATTTACCTTCACATTAGCTTACTGTTCGGAAAAAAAATCTCTGTTATGACTAAAGTCTGGAATTTGGTGCAAAATATTAGTTTTAAGACATCTAGAAGGGGTTATATTGGCCAAACAATTTACATAGTTGTCAGCTGTATTTTGTCTTTCGGCTACTCTTTACAAGTCCACCAGGATCATGCACACTCAGATCGGTATATTTACTTTCTTGGGTGACAGGAATGAACCTGAAGGTGTTTATAGTCCTTTGGAAACAAAGGCTGGGGCATCTTGAAACTCATCCTTCACCATAAATCGGCCATTGTGTGAAACGTGGGACAGACCAATACATATTAGACAGTCTAAACTGTCAAAATCAGTTCAGATGATTTGTATTAATTGTTTATGATGAACTTAAAGAGACTGTTCGTCATTTTCATTTTTATTTCATAAGCCAGTAGTACACATGAAAATAAGCAACGTTGTAACATCTCTTATCAGAGAACTCTGCTTCTTTCTGTCAGAATTGATCAGTAGTGATAAGCAAACTCGTGGATGTTCGGGTTTGCCAGGTTCGGGCGGACTTTTTTAAAAGTAAGGTTTGGGACTCGAACTTGACCCGAATTTGACCCCAGACTCCGAATTCAATTCAAGTCAATGTTGTAAAATGGCTGGAAAATAGTTGGAGTAAAGGTACCTTCACACATAACGATATTGTTAACGATATCGTTGCAACGTCACGCTTTTTGTGACGTAGCAACGATCCCACTAACGATCTCGTTATGTGTGACATCGACCAACGATCAGGCCCCTGCTGGGAGATCGTTGGTCGTGGGGAATGATCAGGACCTTTTTTTGGTCGCTGATCACCTGCTGTCATCGCTGGATCAGAGTGTGTGACGCCGATCCAGCAATGTGTTCACTTGTAACCAGGGTAAATATCGGGTTACTAAGTGCAGGGCCGCGCTTAGTAACCCGATATTTACCCTGGTTACCATTGTAAAAGTAAAAAAAAAAAACACTACATACTCACATTCCGATGTCTTTCCTCCGGGCACTCCGGTTTCCTCCCACATTCCAAAGACATACTGATAGGGAATTTAGATTGTGAGCCCCATCGGGGATAGTGATGATAATGTGTGCAAAACTGTAAAGTGCTGCAGAATATGTTAGCGCTATATAAAAATAAATATTATTATTATTACACCATCCCATTTAAGGGTTCAGCTGTTTATCCCCAAACACTGGATCCCATATTCTATATGTGCCCTCACAAGTGATTTCTAAAGGGCTAAAACTACGTTGGGATGACGGGAACCACAGTACATGGTTCCCATCCACCACTACTTTTTCAGTGGGCCATCTCTGCCCTGCACAAACATGTAAAAAATTTGACCAGGTGTGCACTGGGCAACACCATCAATGTAAAAGTCCACATAATCACTGATACATGGACCAGTAAGTATGGGCAGGAACTCTATATCTCTCTAACTGACCCCTGGGTAAATGTTGTATGGTCTGGGCCTGAGGCAGAAAGCAATTTGATGCATGTCCTATCACTGCAGAGGATATCTGTATGTTTTTTTGATGTTTCTCTGTTGTTGCCTCCTCCTCCTCTGCTTCCTCCAACGCCTCACAATCCGGTCAACATAACAACTGCACTACCAACTTCAGCATCCCACACTGCTCAGGAGCTGTGAATGGGGATCAAAGAATAGAGATGCATGGTTGGTGCCACTAAACCTCAAGCCCAGGCTGGTGGTGTGCAATAGCGGGCAAAATCTTGTAGCAGCTCTGGGCCTAGCCGGTGTGACACACATCACTTGCCTGGCGCATGTGCTGAATTTGGTGGTGCAGAGCTTCCTTAAAAAGTACACAGATGTACTCTCAGCTGCTGCTGAAACTACAGGACGTCTGAGCAAGCTTTTGGTGTTCTCACCCTGATGCTGCTTTGCTGTCTGCACTGCAGCCTCACTTCTGCCTTCCTGCTCACCGCTTCATAGATGACATACCCACAAGGTGGAACTCCACCTTGCACATGCTACAGAGACTGTGTCAGCAGCAGGCAATACTAGAGTTTGAGATGCAACGCACACGGGTGAGTCACTCTGCGGAACATCACCACTTCAAGACCAACTATTGGGCCTCCATGTAGGACTTTTGTGCAATTTTGCACTGTTTTGAGTACTCCACAAACATTGGCAGGACTGATGACTAGGGTTGAGCGAAACGGGTCGAACATTTTCAAAAGTCGCCGACTTTTGGCTAAGTCGGGGTTTCATGAAACCCGATCCGACCCCTGTGCGGGGTCGGCCATGCGGTACGCGACTTTCGCGCCAAAGTCGCGTTTCAATGACGCGAAAAGCGCCATTTCTCAGCCAATGAAGGTAAACGCAGAGTGTGGGCAGCGTGATGACATAGGTCCTGGTCCCCACCATCTTAGAGAAGGGCATTGCAGTGATTGGCTTGCTGTCTGCGACGTCACAGGGGCTATAAAGAGGCGTTCCCGCCGACCGCCATCTTACTGCTGCTGATCTGAGCTTAGGGAGAGGTTGCTGCCGCTTTGTCAGAAGCAGGGATAGCGTTAGGCAGGGTCCATTAACCACAAAACCGCTTGTGCTGCAGCGATTTGCACTGTCCAACACCACCCTCGGTGTGCAGGGACAGTGGAAGTTTTTTTTTTTTTTTTTTTCCCCTCAGCGCTGTAGCTCATTGGGCTGCCCTAGAAGGCTCCCTGATAGCTGCATTGCTGTGTGTACGCCGCTGTGCAAACCAACTGCTTTTTTCAAAGCACAAATCCTCTTGTTCCTTCCTTTCTGCACAGCTATCTTTTTTGTTTGTCCACACTTTTTATTTCATTTGTGCATCAGTCCACTCCTTATTGCTGCCTGCCATACCTGGCTGAGATTACTGCAGGCAGGGAGATAGTAGCTGCCTGCCATACCTGGCTGAGATTACTGCAGGCAGGGAGATAGTAATTGTAGGACATTCCCTGTTTTTTTTTTTTTTTTTTTTTTTTGGTGGGAGATTAAGATTGGCAATTTGGCATTTCTGCTAGAGTGCCATCCCTGTGTGTGCCATCTCTCTCACATAGTGGGCCATAGAAAGCCTTTTCATTTTTCTGTATTTTTTTTTGTGGGGTGTATAAATTCTCCCTGATAAAAATACAGTGGGAGATTAATATTGGCCTTTGGGCTTGTGTGCCAGTCCTGAGTGTGCCATCTCTCTCACAAATAGTGGGCCATAGAAAGCCTATTTTATTTTTTTTTGGGTTTTATAAATTCTCCCTGAAAAAAAGGGAGATTAATATTGGCCTCTGGGCTTGTGTGCCAGTCCTGAGCGTGCCATCTGTGCCAGCCCTGAGCGTGCCATCTCTCTCACAAATAGTGGGCCATAGAAAGCCTATTTAATTTTTTTTTTGGTTTTATAAATTCTCCCTGAAAAAAAGGGAGATTAATATTGGCCTCTGGGCTTGTGTGCCAGTTGTGAGCGTGCCATCTGTGCCAGTCCTGAGCGTGCCATCTCTCTCACAAATAGTGGGCCATAGAAAGCCTATTTAATTTTTTTTTTGGTTTTATAAATTTTCCCTGAAAAAAGGGAGATTAATATTGGCCTCTGGGCTTGTGTGCCAGTTGTGAGCGTGCCATCTGTGCCAGTCCTGAGCGTGCCATCTCTCTCACAAATAGTGGGCCATAGAAAGCCTATTTAAATATTTTTTTGGTTTTATAAATTCTCCCAGAAAAAAAGGGAGATTAATATTGGCCTCTGGGCTTCTGTGCCAGTCCTGAGCGTGCCATCTGTGCCAGTCCTGAGCGTCCCATCTCTCTCACAAATAGTGGGCCATAGAAAGCCTATTTTTTTTTTTTTTTGGGTTTTAGAAATTCTCCCTGGAAAAAAAAAGGGAGATTAATATTGCCCTTTGGGCTTGTGTGCCAGTACTAAGCGTTCCATCTCTCTCTCTCTCTCAGTCAGTGGGCCATAGAACGCCTATTTTTGGTTTTATTTGTTTTCTAAATTCTCCCTGAAAAAATCATTTTATTTTATTTGGTTTCTAAATTCTTCCTGATAAAATCATATTTTTTTTATTATTTTTTTTTCTAAAGTCTCCCTGAAAAAAAAAAAAAAAAAAACAGTGGGAGATTAATATTGGCCTTTCTGCTTGTGTGCCAGTCTTGACTCCTGGGTGCGTCATCTCTCAGTCAGTGGGCCATAGAACGCCTATTTTTGGTTTTATTTGTTTTATAAATTCTCCCTGAAAAAATCATTTTATTTTATTTGGTTTCTAAATTCTTCCTGATAAAATCATATTTTTTTTATTATTTTTTTTTCTAAAGTCTCCCTGAAAAAAAAAAAAAAAACAACCAAAAAAAACAGTGGGAGATTAATATTGGCCTTTCTGCTTGTGTGCCAGTCTTGACTCCTGGGTGTGCCCTCTCTCTCTCTCTCTCTCTCTCCAATTGTGGTCCATAGAAAGCCTATATTTTTTTTCCTTGATTTGGGTTCCAAAATCTACCAGAGAAAATAACTACATCAATCATTGGTAGAAAAATATTGGCCTCTGGGCTTGTGTGCCACTCCTGACTCCTGTGTGCGTCATCTCTCAGTCAGTGGGCCATAGAACGCCTATTTTTGTTTTTATTTGTTTTATAAATTCTCCCTGAAAAAATCATTTTATTTTATTTGGTTTCTAAATTCTTCCTGATAAAATCATATTTTTTTTATTATTTTTTTTTCTAAAGTCTCCCTGAAAAAAAAAAAAAAAAAACCAAAAAAAACAGTGGGAGATTAATATTGGCCTTTCTGCTTGTGTGCCAGTCTTGACTCCTGGGTGTGCCATCTCTCTCTCTCTCTCTCTCTTTCTCTCTCCAATTGTGGTCCATAGAAAGCCTATATTTTTTTTCCTTGATTTGGGTTCCAAAATCTACCAGAGAAAATAACTACATCAATCATTGGTAGAAAAATATTGGCCTCTGGGCTTGTGTGCCACTCCTGACTCCTGTGTGCGTCATCTCTCAGTCAGTGGGCCATAGAACGCCTATTTTTGTTTTTATTTTTTTTATAAATTCTCCCTGAAAAAATCATTTTATTTTATTTGGTTTCTAAATTCTTCCTGATAAAATCATATTTTTTTTATTATTTTTTTTTCTAAAGTCTCCCTGAAAAAAAAAAAAAAAAAACAAACAAAAAAAACAGTGGGAGATTAATATTGGCCTTTCTGCTTGTGTGCCAGTCTTGACTCCTGGGTGTGCCCTCTCTCTCTCTCTCTCTCTCTCTCTCCAATTGTGGTCCATAGAAAGCCTATATTTTTTTTCCTTGATTTGGGTTCCAAAATCTACCAGAGAAAATAACTACATCAATCATTGGTAGAAAAATATTGGCCTCTGGGCTTGTGTGCCACTCCTGATTCCTGTGTGCGTCATCTCTCACTCAGTGGCCCATAGAAAGCATATAGTTTGTTACATTTGTTTTCTAAATTCTCCCTGCAAAAATCTATTTTTTTTTTTTGGGGGGGTTTCTAAAGTGTTCCTGAAAAAAATAAAAATAAAAAAAAAATAATAGTGTGACATTAATATTAACATTTGTGCTTCAGTGACAGTCCTGCGTGTGGGGCATCTCTCTAATTTGCAGCCACCAAAAAAAGAGTGTGTAACATTGGGCCTGATTTTCGCTGTGGTCTCACCAACCTGTAAAGGGGTAGCTAAATCATACTGAAGTTATAGCTCACCGTGTAAGTTGTGTGACTGCAACAAATAACGTTAGTTTGGTTACGTTTTTAAAACAATGAGGAAGTCTAGTGGAAGAGGTCGTGGCCGGGGGCGTTCATTGTCAGCTGGTAATGAGGGTAGTGGTAGTGGTGGAGCATCAGGTGGTCGTGGGGAAAAAAATATTGCACCTAAGTCTGGAGCTGTGGAGCCAGGTTCGTCGTCCGGCTACACAAGGCCTCGAACGCTCCCTTTTCTGGGATTAGGAAAACCGCTTTTAAAGCCGGAGCAGCAAGAGCAAGTTTTGGCTTATCTTGCTGACTCAGCCTCTAGCTCTTTTGCCTCCTCTCGTGAAACTGGTAAAAGTAAAAGCAGCGCGTCGTTAGTGGATGTTCACGGTCAGGGACAAGTCACTTCCTTGTCCTCTTCAGCAAAAACAACAACAGAGAAGAATGCAGCAGGCGACACAACGGGTTACTCCATGGAGCTCTTTACACATACCGTCCCTGGCTTAGAAAGTGAAGCAGTTAACAGTCCATGCCCATTACAAATTGAATCTGACATGGAGTGCACTGACGCACAGCCACAGCCAGACTACTATGCTGGTCCTTTGACTCAGACCACAACATTGCCCTCGCAGGGTGCTGATCAAGAATCAGACCCTGATGAGACTATGTTGCCCCATCACGAACGCTATACCACCGAACGACACGGTGACACAGACGAAGTTGCGCAGGAGGTACAAGAAGAGTTATTAGATGACCCAGTTCTTGACCCCGATTGGCAGCCATTGGGGGAACAGGGTGCAGGCGGCAGCAGTTCTGAAGCAGAGGAGGAGGAGGGGCCGCAGCAGGCATCAACATCGCCACAGGTTCCATCTGCCGGGCCCGTATCTTGCCCAAAACGCGTGGCAAAGCCAAAACCTGGTGGAGGACAGCGTGGCCATCCGGTTAAAGCTCAGTCTGCAATGCCTGAAAAGGTATCCGATGCTAGAAAGAGTGCAGTCTGGCATTTTTTTAAACAACATCCAATTGATCAGCGCAAAGTCATCTGTCAAAAATGTTCTACTTCCTTAAGCAGAGGTCAGAATCTGAAAAGTCTCAATACTAGTTGCATGCATAGACATTTAACCACCATGCATTTGAAAGCTTGGACTAACTACCAAACGTCCCTTAAGGTTGTTGCACCCTCGGCCAATGAAGCTAGTCATCAACGCAACATCCCTTCCGGCAGTGTAGGACCACCATTTAGCGCACCACCTGCTGTATCTGTGCAGGTATCTTTGCCAGGCCAAAGCAGTCAGGGTCAGGGAATCACCAGTTTCGTAGTAGGAAACACTGCATCTAGGGCACCGGCGGCAACAATACCATCTCCCACCGTCTCTCAGTCTGCCATGTCCACCGGCACCCCCGCTAGTTCCACGATCTCCAGCTCTCCAGTCCAGCTCACCCTACATGAGACTATGGTTAGAAAAAGGAAATACTTAGCCTCGCATCCGCGTACACAGGGTTTGAACGCCCACATAGCTAGACTAATCTCGTTAGAGATGATGCCCTACCGGTTAGTTGAAAGCGAAGCTTTCAAAGACCTGATGGACTACGCTGTACCACGCTACGAGCTACCCAGTCGACACTTTTTTTCCAGAAAAGCCATCCCAGCCCTCCACCAGCATGTTAAAGAGCGCATCGTCCATGCACTCAGGCAATCTGTGAGCACAAAGGTGCACCTGACAACAGATGCATGGACCAGTAGGCATGGCCAGGGACGTTACGTGTCCATCACGGCACACTGGGTAAATGTGGTGGATTCAGGGTCCACAGGGGACAGCAAGTTTGGGACAGTTCTGCCTAGCCCACGGTCTAGTAAACAGTTGTCTGTAGCCGTTCGCACCCCCTCCTCCTCCTCCTCCTCGTCCTCCTGCAGAAGCAAGAGCTCGTCCACAGACCGCAGTCGCACAAACACTCCATCCGCACCTGCCACTGTTGCACACCAGGTCTCCCATTATGGGGCAGCTACTGGCATACGTCAGCAGGCTGTATTGGCTATGAAGTGTTTGGGCGACAATAGACACACCGCGGAAGTTCTGTCCGAGTTCTTGCAGCAAGAAACGCAGTCGTGGCTGGGCACTGTAGATCTTGAGGCAGGCAAGGTAGTGAGTGATAACGGAAGGAATTTCATGGCTGCCATCTCCCTTTCCCAACTGAAACACATTCCTTGCCTGGCTCACACCTTAAACCTGGTGGTGCAGTGCTTCCTGAAAAGTTATCCGGGGTTATCCGACCTGCTCCTCAAAGTGCGTGGACTTTGCGCACATATCCGCCGTTCGCCTGTACACTCCAGCCGTATGCAGACCTATCAGCGTTCTTTGAACCTTCCCCAGCATCGCCTAATCATAGACGTTGCAACAAGGTGGAACTCAACACTGCACATGCTTCAGAGACTGTGCGAACAGAGGCGGGCTGTTATGTTTTTGTGGGAGGATACACATACACGGGCAGGCAGTAGGATGGCAGACATGGAGTTGTCAGGTGTGCAGTGGTCGAAGATTCAAGACATGTGTCAAGTCCTTCAGTGTTTTGAGGAATGCACACGGCTGGTTAGTGCAGACAACGCCATAATAAGCATGAGCATCCCCCTAATGCGTCTGCTGATGCAAAGTTTGACGCACATAAAGGATCAGGCGTCTGCACCAGAGGAAGAGGAAAGCCTTGATGACAGTCAGCGATTGTCTGGTCAGGGCAGTGTAAATGACGAGGCACCGGGCGAAGAGGAGGTGGAGGATGAGGAGGATGATGGGGATGAGTATATTTTTAATGAGGAAGCTTTCCCGGGGGCACGGGAAATTGGTGGCGTGGCAAGGCCGGGTTCTGGTTTTTTGAGGGACACAAGTGACGTAGATTTGCCTGCAACTGCCCCTCAACCAAGCACAACCGCAGATTTGACAACGGGAACTTTGGCCCACATGGTGGATTATGCCTTGCGTATCCTCAAAAGGGACACACGCATTACAAAAATGATGAACGATGACGATTACTGGTTGGCCTGCCTCCTTGATCCTCGCTATAAAGGCAAATTGCAAAATATTATGCCACATGAGAACTTGGAACTAATATTAGCAACAAAACAATCAACTCTTGTTGACCGTTTGCTTCTGGCATTCCCTGCACACAGCGCCCGTGATCGTTCTCACACGAGCTCCAGGGGCCAGCAGACCAGAGGTGTTAGAGGGGCAGAAATCAGAAGTGGCGTTGGCCAGAGGGGTTTTCTGACCAGGTTGTGGAGTGATTTTTCTATGACCGCAGACAGGACAGGTACTGCAGCATCAATTCAAAGTGACAGGAGACAACATTTGTCCAGTATGGTTACAAACTATTTTTCATCCCTTATCGACGTTCTCCCTCAACCGTCATTCCCATTTGATTACTGGGCATCCAAATTAGACACCTGGCCAGAATTGGCAGAATATGCATTGCAGGAGCTTGCTTGCCCGGCAGCTAGTGTCCTATCAGAAAGAGTATTCAGTGCTGCAGGTTCAATACTAACAGAAAAAAGGACTCGTCTGGCTACCCAAAATGTAGATGATCTAACCTTCATTAAAATGAACCACAACTGGATTTCAAAATCTTTTGCCCCACCCTGCCCGGCTGACACCTAGCTTTCCTATGAAAAGGTCTTGCCTGTGGACTATTCTGAATGACTTTTCCAATCTCGTAATTTTCTTCACCTGATTGTCCAGCATACGACATGTTTCCACCTCACGAAATGGCCAAACTCCCCACACGGGGCCGTGCTATCGCCACTTTGCGCTTGGACCCTTGAGAGTGCTGTTTGTCTGAAGAGGTGGGTGTGGCCGCTTTTGGTCGACGGCACTGCCACTGGGTCCCTCATAGTACAATAAAGTGTCTCTGGCGGTGGTGGTGCGCACCCAACGTCAGACACACCGTTGTAATATGAGGGGCCCTGTGCCTGTACCGCCGGCCACAAGACAGTTCCCCCCCCCAGCTCAAACAGTGCTCTACCACTAGCAAAATTATCTCTCACAGCTTCACCAATGTGTAGTCTAGGCGCTGACATCCTTCAATGCCTGGCACTGACAATACCATTGTTTTGACATTTTTGTTATGTTAGGCCTTCGAAGCCTGTCTGCGGTCCCTTCTTTCTACAACTACTACACTGACCAGGCCACTGCTGGCCGTGTTACCCTGGAACCAATTTAAAAGTGCCTACAGTCAGCCCAATTTTGTTATGTTAGGCCTTCGAAGACTGTCTGCCGTCACTCCTTCCACTAGACTTCCACTGACCATACACTGCTGCCCATGTACCCCTGGAACCAATTTAAAGTGCCTACAGCCAGCCCAATTTTGTTATGTTAGGCCTTCGAAGCCTGTCTGCGGTCACTCCTTCCACTAGACTTCCACTGACCAGACCACTGCTGCCCGTGTACCCCTGGAACCAATTTAAAAGTGCCTACAGCCAGCCCAAGTTTGTTATGTTAGGCCTTGGAAGCCTGTCTGCGGTCACTCCTTCCACTAGACTTCCACTGACCAGACCACTGCTGCCCGTGTACCCCTGGAACCAATTTAAAAGTGCCTACAGCCAGCCCAAGTTTGTTATGTTAGGCCTTGGAAGCCTGTCTGCGGTCACTCCTTCCACTAGACTTCCACTGACCAGACCACTGCTGCCCGTGTACCCCTGGAACCAATTTAAAAGTGCCTACAGCCAGCCCAAGTTTGTTATGTTAGGCCTTGGAAGCCTGTCTGCGGTCACTCCTTCCACTAGACTTCCACTGACCATACACTGCTGCCCATGTACCCCTGGAACAAATTTAAAAGTGCCTACAGCCAGCCCAAGTTTGTTATGTTAGGCCTTCGAAGCCTGTCTGCGTCCCGTTCTTTCAACTACAACTACACTGACCAGGCCACTGATGGCCGTGTTCCCTTGGAACCAATTTTAACTTGCCTACAGCCAGCCCAATGTTAGGCCTTTGATGCCTGTCTGCCGTCACTCCTTCCACTAGGCCTCCACTGACCTGTCTATTGCTGCCCGTGTACCCCTTGAACCAACATCATTAAATATAAAAAAAATTAATTTGATTATAAAAAATAAGATCGTGTTGAGATCTCAAATGCAGACATTTTAACAATCAAAACAAACACACAACAAATATCTGGAACTGTACTACAAAGGTCCAACAGCTACAATTTCTTTCTCCTGCAAGAAGTTAACTGAAAGTTTTTTGGAGTTGTTAACACAGATATGGCATCCACCGAGTGTTGTCCTGTCGCGTCTCCTTTAAATTATTTCCAATAAGATGTTAAACTATTAATTTAATAAAATCAATAATTAAAAAAATAATTGAGTAAGTCAAAAGCACATTGCAAATAAACATTAATTACAAATCAAGAAGCATGGCGCGTCCGAGGGTGAGTAGATACTGAATAAGAATATAATCACCCTCGGACGCGCAATGCTTATTTACAACAGCCTTCCTTCCTAAGAATCAGCCCTTCCGTGGTGTAGAGAGAGGTTGTGTTACACTCCAAGGTGTTCCCCAGGTTGCCTTTCCTGAGCTTCGATCTTCCGGCTCTCGTTTAGTAGCTGTTGGAAACTACGCTGCATTAGGCCTACTAATTGTGTATGGGTGAAACAGTGGCGCATCTGCGGTCCCTCCTTCCACTAGGCCTCCACTGACCTGTCTACTGCGGCCCGTGTACCCCTTGAACCAACCTAATAAAATATTTAAAAAATTAATTTGATTATAAAAAATAAGATCGTGTTGAGATCTCAAATGCAGACATTTTAACAATCAAAACAAACACACAACAAATATCTGGAACTGTACTACAAAGGTCCAACAGCTACAATTTCTTTCTCCTGCAAGAAGTTAACTGAAAGTTTTTTGGAGTTGTTAACACAGATATGGCATCCACCGAGTGTTGTCCTGTCGCGTCTCCTTTAAATTATTTCCAATAAGATGTTAAACTATTAATTTAATAAAATCAATAATTAAAAAAATAATTGAGTAAGTCAAAAGCACATTGCAAATAAACATTAATTACAAATCAAGAAGCATGGCGCGTCCGAGGGTGAGTAGATACCGAATAAGAATATAATCACCCTCGGATGCGCAATGCTTATTTACAACAGCCTTCCTTCCTAAGAATCAGCCCTTTCGTGGTGTAGAGAGAGGTTGTGTTACACTCCAAGGTGTTCCCCGGGTTGCCTTTCATGAGCTTCGATCTTCCGGCTCTCGTTTAGTAGTTGGTGGAAACTACGCTGCATTAGGCCTACAAATTTGGTATGGGGTGTAGAGACAGGTTGTGTTACACTCCAAGGTTTTCACCAGGTTGCCTTTCCTGAGCTTCGATCTTCATGCTCTCGTTTAGTAGGTGTCGGAAAGTAGGCTGCATTAGGCCTACAAATTGGGTATGGGGTGGAGAGAGATGGTGTGTTACACTCCAAGGTGTTCCCCAGGTTTCCTTGCCATTGCTTCGGTCTTCCGACTCTCGTTTAGTAGTTGTAGAAAAGTACACAGCATTAGGCCTACAAAATGGGTATGGGGTGGAGAGAGATGGTGTGTTACACTCCAAGGTGTTCCCCAGGTTGCCTTTCCTGAGCTTCGATCTTCATGCTCTCGTTTAGTAGGTGTCGGAAAGTAGGCTGCATTAGGCCTACAAATTGGGTATGGGGTGGAGAGAGATGGTGTGTTACACTCCAAGGTGTTCCCCAGGTTTCCTTGCCATTGCTTCGGTCTTCCGACTCTCGTTTAGTAGTTGTAGAAAAGTACACAGCATTAGGCCTACAAAATGGGTATGGGGTGGAGAGAGATGGTGTGTTACACTCCAAGGTGTTCCCCAGGTTGCCTTTCCTGAGCTTCGATCTTCATGCTCTCGTTTAGTAGGTGTCGGAAAGTAGGCTGCATTAGGCCTAAAAAATGGGGAATGGGGTGGAGAGAGATGGTGTGTTACACTCCAAGGTGTTCCCCAGGTTTCCTTGCCATTGCTTCGGTCTTCCGACTCTCGTTTAGTAGTTGTAGAAAAGTACACTGCATTAGGCCTAAAAAATGGGTATGGGGTGGAGAGAGATGGTGTGTTACACTCCAAGGTGTTCCCCAGGTTGCCTTTCCTGAGCTTCGATCTTCATGCTCTCGTTTAGTAGGTGTCGGAAAGTAGGCTGCATTAGGCCTAAAAAATGGGGAATGGGGTGGAGAGAGATGGTGTGTTACACTCCAAGGTGTTCCCCAGGTTTCCTTGCCATTGCTTCGGTCTTCCGACTCTCGTTTAGTAGTTGTAGAAAAGTACACTGCATTAGGCCTAAAAAATGGGTATGGGGTGGAGAGAGATGGTGTGTTACACTCCAAGGTGTTCCCCAGGTTGCCTTTCCTGAGCTTCGATCTTCATGCTCTCGTTTAGTAGGTGTCGGAAAGTAGGCTGCATTAGGCCTACAAATTGGGTATGGGGTGGAGAGAGATGGTGTGTTACACTCCAAGGTGTTCCCCAGATTTCCTTGCCATTGCTTCGGTCTTCCGACTCTCGTTTAGTAGTTGTAGAAAAGTACACAGCATTAGGCCTACAAAATGGGTATGGGGTGGAGAGAGATGGTGTGTTACACTCCAAGGTGTTCCCCAGGTTGCCTTTCCTGAGCTTCTATCTTCAGGCTCTCATTAAATTGTGGTTAAATGGAACAACTGCATTTGGCGTACTAGTTGGTTTGGGGCCTACTATCGGTGTCTGCCACTCCTTGCTGTTCTCCTGGTTTCCTGTCCTGAAATACCATTTTCAGCCTCTCGTTAAGTAGTTGTTAATGTTAGACTGCATTTGGCCTACTAGTTGGGTTGGGGCCTACTATCGGTGTCTGCCACTCCTTGCTGTTCTCCTCCACTGAACAAAGCTGTGCCGCCTGTTTACTACGGTTGCCAATTTTGAACTGCATTTCGACTACTTACTGATTTGGCCCTACTCTCTGTGTCAGCCTCTCATTCCAGTTGTCCTCCACTGCAATGCCCCCTGGTTATTCCTGTGTTACCAATTTTGAACTGCATTTAGCCCACTTTCTTCTTTGGGCCTATATCTGTGTTTCCACTTCATCGTGCCCATTGCCCAGCAGGTGATAGATGAGTCTGCTGGTACATTGACCCATAACGCAACATTCCCCGTGCACGCTACACAACAACATTGTGACCCTGCTGAAAGTCAGGTTGCTCTTCCCGCATACCATACCACCTTACACGGGGCCAAAGAGGAAGGTGCAGATGAAAGTGCAGGTTCCTTCATCAGGTGGGGGGAGGAATACTAGTTGGCGACGTCACTGGCACAGGGCCTCTCATAGTACGCAAAAGTGTTGCTGCCGGTGGGAGGCGCCCCCGCCGTGCAAACACACCGCTGTACTTTGAGGGGCCCTGTGCCAGTGCCAATGCCAACGAGTGGGCCCCCCCTGCTTGCTCAGGTTCACAGCACTTGCAAAGTTGAAATACTTACCTCTCCCTGCTCCACTGCCGTGACGTGGTCCAGATTTCCTGGGCCCACTAATTACTTGAACCAGCCCTACCCCCCACAACTTTAGCCAAATGACCCCCAATTTCAAATGCCTTCCAATTATTATAAGGTAAATTACGCTTGACAAGCTTCATTAAGAAGAATGGATGGTTTTGACATTAAAATGGGCACTCTAGGTGTTTTCCTGGCCCCCACTCACTGCCGACTATGCTGCCCCATTGACTTGCATTGGGTTTCGTGTTTCGGTCGATCCCGACTTTACGTCATAATCGGCCGATTTCACTCGACCCGACTTTGGACATAGTCGGGTTTCGCAAAACCCGGCTCGACTCTAAAAAGGTCAAGGTCGCTCAACTCTACTGATGACACCATCAGCGTTACTATCCCACTTATATGCCTCCTAGAAACACAAAGCTTCAGGCAATGATGGATGAGGAGGTGGCACAATAGGAAAAGGAGAAGGAACAAGGACCATTCACACCATTATCAAGCCAGGTGTGTACACATCTTAGAGAATGGGTTCCTGTATCAACAGTGGACAGGTACACAAATGTCCAGCCAGGTAACAGTTTTGGAGCATAAGGAGGAACAACCATGTTCACTGCAGGGTGGTGCTCAAAGCAGCTCACGGACATCACTGGAGCATGCATGGCGGGATACCTAAGATACAGACAATACAGAGGACCCAGACAATACACCTCCAATCGAAGACAACTCGTCATTGCCACTGGGCAGCCTGGCACACAAGAGGCAATACATGCTGCTGTGCCTGCGCAATTACTGCTGAGTTGTCCGGATTGTTACAAGTGCTGATTAATGTGTGGCCACCCTGCTTGATCCCCACTACAAGAACAACGTGCCATTCTTACTTCCATTACTATTAAATTTTCAAAACATCTAGATTTATTCTGTGTCAAGTATAAAATCCCCACACTTACACATCTACTCTGCAATAAATTAAGTTATTAATGTTTGTATGAGGAATGTTCTACCATGCTCAATTCATTTGGAAAACAAGTCATCAAGATCTGCTGCTGGCAGTTACCATTGCAATTTCTGACCAATAACGTCTCAGATGTTGTTTCAATGGGAAACAAGTCTAGAGACGCTTATGGATGTGGTAGCACATTTAGGCCATGGAGGTTTCTCACAGTAGCAACATGTTGCCTGTCGTTGTCGTGGTGAAAAGTTGTTCCTGGAAAAATAGATGTACCATTGGTTCCACTACTAAAGCAATATAAAACAGAGCCGGTAGTCTATCTGAGATTAAGACTTGAGGGATCGACCTAGTATTTTTTACCCAAACCATAATCCCGTGAATCGGATCGGTGTGGCATTCCCTCAAGAAGGCCTCTTCATGGCTTGACCAATCTCTTGCCATAATTGCTGAAGAGGATAGACCTCTATTCCAGCCTTCATTGTCATCTTGCTCTGACCCATGATAGCTGTGGTGCAAGGTCAATAGAACACCTGTAAATGGCTGTGTGACTTGAAGCCCAATGTCATACAAATATCTTCTGATGGTTTGTGCAGACACGTCCAGATGCTTTAGGCTTGGTAT
This sequence comes from Ranitomeya imitator, assembly GCF_032444005.1. Taxonomy (NCBI): domain Eukaryota; kingdom Metazoa; phylum Chordata; class Amphibia; order Anura; family Dendrobatidae; genus Ranitomeya; species Ranitomeya imitator. The sequence continues at coordinate 389,640,064 of NC_091287.1, forward strand.
GTGACATCCAATTTCAATTAAAGTAGAGCTTGTTCCAGCTGTGTAACCAGTTATACAGCCATATCTCCAAAGTGTCTCCAGAGCAGTTTTTTAGCACGATGCCGGGCCTCATGTTACTCATCCTACTGTGCACACCCTGCATGGTCTAAATGTGCTATCATGGCCTGCACAAATTTTTGTCTCTGCATGTTATCCCAGACAGACTTGATGATAATGAGCTAAGACCTCTGTGAGGGCCAAATCATCACTTCCAGGACTCCTTGTCCTTCATTATGCTGAAGATACAGTTCTTAATGACACTGGCTGTTTGTTCTGGGGTCGTTGTTCTACTGCAAAATAAATATGAAGTCAATCATATGCCTCTCTGAGAGTATTGCATAATGTATAAGTATCTGACCTCAGCTATGAGGTAAACATTACTCTTGAATAGTGATGAGCGAGTGTACTCGTTGCTCGAGTTTTCCCAAGCACGCTCGGGTGGTCTCCAAGTATTTGTAACTGCTCGGAGATTTAGTTTTTGTTGACGCAGCTGCATGATTTACGGTTGCTTGCCAGCCTGAGTACATGTGGGGATTGCCTGGTTGCTAGGGAATCCCCACATGTATTCTGTTATGACATGGTGGTCAGGACAATAATGGACCTGGTGGTTAAGAGCACACGGAATGACCTGATAGTTACTGATAATAAAGGACGAGCTCTGGGACGTGGGAACTCTGCTGACCGCAATCCCTAATCCTATCACACACACTAGAAATAGCCGTGGATTGCTCCTAATGCTCCCTATGCAACTCGACACAGCCTAAGAAACTAGCTAGCCCTAGAGATAGAAAAATAAAGCCTACCTTGCCTCAGAGAAATTCCCCAAAGGAAAAGGCAGCCCCCCCACATATAATGACTGTGAGTAAAGATGAAAATACAAACACAGAGATGAAATAGATTTAGCAAAGTGAGGCCCGACTTACTGAACAGACCGAGGATAGGAAAGGTTACTTTGCGGTCAGCACAAAAACCTACTAAAAGATCACACAGAGGGCGCAAAAAGACCCTCCGCACCGACTCACGGTGCGGAGGCGCTCCCTCTGCGTCCCAGAGCTTCCAGCAAGCAAGACAACAATAAAAATAGCAAGCTGGACAGAAAAATAGAAAACCAAAGAAATACAAGCTGGAACTTAGCTTCTGCTGGGAAGACAGGTCACAAGAACGATCCAGGAGTGAACTAGACCAATACTGGAACATTGACAGGTGGCATGGAGCAAAGATCTAAGTGGAGTTAAATAGAGCAGCCAGCTAACGAATTAACCTCGTCACCTGAGGAAGGAAACTCAGAAACACCCACCAGAGGAAGTCCATGGACAGAACCAGCCGAAGTACCATTCATGACCACAGGAGGGAGCCCAACAACAGAATTCACAACAGTATTCAAGCTGTCTATCAGCTGTAAATCATGCAGCTGAGGCAAGGAAAACTAAATCTCCGAGCACTTACAAATACAAACAACGAGTATACTCGCTCATCACTAATCTTGAACAAACACCCAAAATCTATATATATATCTATATATATTATTGCTGAAATGCAGTTCCAAACTTGTAAAAACCTCCACCATGCTTCAATGTTGCCTGCAAACACTCATTATTATACCGCCTTTTGAAAAACAAACTGCCAGGTGTTACAGATATTTAAAATTTTTACTCATCAGCCCAGAGCATGTGATGCCATTTTTCTGCTCCCTAGGTTCCTATATTTTCATGCACAGTTGAGTGGCTTGACCTTGCTTCCATGTCAAAGATATGAATTTTTTTAGCCACAATTCATCCATAAACACCAGTTTTGGCAAGACTTCTTCAAACATTTGATGGGTGTAGCTAATTTCCAGGGGTTGATACCAGCTCTGACCTGATGGCACTACAGGATATTTTCTGATTTTGAAGGGAAATAAGCATGATGTGATTTCATCTGCTGCACTAAGTTTCTTTGGCAGACCACTGCATCTATAGTTTTCAACATTGCCATTTCTTAGTGTCCTCGATCTTGAGAAATAGAGGCAGATACTTATCCATCATGCAATACTATCAGGAAGACGTCTGATTGGCTTCAAATGTATTCCACAAGAGGACGACTCCCCAACAAAGGCTCCTTTATTAGAGCTGAAACGCATAATATATTTTTCTTTCAATTAGGTGGTCATCTTCTTGTTCATCTACTGAATCCACAATCCTTCTTGCACGGAGGATTGCTACAACAAAATAGTCCATACTCCTCTTATTTATCACTTTCTGAGTGGCGATCACGTTGGATGATTTCGCCTCGAAGCTCCTTGATTAGATCCCGCACAATTTTATAATGTGGGAAGAATACCTTAGTATACGTTTATACTGTAAACGTCTATACTGTATACGTCTAAACTGTATTTAGGCAGGAAACTGCAAAATAGCAACAAGGTTGGCAATTGAACCAGAATTAGGGTCTTTGCCTTTACTTTATGCTACCTTTGGGTCAGGCAAACACCTAGTTTCATTTTCCCTTTTCATCTGTATGTACAGACAGATTTATACACATTGTTCTTTTAATGCTAATATTCCCACGTATCCAGTTTACATGGCATCACATATCTATACTGTCATTACTAGGAATCTAAACAATGTGCAATGATTAGATAAAGGCTCTAGAGAGTCAATCCGAACAGATGAGAATGCATTGCATTATTTGGTGGGTTTTTTAAGCATTTTATGAACCAGTTACGAACCTACAAAGATTGCTATGGTTTATATATGAAGAATGACACTGTACAAATTTCATGCAGCACCTATAAAAAAAAATAAACAACTGCAAACATTGTGTCATGGTTTTTTATATTTTGGGTGTAACTGAAGTGGAGATGTATCAAGTTTGGTGCAGAGGAAAAAAGTAAAATACTTGTCCTTGGTAACTAGTTAACTTACCGTACTTTATTTTCAAAGGGACCGCTGATAAATGAGTGACAAATCAAATTCTATCACCATGGCCATTTCTTCTCGGTCTCCCATTGTGTGTGTGTTCATCAACAGTAATGATCATGACTAGTCCATAACAGCAAGAATTCCATTGCACAGAAGTCGCTGGCAATACCACTTAAATACAACAGTCAAGAGCAACTTTACAGTGTGGAAGAAAATGTTCAAAAAAGTTTTCATTATTTTGGGGAAACTATTACAATGTCAAATATACCAAAAATAATTGAAAAGTCATACTCAACTTAAGAATAGGTGACGTCTTGCCATTCAAGCCTGAACAATCCTGAGCCCAGTGCTCAATGCTCACTACAGTTTTGTTCACTGCATATGAGATTTCATGGGAAAAACAAGAACGGTCTGTCTCTGGAAGTCCCATAAACAATTAACCCCACTCGCACCCCCAAGCCTGCTTTCACCTTCATGACCAGGCCAAATTTTACAATTCTGACCAGTGTCACTTTATGTGGTAATAACTCTGGAACACTTCCATGGATCCCACTGATTCTCAGACTGTTTTTCATGTGACATATTGTACTTCATGATAGTGGCAAAAATTGTTTGATAATGCTTGCATTCATTTGTAAAAATATCGGAAATTTAGTCAAAATTTTGGACTTTCAAACTTGAAATTGTTAGCACTTCTGTCACACAAAATAGATCACATTTCCACATGTCTACTTTAAATCTGTATCATTTTTTAAACATATTTTTATGTTAGATAGGAGGGTTAAAATTTGATCAGCAATTTCTCATTTTTCTAACAAAATTTACAATATCATTTTTTTAGGGACCACATCACATTTGAAGTGACTTTGTTGGGCCTAAAAGTGACACCATTCTAAAAACTGCAACGGTCAAAGTGCTCAAAACCACATTCAAGACATGTATTAACCCTTCAGGTGCTACACAGGAATTAAAGCAATGTGGAAGGAATAAAATGAACATTTTACTTTATTTCACAAAAATGTTATTTTAGCTCTAAATTTTTGAGCACACAGCAGAGCTCAGAAAGGAAGGATCACTTTGTTAATGCAAAATTGGCTGGAATTGAGAGCGGACACCATGTTGCATTTGTAAATCCTGATATGCCTAAACAGTAAAAAAACAAAAACAAAACACAAGTGACCGGATTTTAGAAGATGGACCCCTCAAGGAAAGTATCCAGATGTGTGGTGAGCACCTTGAATCACCAGATGCTTTACAAAAGTTTACAACATTGAGCCACGAAAATACACTGCTCAAAAAAATAAAGGGAACACTTAAACAACAGAATATAACATCAAGTAAATCAAACTTCTGTGAAATCAAACTGTCCACTTAGGAAGCAACACTGTTTGACAATCAATTTCACATGCTGTTGTGCAAATGGAATAGACAACAGATGGAAAGTATTGGAAATTATCAAGACACCCTCAATAAAGGAGTGGTTCTGTAGGTGAGGACCACAGACCACATCTCAGTACCAATGTTTTCTGTCTGATGTTTTTGTCACTTTTGAATGTTGGTTGTGCTTTCACACTCGTGGTAGCATGAGACGGACTCTACAACCCACACAAGTGGCTCAGGTAGTGCAGCTCATCCAGGATAGCACATCATTGCGAGTTGTGGCAAGACGGTTTACTGTGTCTGTCAGCGTAGTGTCCAGAGGCGCTACCAGGAGACAGGCCAGGACACCAGGAGGCGTGGAGGGGGCCGTAGGAGGGCAACAACCCAGCAGCAGGACCACTACCTCAGCCTTTGTGTAAGGAGGAACAGGAGGAGCACTGCCAGAGCCCTGCAAAATGACCTCCAGCAGGCCACAAATGTGCATGTGTCTGCACAAATGGTTAGAAACCGACTCCGCCACTGGCACCCTGTGCTCTTCACAGATGAAAGCAGGGTCACACTGAGCACATGTGACAGAGTCTGGAGATGCCGTGGAGAGCGATCTGCTGCCTGCAACATCCTTCAGCATGACCGGTTTGGCAGTGGGTCTGTAATGGTGTGGGGTGGCATTTCTTTGGAGGGCCACACAGGCCTCCATGTGCTCGCCAGAGGTAGCCTGTCTGCCATTAGGTACCGAGATCAGATCCTCAGACCCCTTGTGAGACCATATGCTGGTGCAGTTGGCCCTGGGTTCCTCCTAATGCAGGACAATACCAACCCTCATGTGGCTGGAGTGTGTCAGCAGTTCCTGCAAGAGGAAGGTATTGAAGCTATGGACTGGCCCACTCGTTCCCCAGACCTGAATCCGACTGAATACATCTGGGACATCATGTCTCACACCATCCACCAACGTCACGTTGCACCACAGACTGTCCAGGAGTTGGCGGATGCTTTAGTCCAGGTCTGGGAGGAGATCCCTCAAGAGACCATCCACCGCCTCATCAGGAGCATGCCCAGGTGTTGTAGGGAGGTCATACAGGCACATGGAGGCAACACATACACACTGAACATCATTTCCTTGTCTTGAGGCATTTCCACTGAAGTTGGATCAGCCTGTAATTTGATTTTCCACTTTTGATTGTGAGTATCATTCCAAATCCAGACCTCCATGGGATATTCATTTTGATTTACATTGGACATTTTTATGTTTTATTGTTCTCAACACATTCCACTATGTAATGAATAAAGATTTGCAACTGAGATATTTATTTCAGTGATATCTAAGATGTGGTATTTTAGGTGTTCCCTTTACTTATCTTGAGCAGTGTACAAAAAAAAAAATCACATTTTAACCTCAAAAATGTTGTTGTAGCCCCAGATTTTTCATTTTCACAAGAATAGCAGGAGAGAATGTACACCAAAATTTGTTTGGAAATTTCTCCTGAGTACACCAATACCCTCAGAAGGGAAGAAGTGACATATTGAAGTTCAGATCTTGCTGGAATTGTTTGAAGTTACATTGACAGAGACCCTGAGATACCAGTTACAACCCCCCGTGCTTCAAGTAATTTTTTACCATTGGGCGGTGAAGAAAGAATAGATGTTTACTAACATTTTTACCACTAAAATATTGTTTCAGCCACAAGTTTTTTATTTTTATAAGGACTAATAGGAAAAAGCGGACCTCTCAGTTTGTTGTGCAATTTCTCCTGAGTGCGTCGTTACTAGTGATGAGTGTACTCGTTGCTCGGGTTTTCCCAAGCATGCTCAGGTGACCTCCGAGTATTTGTTAGGGTTTGGAGATTTAGTTTTCACGGCAGCTGAATGATTTACAGCTACTAGCCAGGCTGAGTAAATGTGGGGGTTGCCTGGTTGCTAGGTAATCCCCACATGTAATCAAGATGGCTAATAGCTGTAAATCATGCTGCTGAGGCGATGAAAACTTAATCTCCGTGCAGTCATAAATACTCGGAGGTCAACCGAGCGTTGTTGGGAACATTTTACACAACATTTTGTGTCACATTTATCCCGTGTCCTGAGCTGAGCACTTACATTGGGGTTTCCAACAAAATCTCCAAGTGATGCAATTCAGATGATACCCCCGAGGGAGCCATACACTATAATGCGGCAGCAGAGTTACTCTGGACCCAGTCTAGCCTCTGTTCAGCGCTGTCTTGTGGTCGACCGCACTATTAGGCACACTTCAAAAGACAGAAACCGCTGGAACATAGGCCAGATTGTGTCCACAGTGCCTCCATCTGCCTCATTATAGGGATTCTTCCCCCGAGTTCCGTCTGGATCACGTATTTCAGAGATTTACATGGAAATCCCGGTGTAAGCGCGCAGTAGAATGCAGGATAAATGTGATCCAAGCCTTACTGCGATCTTTGGGAGGCAGAATGAACAAATCAACAGCAGGTGAAGAATAGGTTTTATTTATTTTTTAGGCCATTTCTTGTTGGTTATAAGTGATTAGATGACTTTAAAAATATTTAGAATTGAGAGTCCTCAGTGGTTGATACCTTTTAATGGCTAATTGAAAAGATAGTAACAAACTGCAAGCTTTCGAGACTACTCAGGTCTCTTCATCAGGCATAGACTAAAAGAAATTCTGGAGAATCACATATTATGCACAACACATCACAGGTAAAAACAAAACAAAACATGGATAAGACAGGTGACATTAAGCAGAATTACCATACTAAAAGGTATCAACCACTGAGGACTCTCAATTCTAAATATGTTTCTATGTACTGGCTAACATGGTACCAAGATATATATCTTTCCTGTATCTAGGGGACTTTATTCTTTCGGTCGGTGTGATTACAGCGGATTTTTAATGTTTGGCTGCTGTAAAACACAAAGACGCTTTTAAAATAAATACATTTTGCATCGCTATAGTAGAGCTATAATTTTTCTATATTTCTGCCTAGTGTCATGTTTTTTGCAGGACGAGTTGACTTTATTGCTACCATTTCTGGTCGCAATGTTTTTTGATCACTTTCTATTCCGATTTTTGGAAGGCAGAATGAACAACAACAACAAAAAAAAAATCAATCAATTCAGGAATTTTTTTTAAAATGTCATTCCACGTGTGGTAAAATTGATAAGGCAGTTTTATTCTTTGGGTCAGTATGATTACAGATACCATATTTATATAATTTTTAACGTTTTGGTGCTTTTACTCAAACTATTTTATAAAAAAAAAGTTATATTTGCATCGCTTAATTCTAAGAGCAATAACTTATTTTTCCACTTATGAAGCTGTATAGAAAATCAAAATACATGCTGATCTAACTTTAATGGAAATACCTCAAGACAAGGAAATGCTGCTCATTAGTGTAAATGCTCTCAACCACAGAGGTACTGTGCAGTAGCATGACGCGGTATCTAGAACCAACAAAAGTTGTTCAAGTAGTGCAGCTCATTCAGAATGGCACATCAAATGCGAGCTGTGGCAAGAAGGGTAGCTGTGTCTGTCAGCAGACAGAGCATGGAGTAGATACCAGGAGCCAGACCAGGGCACCAGGAGCCGTGGAGGGAGCCGTATAAGGGCAACAACCCAACAGCAGGACGGCTACCTCTTCCTTTGTGCAAGAAGGAATGGGAAGAGCAATGCCAGAACCCTGCAAAATGACCTCCAGGAGGCCACTAACACCCAGGTGTCTGTTCAAACTGTCTGAGGCCGGTTTCACACGTCAGTGGCTCCGGTACGTGAGGTGACAGTTTCCTCACGTACCGGAGCCACTGACACACGTAGACACATTAAAATCAATGCATCTGTTCAGATGTCATTGATTTTTTACGGACCGTGTCTCCGTGTGCCAAACACGGAGACATGTCAGTGTTCGTGGGAGCGCACGTATTACACGGACCCATTAAAGTCAATGGGTCTGTGTAAAACACGTACCGCACACGGACGTTGTCCGTGTGCAGTCCGTGTGCCGTGCAGGAGACAGCGCTACATTAAGCACTGTCCCCCCCCACTGGTGCTGAAGCCGCGATTCATATCTTCCCTGCAGCAGCGTTTGCTGTAGAGAAGATATGAATAATTGTGTTTAAAATAAAGATCTATGTGCCCAATCTGTGCGCCCCCCCCGCTGTTCTGAAAATACTCACCCAGCTCCCTCGTTGGCTGGCGCTGCTTCCTGTTCTGGCCGCATCTTCTACTGTATCAGCGGTCACGTAGGGCCGATTACAGTCATGAATATGCGGCTCCACCTCCCATAGGGGTGGAGCCGCAGATTCATTACTGTAAATGAGCGGCCCCACGTGACCGCATACAGAAGATTCGGCTAGAACAAGAAGCAGCGCAGGCGAGGGAGCAAGCAGGGTGAGTATTTTCAGGGGGGGGGGGTGGGCGCACAGGGGGTGGGAGCCCATAGATCTTTATTTTAAACACAATTATTCATATTTTCTCTACAGCAAACGCTGCTGCAGGGAAGATATGAATGGCGGCTTCAGCACCAGATGCTGGTACGTGTGGTACCCAGCATGGTGCGTGTGGTACCCAGTGGGCACACGTGTGCCACACTGATGTGCCACAGAAACGTAGGGGCACACGGACACGGATAATTCCGGTACCGATTTTTTCCGGTACCGGAATTATCTGGACGTGTGAGACTGCCCTGAAACAGACTCCGTGAGTGTGGTATGAGAGCCCAACGTCCACAAGTGGATGTTGTGCTTGCAGCCGAACACCATGCAGGGCATTTGCCAGAGAACACCAAGATTGGCAGATTCAACATTGGGGCCCTGTGCTCTTTGCGGATGAGAGCAGGGTCACATTGAGCACGTGACAGTCTGAAGACACCGTGGAGAATGTTCTGCTGGCTGCTAAATCCTTCCGCATGACTGGTTTGGCAGTGGGTCAGTAATGGTGGGTGGGCATTTCTTTGGAGGGCCGCACAGCTCTCCACATGCTAGCCAGAGGTATCCTGACTGCCATTTGGTACGAAGATGAGCTCCCCAGACCTATTGTGAGACCATTTGCAGGTGTATTGGGCCACCCTGGGTTCCTTTTGATGCATGACAATGCTAGGTCTCACATGGCTGAAGTGTGGCAGCAGTTCCAGCATGATGAAGGCATTGATGCTATGGACTGGCCTGCCCGTTCCCCAGATCTGAATCCAATCAAGCACATTTGTAACATCAGGTCTCGTTTCATCCACCAACCCCACGTTGGACCACAGACTGTCCAGGAGTTGACTGATGCTTTAATCCAGGTCTGGGAGGAGATCAGGATAACATCCAGAGCCTCATCAGGACCATGCCCAGGCGTTATAGGGAAATCATACAGGCACAGAGGCCACACACTACTGAGCATCATTTCCTTGTCTTGAAGCATTTGTACTGGAGTTGGATCAGCCTGTAATTTGATTTTCCACTTTGAGCATCATTACAAATCCAGACCTCTATGTGATATTAATTTTGATTTACATTGATCATTTTTGTATGTTTAATTGTTCTCAAAGCATTCCACCAAGTAATACATATTTGTAATTGGAATGTTTCAGTGATAGCTAGGATGTATTTTACGGTTCTCTAATTTTTTGATCATTGTACATTAATCATTTTGATAATGCTTTGTTCTACTATTTCTTTAGCAGTATGCTGAAAAAGACTTTTATGGTGTTTACTCACTAGTGTGACAGTTTTATACAAGTGATGCCAAATGTGTATTTTTTTTTTTTACATAAATGTATTTATTTTTATGATTTGTACAATTTTCTGCTTTTTTTTTTTTTTTTTACTTAGTCCCTCTATGGGACTTTCATGGCTCTGCTCGCTGGTATAAAACATTGCAATGCACGAGCATTGCAATGCTTTATACCTGTCAGGCCATGTTCTGAGCATGGTCCAACAGGCTTTCCGTAGCCTGGTGACCCGATATCGTCATGACGATCTCAGGTCACCATGGCAACAATCAGGCCCTTGCGATAATATGGCAGGGGTGCCCATCAGAGGGAGCGAGGGAGCATACGATCATAGCATTTAAGGGGTTACACAGCCGGAGGCAGTGTGGCAGCACTCCCGGCAGCGAGACGGGTGCCAGCTTTCATATTAACTGAACACCAGGCGGTGATTGCAAGGGCGAATTACATAAATTCTAGGACACTCCTTCCCAGCTAGGATGTATGGGTAGATGTCAGATCGTGTAGGGGTTAATGGGCACATCAGAAACCCATTCTTAGAGATCGGTATGGATAGGGGGTTCTATCAGTGGGACCCCAAAAGATTAGCAAATCATCACTTACCTCTTGGCATAACCATTTATTGACCCATACTAAATTAGCATAGGCCCAACCCGGCTGACCGTAATATGTATTTGGCCCGCCTAACTCTCCCTGAAGTGATGTAGGGGAGAAGTAATGATCCGGCGTGTGACTTGATTGCAGATTTTTTTCCCCTTGGTAAAACTAGTAAGGAGCAGCTCTCTTGTAGAGAGTCGAAAAAGATAGCCATCGGCTGAATGATGGTTCAGCTGGCAGGTTTCTAGTCTATATGGCACCCCTTAGTAATAGGTCATTCATCCTTGATTTCCAAGACTGAAAAACACCAATGGAAGCAGCTACTGGGTCGTCACAATTTTCCACACTCTTAAAAAGGTATTCAAGTATGTAATGATGCCATAGTAATAGATAAAATCACTATACAAAATGCCAGCCATGCTATAGGAAAGCTGGTAGGAGATAGATATATATATATGTATTATATACATAATTTTTTTTTTCTTCCTCTCCTTTTGAGGCATTGACGTACAATGAAATGAAATCAGGGTACCAGTGCCCAGATAGATGTATTAAAGATATTTATCTCAAAAGGAACCGCCGAACAATCCTTGTCAAGTGTAAGGAGACAATGAAAATTATAGGTAAAACTTATTTTCATTGTCTCCTTACACTTGACAAGGTTCGTTCGGCGGTTCCTTTTGAGATACCGGTAAATATCTTTAATATATCTATCTGGGCACTGGTATCCTGATTTCATTTCATTGTACGTCAATGCCTCAAAAAGGAGAGTGCCGAGCCCAACAAATCAAGTCTGATTTTGGTCATACTGATGGATTTTCTTGACTTTTAAATACCGCTGGATTACCCTACATTGGCATGAATAGGATATTCAAGGCATTTTACTTACAAAAATACAGAAGACAAATATGAAAAACTAGCACATCAGTGTAGATTGTGAAGAAATGTCTAACAAAAAAGCAGTAAGCATAAGGACTTAATTTTAGAGTATAAAAGGATTCTATGTTTAGAGCACATGAAATATTTAGCACTAGGGGCGACAGGTTTCTGGCAATATGTCTGTAATAAGATCTGTTGAATAGCCATATGGCTTCTCCGAGAAAGGAGTGGTATGACTGCATAAAGAGCCAAAGTAACCCTTACCGGTTTTTGTCTGGGTAAAATCAATTATTAGCAGCCAATAAAAAAACTCTCAAACTAGGTTACTATTGGGTTAGACCTCAGATATCCTACAGAGGGTCTGCAAAACAAAACCTATTGGTGTTTACTTAAAGGATGTAATTAGATGGTGTCATCTGCAAATCACTAAAAAAAATAAATAAATAATATACCAGTCTCCCGTCATCCGCAATTTTTTTTTTTGTGAGGGCTTGCTTTAGTAACAGACAGCGCCGTGTTCATGACCTATGGATAAATACATAGCAGGCAGACACTCAAATCACGTCACTGAGGGTTAAGCTTCGCAAAAATTTGTGTAAATCTTAGAATTCCTAAAGTGAAAAGATCCACCAATTACACAGATAATAAAAGTTATTCACCGTAGCAAACATCTGGCATTTCCTGGAGATCCAGAATATATATTTACAATTGACACTTTTTGCCGCAGAAATTACTTCAACTATCTTATTCACCTGAATGAGGTCTGCAGAAGTGAGTCCATTGACACAGCCCTATTCAGCTTCATGGAAATGGATTTACAGTTGTAGACATTTCTGCAACAAATCTGGTAGATGTGACTGATCCCTGGAGAACACACACAGAGTTCATTAAGGCCACGTGCACACGCTGAGTATTTGGTCGGTTTTTTACCTCAGTTTTTGCCAGCAAAATCAGGAGTTTAACAATCAAAGGAAAAGTATAATAGAAACACGTCACCATTTCTGCATTTTTCACCCACTCCTGGGTTTTGTCTGACAAATACTGAGTTATAAAAAACTGACCAGATACACAACGTGTGAATGTGGCCTAAGGTTATGTTCCTAGAGTTTTTTTAGTATTTCTAGGGGACCACGATAGAAATGGGTGTGATGACAACCATTGCATGCACACCAGCAACTAGTCCATGTTAGGGTATGCACACGTAGAATGGTCCACTGCGGTTTTTCCTGCGGATTTATCGCATTTTCTACTGCGGATTCCGCTGCGGATTTACATCTGCAGTTTTCTATTGGAGCAGATGTAAAAACGCTGCGGATTCCACACAAAGAAGTGACATGCTGCGGAAAGTAAACCGCTGCGTTTCCGCGCGTTTTTTTCCCGCAGCATGGGCACAGCGTTTTTTGGTTTCCCATAGGTTTACATTGTACTGTAAACTCATGGGAAACTGCTGCGGATCCGCAGCAAAATACGCAACGTGTGCACATCCCCTAAATGTTGCTGGCAGTGACGGACAACGGCATCTCAATGAATAACCAGCAGCAATAAGAGCCAATATCTCCGGTAGCTGCTGTTCTAGGCAGATGCTGGCAGTGTAGTAACACAGCTTGCACCTGCTTGCTATGGATCGGGTTCGGCTCCTGAGCTCGCGCTATACATCCTGTGATGAAAATATACATTATAAGTGGCTAAGAGGTGTGGGTTTTTTTTTGGTAGATTTTTTAAAACTGTCACAAATTTTTTTATGGATTTTCTGATTCATTAAAAGTATGCATTATTTAGAAAAAAAATAAGAACAAAACGGCACTGTGATTTGTTATTTTCTATATTACAAAAAAAATACAAAAAAAAAAAAATACATGTCAAAGAAACAAAAACTTTACATAGCAGTAATATTCCAGATGGGAACAGTATCCAGTTACATGGCATTCTCATTCCATCCCCAGGTAACAAAAAACAAAACATTTCTTTACATTACCTCAAACAAAATATTTTATTATATACTGGGAAAAAAAATTAAAAACTAAAAATGTAGACAGTATGTGAGCATTTTCTGTTGCTCTGGAATGATAAAAAAGGTCTATCGGTTTCAGTCTAAATATTGCACAGTTTGAAAGGTACCAAAAATTATTAAAAAAAAGTCACAATCTTGGGAAACACCTCACATTTAAGCAAAATCTACCAAGAAACGTAAAGCATGTTGTTTCTACAGTAGCTCTATCTTAAAGAAGATTGGAATGAAATACAGTATAGTTAGGATGTAGATGTGATCATATAATATATACGATCACACAAACACTTGATATCTGCTCTCCTTCACCCCTGAGATTTGTTTAAATTACTGAAAAAAACAAACAAAAAAACAAAAACACATGGCAACTTTCTGAATTCAATATCCATGAATGGCAATGGAGAAACTCACTAAAGTCAAAGGCTGTAGTCACAGTCAAAAGGACCAAGAAAAAAAAAAAAAAAGAATTACCGTATATAAAACAAAAACAGTCATTGAAAAGGGTAAGACCTCTTTGTGTCAGGAAAGCTTCACTTTCATAATCCCGTGTGCAAATAACACGAATATATATTAAAAAGGAAAAAAATAAAAAACTCAATTAATGCAAATTGTCTTTGATATCGACTTGGGCAGTTCGAAGGAAATGTTCAGAACACTTTTGACAAGTGAAGATTTAGGACATGAGTTTCGACTGAAGCTCCATCTCTGCTGCTTGTTTGAGGGCAACATCAACCAATAACTGGAAGCCACTGAAGTCCTGATTGTGATCCGGTGGGGTAGGAGGAGGAGTGTTGAATAATCCATTCTGTGTATTTGTGTTTTGTCCTAATTTTATAGTGTCTTCAAGGCAGACAAGTGAGGTTTCAGTTAGTTTTTTTGCCTCAGATTCGTGCTGCTCTAGGATTTGTCCAGCATTCAATACATGGGTGAAGTTGAAAGGAGCGTCATTTAGTGATGTGACAGTGGTGTGACAGATGACGGAGGGTCGAGCTAGGAGAGATTGCGGAGAAGACAGTTGTGATGCCAGTAACTTCCCTGAGTTCTGGTTTGACCCGGTAGAACTGAAATGAAAAGAGTTCTCATCTATAGTGGGAATGTAGGGCTTTGTTCCCGTCGGAGAGTCCATCTGTATCACATCGGTAATTTTGGCTCCCTTTCGTGAAATGGTGAACTGATTAGGGTCTTTTCCATCTTTCCTCAGCATATCAGGCAAAAGCCTACGCCTTGCATTGATGAACCAGTTACAAACCTACAAAGAAAGAAAGAAAAATCATGATTTTTATTCCTCATTACACTGGAGTTAGACTTCACAAGGAGCAAATTGACATTCAGGAAGAATGAGAATTCTTTGGCGTTCAGCTGTTGCTCAACAACTCATGGCAGGCGAAGCATCCTAGGAGATGAGGTTGAGGAACAACTGTAGTGGGAAATCTGCCCAGCCCCGCTGCAGTTCTGGGATGGGAAATGCCGGATAAATTGTCATCATCTTGGTATCTGGATTTTTCAACATCCCATACACTTCTCAAAACTTTTTACACCCAAGATAATAATATGCACTTGGTTTCTAAGAGAAGGCAATGTGGTAAAAGTCCATAGTAGCTCAAGGTGCCAGTTCCAGCAGCTATTCTACCCCTCGATTGTTATACATATTTGTATGCCACCATAAAAAGCTATTGCACAAACATAAGACCACACATAGGGTTGGCACAAAGTAATGCATACATTAGCCGTCATATTTGCGGCACATATTTCAATTTTGGATGCTTTCTTTGACTATATTTTGTGGCATTCTTCTCCAAGAATTTGTGCTGAAATCTGTGTGGCTTTTCGAAATTACCGTTACCGCTGCGTTTTATACCTGTATCTTTGTACAAAATCAGACCAACAAGATGCCACAAAAAGGAGCCGATAACTCCAGAAATATCTGGAAACCGTCACTCCTGTTAATGATCTAAGTATTGACCTCGGACTCAAACTTCCGTGTACAGGTTAGAGATGCTATACATCAGAATCATAAAGTTTCTACTAAAACAAAGGCCTACTTGTCCCTCCCTAATAACGCCCGAGGAATGTTACGTCTGAAAGCTTTCATTTTTGATAATGTTGTTCACATGTTATTTCCCATACCTTAGGCTAATGGTGGGAAGTTTAGCTTTGAAACAAGATGCTGTTTGTCTTTTGGTAGAGACTGCGGTGACTCACTGACTGCTGAACTTATGTGCTACCAGGCATATCTTGGCTTACCTCACGCCAACCCAGACACATTTAACCCCTGCATTTCAAGATGTGGAGCAGAAGGGAATGAGCAGGTCTGTTAACAGAAACTAGATCCTTAAGGAGGCTATGAGTGCTGTGTATGGCAATCTATTTCAACACAAAGGTCTGAGTAAAAGGGAAAATCCTTTATTGCTAATGCCCTCATTGCATATCCCATTTTATTTCGCTTTTCTTTTCTCAAAAAAATTAATTAAAACTTGGCATAAAATCCCTGAAAACTGAGCTGCAATAGTGCAACATTACACAATTATAAAGAGCAATTTCATAGTGCATTGTGAAGAAGTACCAACTTTCCAGAATATACAACCTCGTCACTTAAAAGCCTCCTGTGACAGCAAAACATGAGTGATCTGTCCTAAAAAAGTATGTATGTATGTATGTATGTATGTATGTATGTATGTATGTATGTATGTATGTATGTATGTATGTATGTACTACCCCACAAACAACAGAACCAAAACAATTATGAGAACTGCCCCTTTTTCACAACTACGCGTTTACTGGTCAGATTCCTTTAGGAGGATGTCAGACAAGAGGATGTATTGCTTCCTGGGTAAATGACAGGAAATGAGAAATGCTAAAATCTGGAGCACAAGATTTAACATTTTCAGCCATGCGGAGATTTGGCCATTTGCCTCATGTACTGAAATGACAAGGATGTTTTGCAGCATAGAAGAAAAAACAACACATACGAATAACTTGGCCAATGTTTTCGTAGGCGGTTTCCACTTCATGTGTCTACTTACATAAAAGACACCTAAAAAGGCACAACATAATTTCCAGCATAAAAGCTACAAACTACAAAACAAAAAATCCAGCTAGGCCCCAAATGATGATTACAAGAAGATCCATATCGCAGTTTCACGTTGCTCAACATATCAAACATACCTGTAGTGTGGAGAGATGGGTCTGCCGAGACAGGAGGGCTTTCTCTTGCTCTGAGGGGTAGGCATTATAGCGATGCTCATATAACCAGTCTCGCAGAATTTGGACTGACTCTTTAGGCAAGTTTCCACGCCTCCTTCTCTTCCCTGAGCCAGCAGTGGAGGAGAGATCCAGGGGAATATCCATACCATCATCATCCTCAGTCTCACTGCCCGATAGCGGAACTAACCCTAAGAAAAAGACATGTCAACATTTACTTGGTGTCAAGTGCCATAGCATTACATCAAGGGGTGGGAAATCTGCCCCAGGTCTCTGTAGGTAAAATGCCAAGAACATAGCAGTAGTGACATCACCCGAGCACAGCGCTTTACAGTATTCCATCCTCCGCTGAGGTCATTTACTTTTCACAGCAGAATGTATCAGAGGGTATTCCAAGTCAGACAGAGGCAAAGTATGTCCTTAAAGCTATCCATCTTGTAGCTGATCATTGTGCTCATGGGTTGGGATTCATGCTGCACAGATTTATACTCACAGATCTGTTACACAGGGAGGCGCAGAGCTCTTTACCATCACAATAAAGCCTTCAATGACATTGCTTTGTTTACCTCAGTCTATACAATGGGAGATGAGCCGTGTGTAAGGGCACCAGCATTAATCAATCACTGAGGATTGCTGGAAGTGCATTGTGTCGCAGGATGAATGTGACAGACGCGGTCTCCAACGCTCATATGAACACAATGTGGAATCTGAATGAGCTGGGACACCCAACGGATATTTTCAGGAGACGGCTGGGTTGTAAAAGCCAGAAATACCCTCCATTACTAGCAAACACCACAAGCCAAATGCATAAAACTCTTCGTTAGAAAGAGAAGTGTTCAAAGAAATTACTGCTGTGTTATATTTGCATAAAACCATGGTGTGTGACTTCAGTGCCAGCACTGCAATGTATCAGACGAGGGCTCCTGGTCTAAAATCACTGCATTACTACTAATGGTTATCAGCACAGTACTTTCCCTTTCTGAGCAATGCTTATGTCATTTCATACTGACACCGACCTGACAGATGACTCAAGCATGTTGCAAAACAGAAACCCGAGGGTGGCTCGCCACCGCTTTATCCTAGCGCAGCAAGGAAAGTTTCGTCATTTACACAGAGAACATCGAGATCTGGCGCATGGCTGCGAGACATTTACACAAAGAGGACTGGCTATGCCATACTGTCCCAGTACAAACAGTACGTTGAGAATATATCCTCTATATAAATGTATCCTCTAAGAAAAAGCGATTACAGAAATCCCCTAAAAACCCAAGCTGAACATAAATCTTGGTAAAACAATGCAGATTAATTACAGAAGATGTAATGATTAATCGTTGGCCAAGAAAAAAAAAACAAAAAAAAAAAACAAAAAAAAAAAAAAAAAACACTTAAGTCGCCGTCATCAAGTGAGGAACTGCTTCAGGAAGCTGCCAAATGTTAAAAACCAGTGCCTGGATATGCCAACAGCTCTAAACCAGCGGGAGCTTTAAGGCCATCTATCCCAACAGGAAACGGCGCAGACTGAAAGCACAAGCAGTCAGAGTTCTTATCGGTTGCGTAAGTAAAGAGTGGCGTTCAAACCGCTTCACTAGGGAACCTGTCATTTCTAATTGTTACTTGTCCTGCTGAAAGCCACCCATAAATGTCTGTGTGATATGTGGCTCGATGGAAGATGTTAACAAGATGAAGCCTGTGCACAATTCATACAAGGCAGCAATTCAATATTTTATGTGATTAATCTATTATTATTACACATACACGTGTGTGAACTGGCTCGATTTCCAGGTCAACTGTGCCCAAGATAGGAAAACGAAGGCGAGCAGGTGCTGCCCTGTTTAGAACAAGACTACCCTTCATAAATCAAGGCCATGCTCATTTTTGTTAGTGAAGTTGGTGATAGGTCTTCAAAACGACGGCTCTCTAAACTTAGTTTTCTAGCCAAATTTCATTAACATTATGGCAATGACATGAGCATTTATTGTACAATTAGGATTGGTGGAGGTGCTGGCATCCAGAGTCCGTCATGGCAAGTTGTAAGCAAAGAAAAGGAATAGTAGGGTCATTAGTCCTGTATACCAGATGAGGAATCCATCAGTACAACTTCAAAGAGTTCTTCAAGACCTACACTGGAAACAGATGTTTTACCAAGATCTAAATAATAATCGGTATTTATTTTTGTATATTAAAAGTTGAAAAAGTTGACACTGACAGATGTCAATACAATACTGATGTGAGGGTGGAAGTGGTTAGACAAAGCACGTGGCGATTGTGGGAACAATATATAAAACAGCTTTACGAGTGCATGGAACCGAATGACGTCGAAGAACAAGTTCAAACATTTGCTACACAGCCCAAAAAAAAAAAAAAAAAAAAAAAAAGATAAATCCACCATTTGTTAATTATGCCTAACATATACAAAGCAATCATCCACTTAAGTGATCTGGGCCCTTAGAAATAATCATCATAAAAAAGTCTGAAGTCTTTCCATTGATTTAACAGCTTTGCAGTTAAAAAAAAAATAAATAAATATAAAAAAAGGGCTTAGAATAAATTATCCAAGGAAGACAAATGTGCCTTCTCTTACTCCCGGGACACAACAGATCTGTACTATCAGAAATGTCAGCTTTGTACTTAGATGACTTTTCACAGACAGGAATCTAAGGGACTTTCCAAAAAGACTCATTTCTCAAGTTCCTCTTCAAGGAGCTTTAACAACAGCTACATAGTATCTGGCTAGATCCATTCAGCAGCAATACACTGGCCATAAGATCTTAGTGGTTGGGTTACTTCTTAGTTAGCTTAGAAGTTGTCCATGTAGGATACTGGAAGAGAAGGAGGCAGCACTACTAGCCTTTCTTCCTTGCCACCATCTGAACAAAAGCTCCAAACATGTCCAAACAGCAGGGGGATGGGGAGCAAGCCTTTTGTTTCAACTGCCTGAAAAAGTTTCAAGCATCTGCAAGCAGTTTGTCCCATCCTGATCTGTCAGCAGCACTGCCCCCTCCCTGTCACCCTGCTGTCTCCTGTGTGAACAATGCTGAGCACACACAATCAGCCTCACATGGCACATATACATATATACACACATATATAGCCAGCTATTAATGTGCACCGCACTCGAAATATCCTCCACTGGGCACTTCCGAAGGACAAAGAACATTCAACTTCAGTGGAGAAAACAAAAACAAAGTAATGCTCAGACCAAGTCAATGCAAAGTTCTTATTGTCCTATAACTAGGCAATTGTCAGGAGGCTCTGCCATGTGTTCTCCTCATAGGGCTGTGTGCCCCTGCCCAGCTCTGGGGATGCAGCAGTGGTGGAGCACATGGTGCTGAGGAACAAAGGAATCCAAACTTGGGAGGCTGGGAGGGATGGAGGGAGCAGAGCACTCTCACACTCCTCCATCTGGCCTCCAACTCGCTCCAAACTTTTAGGAAAGTGGTTAACTAGACCGAAAAAGCTCATAATCAGCAAAATGGTAGTCCTAAAAAGTTAAGTAGCCCTTCCCTCAGGAATGCAAGCCTACTCTCCAAACAAAGACTTTCCCAGGAGGCTCAGTGTGGTGAAGCCCAAGGGGGGAATAAGCCTCCTGGTGGCCCTGGGCTAGCTATGGCACCTCCTGGTGGCCCTGGGCTAGCTGTGGCGCCTCCTGGTGGCCCTGGGCTAGCTGTGGCGCCTCCTGGGCTAGCTGTGGCGCCTCCTGGTGGCCCTGGGCTAGCTGTGGAGCCTCCTGGTGGCCCTGGGCTAGCTGTGGCGCCTCCTGGGCTAGCTGTGGCGCCTCCTGGTGGCCCTGGGCTAGCTGTGGCGCCTCCTGGTGGCCCTGGGCTAGTTGTGGCGCCTCCTGGTGGCCCTGGGCTAGCTGTGGCGCCTCCTGGGCTAGCTGTGGCGCCTCCTGGTGGCCCTGGGCTAGCTGTGGAGCCTCCTGGGCTAGCTGTGGCGCCTCCTGGTGGCCCTGGGCTAGCTGTGGAGCCTCCTGGTGGCCCTGGGCTAGCTGTGGAGCCTCCTGGGCTAGCTGTGGCGCCTCCTGGTGGCCCTGGGCTAGCTGTGGCACATGTGCTCGCAGTGACCTCCCTCGTGGTGGAGAAACTTTCTTTGTTCCACCAGTGAGGCTGAGCCAGGCTCCACTCTTCCTTTGTGTGCAGCTCGCACCAAACTTTTACCAGTCACAACAAACTCACAGGAACAAGTCACTTCTCCCCCAAAAGAAACCTAGAAGACAGGAGACTGGCCACCAAAACTTCCCCAACAACTCGGCAGCCCTGCCAGGACCATGGAGGACAGTTCCCAGGAAGAGCAGACACATGCCACCAAACAAAGGGCAGCTGGGTGCACCGGCTGGGCACACGGAGGCTGAGCGGCCGGCGGCAGCCCGACTCCCCTCACCCACCTTTCTTTGCCTTCATGGTGGAGCCGGCTGCTAGTGACACTGCGGAGCGGAGAGGCGGCAGCGTGTCCCGGGGTGTCCCGACCACTAGTGGATGGAGAGTCCCGCTGCTCCGCACGAGCTGTGCGCTCAGCAATCCCTCCCAGCGCCTGTCAGACACAAGGGGAGGAGAGACGCGATGGCTTCCCCCTTCCTCCAGACACGGTGAGTGCACACCGCCGGCACCAGAGGGCGCCACACTCCTCTCCTGCAGCGGCGCTACCACTACTATCATAGCTACAGCCAGTCAGTGAGTGCAGCATGGACGGGTGCTGGGCTCCATGCCCGCTATACACACACTGCCAGTGCTGAGCCGCTCGGAAGGCTCGCCCTTCTACCTCAGCTAGGTCCAGTGCTCTGGTTCAGGTGAGCACAACGCCTGCAGCCCCCCAGTCCTGGCACAACCTGTGGCCCTCCTCGTTATAGAATCCTCCAGCAGTCTGCCCAGTAAGTGCTCCCCAGTTCGGGGGATGGGCAGCCTGGTCTCCTCTATGCCCTCCTTCCCTGGGTAGTGCCCTCCTACTGCTCATCTCATGACACAGCTACTGCAGGGAGACCTCAGCTCACATGGCCACAAGGACTACAACTCCAGGCAGAAGTTATGGAATCGCCGGCCTTGGAGGATGTTCATTCAGTTGTTTAAAAAGCAGATCACAGACAAGGCACAAAACTAAAGTCATTTCAAATGGCAACTTTCTGGCTTTAAGAAACACTAAAAGAAATCAAGAACAAAAAACGTGGTAGTCAGTAATGGTTACTTTCTTTAACCAAGCATAGGGGAAAAATGATGGAATCACTCAATTCTGAAAAAAAAAAAAAATATTATAGAATCACCCTGTAAACTTTCATTCCCAAACAAACACCTGCATCAAATTAGATCAGCTCCTTAGTCTGCATCTAAAAAGGAGTGATCATAACTTGGAGAAGTGTTGCACCAAGTGGACTGACATGAATCATGGCTCCAACACAAGAGATGTCAATTGAAGCAAAGGAGAGGATTATCAAGAGGGTAAATCATCACACAGTGTTGCAAAAGATGTTGGTTGTTTACAGCTGTGTCTAAAGGTACCGTCACACTCCGCAACGAGAACGACAACAATCTGTGACGTTGCAGCGTCCTGGATAGCGATCTCGTGTTTGACACGCAGCAGCGATCTGGATCCCGCTGTTATATCGCTGGTCGTCGCTAGAAGTCCGGAACTTTATTTGGTCAGATCGGCGTGATTCGTCATGTTTGACATCAAAAGCAACGACGCCAGCAACGTTTTTACATGGAGCGAGAACGATAAGTGAGTCACCGTTACGTCACTGGATCGCTCCTGCATCGTTCTGGAGTTGCTGTGTTTGACGTCTCTACAGCGACGCTCCAGCGATCTAGTTTAGGTCGGATCATTGTCTATATTGCTGCAGCGTCGCTAAGTGTAACGGTACCTTAAAATCTGGACCAAATACAAAACAACATGAGAAGGTTGTTAAAGACAAACATACTGGTAGACCAAGGAAGACCTCAAAGCGTCAAGACCGAAAACTTAAAGCAATATGTCTCCAAAACAGGAAATGCACAACAAAACAAATGAGGAATGAATGGGTGGAAACTGGAGTCAACGTCTGTGACTGAACTGTAAAAAACCGCCTAAAGGAAATGGGATTTACATAAAGAAAAGCTAAATGAAAGCCATCATTAACACCTAAACAGAAAAAAACAAGGCTACAATGGGCTAAGGAAAAGCAATCGTGGACTGGATGAAAGTCATATTTAGTGATGAATCGCAAATCTGCATTGGGCAAGGTGATGATGCTGGAACTTTTGTTTGGTGCCGTTCCAATGAGATTTATTAAGATGACTGCCTTAACCCCTTAGTGACAGAGCCAATTTGGTACTTAATGACCAGGCCAATTTTTGCAATTCTGACCACTGTCACTTTATGAGGTTATAACTCTGGAACGCTTCAACGGATCCCGCTGATTCTGAGACTGTTTTTTCGTGACATATTGTACTTCATGTTAGTGGTAACATTTCTTCGATATTACCTGTGATTATTTATGAAAAAAACGGAAATATGGCGAAAATTTTTAAAATTTTGCAATTTTCAAACTTTGTATTTTTATGCCCTTAAATCAGAGAGATATGTCACGAAAAATAGTTAATAAATAACATTTCCCACATGTCTACTTTACATCAGCACAATTTTGGAAACAAAATTTTTTTTTGTTAGGGAGTTATAAGGGTTAAAAGTTGACCAGCAATTTCTCATTTTTACAACACCATTTTTTTTTTTAGGGACCACATCACATTTGAAGTCATTTTGAGGGGTCTATATGATAGAAAATAATGAAGTGTGACACCATTCTAAAAACTACACCCATCAAGGTTCTCAAAACCACATTCAAGAAGTTTATTAACCCTTTACGTGCTTCACAGGAACTGAAACAATGTGGAAGGAAAAAATGAACATTTAACTTTTTTTTGCAAACATCTTAATTCAGAACCATTTTTTTTATTTTCACAAGTGTAAAAACAGAAATGTAACCATAAATTTTGTTATGCAATTTCTCCTGAATACGCCAATACCCCATATGTGGGGGTAAACCACTTTTTGGGCGCACCGCAGAACTTAGAAGTGAAGGAGCGCAGTTTGACTTTTTCAATGCAGAATTGGCTGGAATTGAGATCGGACGCCATGTCACGTTTAGAGAGCCCCTGATGTGCCTAAACAGTGGAAACCCCCCACAAGTGACACCA
Source organism: Ranitomeya imitator (assembly GCF_032444005.1). NCBI lineage: Eukaryota > Metazoa > Chordata > Amphibia > Anura > Dendrobatidae > Ranitomeya > Ranitomeya imitator. Next base: position 389,663,924 of record NC_091287.1, read on the forward strand.
TTTTGGAAACTAGACCCCTTAAGGAACTTATCTAGATGTGTGGTGAGCACTTTGAACCCCCAAGTGCTTCACAGAAGTTTATAACGTAGAGCCGTGAAAATAAAAAAAAAAAAATCGCTTTTGTTTACACAAAAATGATCTTTTCGCCCACAAATTCTTATTTTCACAAGGGTAACAGGAGAAATTAGACCACAAAAGTTGTTGTGCGAATTCTCCTGAATACGTCGATACCCCATATGTGAGGGTAAACCACTGTTTGGGCACACCGCAGAGCTTGGAAGTGAAGGAGCGCCGTTTTACTTTTTCAATGTAGAATTGGCTGGAATTGAGATTGGACGCCATGTCGCGTTTGGAGAGCCTCTGATGTGCCTAAACAGTGGAAACCCCCCACAAGTGACCCCATTTTGAAAACTAGACCCCCCAAGGAACTTATCTAGATGTGTGGTGAGAACTTTGAATGCCCAAGTGCTTCACAGAAGTTTAGAATGCAGAGTCGTGAAAATAAAAAATATTTTTTTTTTTTTTTCACAAAAAAGATTTTGTAGCCCCCAAGTTTTTATTTTCACAAGGGTAACAAGAGAAATTGGACCCCAGAAGTTGTTGTCCAATTTATCCCGAGTACGCTGATGCCCCATATGTGGGGGTAACCCACTGTTTGGGCATACGGCAGAGCTCAGAAGGGAGGGAGCACCATTTGACTTTTTGAGCGCAAAATTGGCTGTTGTGTTTGGAGACCCCCTGATGTACCTAAACAGTGGAAACCCCCCAATTCTAGCTCCAACCCTAACCCCAACACACCCCTAACCCTAATCCCAACCTGATCCATAATCCTAATCACTAACCCTAACCATAATCACAACCCTTACCCCAAAACAACCCTAATGTCAACCCCAACCATAACCCTAATCAAAACCCTAAATCCAACACACCCCTAATCCTAATCTCAACCCTAACCGCAAACCTAACCCTAATCCCAATACACCACTAATCAAAACCCTTAACCCTAATCCCAAACCTAACCCTAATCCCAAGCGTAACCCTAATCCCAACCCTAACCCTAATACCAACCCTAATCCAAACCCTAATCCCAGCTCTAACCCTAACTTTAGCCCCAACCCTAGCCCTAGGGCTACTTTCACACTTGCGTCGTTTGGCATTCCGTCGCAATCCGTCGTTTTGGACAAGAAACGGATCCTGCAAATGTGCCCGCAGGATGCGTTTTTTGCCCATAGACTTGTATTGCCGACGGATCGTGACGGATGGCCACACGTCGCGTCCGTCGTGCACTGGATCAGTTGTGTTTTGGCGGACCGTCGGCACAAAAAAAGTTCAATGAAACTTTTTTTGTACGTCGCATCCGCCATTTCTGACCGCGCATGCGTGGCCGTAACTCCGCCCCCTCCTCCCCAGGACATAGATTGGGCAGCGGATGCGTTGAAAAATTACAGCTGCTGCCCACGTTGTGCACAATTTTCACAACGTGCGTCGGTATGTCGGGCCGACGCATTGCGACGGCCCCGTACCGACGCAAGTGTGAAAGAAGCCTAACCCTAAATTTAGCCCCAACCCTAACCCTAAATTTAGCCCCAACCCTAACCCTAACCCTACCCCTAACCCTAATTTTAGCCCCAACGGCTGTTCTCCTGCCGGCCGGCAGATGGAGACAGATGGCGGGCGCACTGCGCATGCGCCCGCCATTTTCTTCTGCCGGCGGCCAGGAGGAGCAGCAAGAGGATCCAGGGACACAGGTGAGTATTGTAGGGTCCCCGAATCCCCCTATTTCTCTGTCCTCTGATGTGCGATCACATCAGAGGACAGAGAATTACACTTTGACTTTTTTCTTTTTTTTTGCGGTCGCCGGTAAACAGTTAATTACCGCCGATCGCAAAACAGGGGTCGGTAAAACCGACCCCGATCATGCTCTTTGGGGTCTCTGCTACCCCCGGCAGCCGAGACCCCAAAGATTCTCGCGGGGCCGGCCGGCGGGCGCACTGCGCATGCGCCCGCCATTTTGAAGATGGCGGCGCCCACCGGGAGACACGAGGAGCATCGGGGGAGATAGGCGAGTATTGGGGGGCCACCTGGGAACCCTTTTCTCTGTCCTCCGATGTGCGATCACATTGGAGGACAGAGAAATTAAAAAGAGATCGCGTTTTTTTTTTTTTTTTTTTTGCGATCGCCGGTAAACGGTTAATTACCAGCGATCGCAAATGCGGGGTGGGTTAAAAAACCCCCGAATCATGTTCTCTGGGGTCTTGGCTACCCCCGGCAGCCGAGACCCCGGAGAAAATCGGCCTCTGGGGGGGCGCTATTCACTTTTTCCACAGCGCCGTTAATTAACGGCGCTGTGGTTTAAGTACCCTTAGCAGCCGCCGTTAAAAGGCGTATCGGCGGTCGCTAAGGGGTTAAGAGAACATGCAAATATCCATACCTCCCAACTTTTGAGGAAGGGAAAGAGGGACAAAGTTAGCGGCACGCGCAGCGGCAAATTTTAGGCCACACCTCTGCCAACACCCATTTCACAACTAGTCACGCCCCAACCACACCCATTTAGCACTTCTGATCTCAATGTTTCGTAAACAATTATAAACAAAAAAAATATGGCCACACAGTGCTCCACACTGTATAATGGCCCCACATGATGCTCCATACTGTATAATAGGCCCAAATGATGCTGCATACAGTGTACTGGCCCCACGTGATGCTCCATACAGTATAATGGGCCCTCATGATGCTGCATACTGTATAATGGCCCCAAATGATGCTGCGTACAGTGTACTGGCCCCACGTGATGCTCCATACTGTATAATGGCCACACATGATGCTGCGTACTGTATAATGGCCACACATGATGCTCCATACTGTATAATGGCCACACATGATGCTCCATACTGTATAATGCCACACATGATGCTCCATACTGTATAATGGCCAGTGTGCCCCATACTGTATAATGGCCACACATAATGCTCCATACTGTATAATGGCCACATTATGCTCCATACTGTATAATGGCCCCACATGATGCTGCATACAGTATACTTTCCCCACGTGATGGTCCGTACAGTATAATGGCCACACATGTTTACCCCCACCCCCATCATTGCCTCCTCCATCACCACACACACACACACACACACACCTTTCACCCTCGCAGCAGCCGTCAGCTTCCACTCCCACGGCGCTGAATGGTGTCATCCAGCTGCGCCACTGACTGCTCACGTCGCTGCAGCTGTGATACGCCACTAATAAAGACCTCTCCATGTCTCCTGTGCCAGTCAGGGTCAGAGCGAGGAGCAATATCTGCTCCGTACATCTCGTACACACACACGGCTCAGCTCCGTACACCTTTCACATGCTGCTCCAATCCGTAGACCTCGTATCCTCACGGCTGCGCTCAGTACACCTCTTACACACAAGACTCCGCTCCATACACCTTTCACACGCTGCTCCGATCCATACACCTCATACACACACGGCTCTGCTACATCCACACTCTAAACACCTCCTGACCTCACACACTTACCCTCGTCCGGCGCCATGGCAACCAGCAGAGTCCTGTACACGGAGGTCCTCCCAATCATGTGACCCCCTGACTCCTCCCATCCTGTGACCTCATCACAGGTCCTGTGCGCACAGAGCAGCCAATATGTGGTGTGCTGCTCTGCGGGTGCAGGGACTCAGGGAGCTGACCGGGTGATACACACACCTCCCAACCAGTTCGGGACAACTAATACTAATGTCCCGCCCGGAATCGCGGGGCTGACTGTCAAAATCAGGACAGTCCTGCTGGATCTGGGACGGTTGGGAGGTATGAAATATCCACAGTCATTGATGATATGGGGCTGCATGTCAGGTAAAGGCACTGGGGAGACGGCTGTCATTACATCTTCAATAAATGCACAAGTTAATGTTGATATTTTGGACACTTATCAATTGAAAGGATGTTTGGGGATGATTAAATCATTTTTCAAGATGATAATACATCCTGCCATAAAGCAAAAACTGTGCAAACATTTCTTGAAAAAAGACACAAGGTCAATGTCATGGCCTGCAAATAGTCCGGATCTCAATCCAATTGAAAATATTTGGAGGAAGTTGAAGAAAATGGGTCCATGACAAGGCTCCAACTTGCAAAGCTGATCTGGCAGCAGCAATGCGAAAAAGTTGGAGCCAGATTGATGAAGAGTACTGTTTGACACTCTAAGTCCATGGCTCAGAGACTGCAAGCTGTTATAAACGCCAGAGGTGGTGCAACAAAATACTAGTGATGTTGGAATGTTTTTTTCGCGATTCCATATTTTTTTTCCTCACAATTGAGAGATTCCATAATTTTTCCCTTATGCTTGGTTAAAAAAAAAAGTAACCATTACTGACTACCACATTTTTTGTTCTTGATTTCTTTTAGTGTTCCTTAAAGAAAAAAATCTGTCCCCATACAGTATCTTGTTATCAGCAGCACATCTACGTTTTACACTGGCAATGTGCTGCTGAGAACAAGGATTTCTGTGCTGGCGTAAACAATCCAATCACTCGAATATCCAGCATTTTCTAGTTTAGTACAATACACCCCATAGTCCTCCACATAGTATAATATGAATCAGTCCTCCATATAACATAATACACTCCTCGGAGCTCAATTAAAATACACTGCTCAGTCCTCCATGTAGTAGAACACACTTCCTATTGTATAATACACTCCCTATAGTCCTCCATATAGTATGATACACTCCTCAGTGCTCCATATAGTATAACGCACCGCCATAGTCATCCATGTAGTACAATTCACTTCCCATAGTATAATGCACCCCATTGTTCTTCATATGGTACAATGTATTCTCCTTAGTCCTCAGTACAGTATAATGCAGCCACCCCACAGAGTATAATGTAACCCCCCATAGAATATAATGCAGTCCCCCTCCTATAGTATAATGCAGCCCCCCATTGAATATAATGTAGCCCCGTCAGAGTATGATGCAATCCTCCCTTGTAGAATATAATGCAGCCCCTCCATAGAATACAATGTAGCCCTCCTCATAGTATAATGCAGCCCCCCATAGAATAAAATGTAGCCACCTCATAGTATAATGTAGCCCCATCAAAGTAGAATGCAATCCTCCGTCATAGAATATCATACAGCCCCCCATAGAATATAATGTACCCCCCCCCCCCCATAGATTGGGCCTCACAGTCCAGCACTCTGACATATTAAAAAAAACAAAAAAACCCACACACTACACAATCCTCACCTCTCCTTGTGCCCCGCACTGCTCCAGGCTCGGCTCCGGTCTCAGCGGCGGCACACAGTAGGTGCGCGATGAAGTTACGTCATCGCGCACCTGCTGTGTCAGAGGCAGAGGGGGATGATGGGAGAGCGAGCATCATCTGACGCTCTCCTCCATCATCGCTTTGAACTGTATCGGAGTCATAGACCCTGGCATAGTTGAATGCGGGGTGGGGAGCTGGCGGCAGGGGAGTACATAAACGATGGGGCCCCATAGAGGAAGTCCATTTTCCACCTTCAGAGATACATATTTTTGTAGGGTTTCCTCTCTTGGCTCTCACCCATCTGATGGCACCAGAGATGAGATTTAAAACAAAACACTAGTATGTCGAGGATTGTGTCTTTGGGTTTTCAGCACGCGTCTCAAAATGATGTTCTCTATCCAATGAAGCAAAGACTTTTAATAACTGGGTTGTGTAGTTAGATAAACATTTTGCCTTATTAACCTTTTATTCCAAGACCTGGTTTCAGCATTCTTATATTTCCTTTGATAGATTAGTTGAGTTGGTGTGTAATACAGGTTAAGGTGTTCTTTTAGTAAAGTCAGATGTAGAGTCAGCCTTTTGCTTGTTATCAGTCCATCCCAATTGTTTTCACCTGTTTGGTTGCCAGTTTGACTTATATTCACTCATCACTAGTAAACATATAGTAAACATAGTCGTTATTCGAGATTTCTCAAGCATGCTCGGGGGTTCTCAGAGTATTTTTTAGTGCTCGAGATTTAGTTTTTCTTGCTGCAGCTGAATGATTTACATCCGATAGCCAGCTTAAGTACATGTGGGGATTCCCTAGCAACAAGGCAACCCCCACAAGTACTTATGCTGGCTAACAGATGTAAATCATTCAGCTGCGGCAAGAAAAACTAAATCTCCGAGTACTAAAAAATACTCTGAGAACCCCCGAACATACACGAGAAATCTCGAGTAACGAGTATAGTCGCTCATCACTAGTGTTTACCAATGGGGTGTTCCATTTCCAGTTACTATTTTTAGGTCCTTTTTAGAATGGGTATTACTCTATAAAAACAGTGAGTAATTGGTTGAAAGTAGCTGGTGATAGTCTTTGCGAGGGAAGACAAAAAAATAAAAATAAATAAATAAATAAATATATATATATATATATATATATATATATATATATATATATATATATATATATATATATATATATATATATATATATATATATATCCTAAGCGCATCGGTAACAATTGAGTATCTAGAAAAAGTTTGCTCACAGGAAAGCTCAGGAATGGTTGTGCAGCCATAGCCTTCTCAAGCTTTGTGGATGCTCTAGTGTAGAGTAATTTTTCATTTCTTAATCAAAAGGCTGGGAAAACACGGGTATTACATACCTGGTAATGTGTTTTTTTCATGAGACATGACAGCACCACGAGAGAGGTGATCCGCCCTGTTATGATCTGGTGGTTTAGGAACAACATGAGACAAGCTCTGAAGGAGGTGGTATCTGTACTGACCGCAAACTCTGAACCTAGCAGCGCAACTAAAAATAGCAGTGGGGGGGTACCTGACGCTCCCTAGACCCCTCGGCACAGCCTAAGATCTAACTTCCCCTAAAGATGGAAACAGGAAACCTATCTTGCCTCAGAGAAAATCCCCAAAGGAAAGATAGCCCCCCACAAATATTGACGGTGAGAGGAGGGGAAAATAACATACGCAGAAATGAAATCAGATTTTAGCATAGGAGGCCAGTCTAGCTTGATAGATAGGACAGGAAAGGATACTGTGCGGTCAGTATAAAAACTACAAACCAATCCACACAGTTTACAAAATCTCCACACCTGACTAAAGGTGTGGAGGGTAAATCTGCTTCCCAGAGCTTCCAGCTAACAGAAAAAATCCATACTGACAAGCTGGACAAATATAGAATGCACAGAACAACAAGTCCAGAACATGTGGACTGAAATGAGCAAAGCCAGAACTTATCTTTGCAGAACTGGTCAGGAAACCAGGAGAATCCAAGCAGAGATGTGAATCCAGCCAGGAAATATTGACAAGTGGCACAGGCTGAAGAAAGAGCCAGACTTAAATAGCGGACTATAAGTGGAGGCAGCTGATGACAGCTAACTCCAAGGAGCAGCCATACCACTAGAAACCACAAGAGGGAGCCCAAGAGCAGAACTCACAAAAGTGCCACTTACAACCACCGGAGGGAGCCCAAGAGCGGAATTCACAACACCGCCCATCAAGGACAGGAAACCTTCAAGATAAAAGGGGCGGTTCCTCTCTCCACATCAGTTGTTTTACAGAGTACGAGAGGAACTCCGCCGGTTAGTGTACACATAAATAATACATCTTATACGGTTCTATTCACCGATACCCCAGGGAGTGTATAATGCACCCAACTAATGACGTGATCAAAAGGGTGGGAATATAAGGGTGCCATCATCTCTCATGAAAAAACACATTACCAGGTATGTAATACCCGTGTTTTTCCATCATACATGACTGCACCACAAGAGAGTTAGAGATTTGTATTCTCTTTTAGGGAGGGATCATTGCTTGTAACACTCTTCTCACAAATGTGAGATCAGAGGACGCAAATAGGTCTAGTCTATAATGTTTAAAAAATGTAGACGGAGAGGACCATGTGGCCGCCTTACAGATTTGGTCGATGGTAGCATCTGCTCTCTCCGCCCACGATGTCGCCATGGCCCCTGTGGAGTGGGCTTTCAGACCCTGTGGAACAACCCTGCCTGCACTACTATACGCTAGAATAATGGCTTCTCTCACCCATCTAGCGATAGTTTGTTTTGAGTCTTTAAGGCCCTTCCTTGACGCCTGGAATGAAACAAAGCCCTCTGTTTCCTACAGGATTTTGTCATCTCTAAATACTGTAGGATACATCTTCCGACATCTAGGCAATGGAGTCTGTCCTCTTTCTTGTTACTAGGATTGGGACAGAAAGAGGGTAGGGTTATATCCTGAGCCCTATGGAATCTCAATACCACTTTGGGGAGATATGCCGGATCTAATTTTAATACAACCCTATCATCCATAATGTGTGTGTAAGGGGGGGGGGGGGGGGGGAGGGTCAGCTGACAACGCGTGTAAATCCCCAACCCTACGGGCCGATGTAAGTGCCACTAACAAAGCTGTCTTTAACCCCTTTACCCCCCAAGGGTGGTTTGCACGTTATGGACCGGGCCAATTTTTACAATTCTGACCACTGTCCCTTTATGAGGTTATAACTCTAGAACGCTTCAACGGATCCCGGTGATTCTGACATTGTTTTCTCAAGACATATTGTACTTCATGATAGTGGTAACATTTCTTTGATATTACCTGCGTTTATTTGTGAAAAAAATGGAAATTTGGCGAAAATGTTGAAAATTTCGCAATTTTACAACTTTGAATTTTTATGCCCTTAAATCACAGAGATATGTCACACAAAATACTTAATAAGTAACATTTACCACATGTCTACTTTACATCAGCACAATTTTGGAACCAAAAATTTTTTTTGTTAAGGGTTAAAAGTTGACCAGCAATTTCTCATTTTTACAACACCATTTTTTTTTTTTTTTTTAGGGACCACATCTCATTTGAAGTCATTTTGAGGGGTCTATATGATAGAAAATAACCAAGTGTGACACCATTCTAAAAACTGCACCCCTCAAGGTGCTCAAAACCACATTCAATAAGTTTATTAACCCTTCGGGTGCTTCACAGGAATTTTTGGAATGTTTAAATAAAAACTAACATTTAATTTTTTTCACAAAAAATTTACTTCAGCTCCAATTTGTTTTATTTTACCAAGGGTAACAGGAGAAAATGGACCCCAAACGTTGTACAATTTGTCCTGAGTACGCTGATACCCCATATGTGGGAGTAAACCACTGTTTGGGCGCATGGGAGAGCTCGGAAGGGAAGGAGCGCCGTTTGACTTTTCAATGCAAAATTGACAGGAATTGAGATGGGACACCATGTTGCGTTTGGAGAGCCACTGATGTGCCTAAACATTGAAACCCCCCACAAGTGACACCATTTTGGAAAGTAGACCCCCTAAGGAACTTATCTAGAGGTGTAGTGAGCACTTTGACCCACCAAGTGCTTCACAGAAGTTTATAATGCAGAGCCGTAAAAATAAAACAAAAATTTTTTCCCACAAAAATTATTTTTTAGCCCCCAGTTTTGTATTTTCCCGAGGGTAACAGGACAAATTGGACAACAACTTTTGGGGTCCAATTTCTCCTGAGTGCGCTGATACCCCATATGTGGGGGGGGAACCAGCGTTTGAGCGCATGGCAGAGCTCGAAAGGAGCATCATTTGGAATGCAGACTTAGATGGATTGGTCTGCAGGCGTCACATTGCGTTTGCAGAGCCCCTAATGTACCTAAACAGTAGAAACCCCCCACAAGTGACCCCATATTGGAAACTAGACCCCCCAAGGAACTTATCTAGATGTGTTGTGAGAACTTTGAACTCCCAAGTGTTTCACTGCAGTTTACAACGCAGAGCCGCGAAAATAAAAAATCCTTTCTTTCCCACAAAAAATTATTTTTTAGCCCCCAGTTTTCTATTTTCCCAAGGGTAACAGGAGAAATTGGACCCCAAAAGTTGTTGTCCAATTTGTCCCGAGTACGCTGATACCCTATATGTTGGGGTAAACCCCTGTTTGGGCACACGGGAGAGCTCGGAAGGGAAGGAGCACTGTTTTACTTTTTTAACGCAGAATTGGCTGGAATTGAGATCGGACGCTTTGTCGCGTTTGGAGAGCCCCTGATGTGCCTAAACAGTGGAAACCCCCCCAATTATAACTGAAACCCTAATCCAAACACATCCCTAACCCCAATGGTATCCCTAACCACACCTCTAACCCAGACACACCCCTAACCTCAACCGTAAATGTAATCCAAACCCTAACTTTAGCCCCAACCCTAACTGTAGCCTTAACCCTAGCCCTAATGGAAGAATGGAAATACATACATTTTTTTAATTTTTCCCTAACTAAGGGGGTGATGAAGGGGGGTTTGATTTACTTTTATAGCGGGTTTTTTTAGTGGATTTTTATGATTGGCAGCCTTCACACACTGAAAGACGCTTTTTATTGCAAAAAATATTTTTTGCGTTACCACATTTTGAGAGGTATAATTTTTCCATATTTTGGTCCACAGAGTCATGTGAGGTCTTGTCTTTTGGGGGACGAGTTGACGTTTTTATTAGTAACATTTTCAGGCACGTGACATTTTTTGATCGCTTTTTATTCCGATTTTTGTGAGGCAGAATGACCAAAAACCAGCTATTCATGAATTTCTTTTGGGGGAGGCGTTTATACCTTTCCGCGTTTGGTAAAATGGATAAAGCAGTTTTATTCTTCGGGTCAGTACAATTACAGCGATACCTCATTTATATCATTTTTTTAGGTTTTGGCGCTTTTATACGATAAAAACTATTTTATAGAAAAAATAATTATTTTTGCATCGCTTTATTCTGAGGACTATAACTTTATTTTTTTGCTGATGCTGTATGGCGGCTCGTTTTTTGCGGGACAGGATGACGCTTTCAGCGGTACCATGGTTATTTATATCTGTCTTTTCTTTTTGATCGCGCGTTATTCCACTTTTTGTTCGGTGGTATGATAATAAAGCGTTGTTTTTTGCCTCTTTTTTTTCTTACGGTGTTTACTGAAGGGGTTAACTAGTGGTATAGTTTTATAGGTGGGGTCGTTACGGACGTGGCGATACTAAATACGTGTACTTTTATTGTGTTTTTTTTTTATTTAGATAAAGAAATTAATTTATGGGAATAATTTTTTTTTTTTTTTTTTTTTTTAAACACGTGTGGAAATTTTTATTTTTTTTTACTTTGTCCCGGGGGGGGGGGGACAAAGTAAAAAACAATTATTGCTTGCCAGGTCACAGTTGAATAAGGCTGCTAAAGCTGAAATGTGTACTTTGAGGGTACTAACAGCTAATCCCAGATCTATGCCCTTTTGCAGGAACTCCACTATTGCCGCTATCGGGACCTCCCCTTCCCGTATTGGCCCTGAGCATATTCTCCCATAGATCTTGGTCGTTACTGGTTTTCTGCTACTGAGCAAGGTGGATATTAAACCTGCTGAGAACCCTTCTTTCTCTAACAACGACCGTTCAAATGCCAGGCTGTCAAATGTAGCCCGGAATTCTGCGGGTGGTTGAAGGGACCCTGTGTTAGAAGGTCCTGGTCTTCCGGGAGTACCCACGGGTCCGTCACTGACATCACTCTCAGCCAGTAAAACCATGGTCTTTTCGGCCAGAAGGGAGCTATTACAATCACTCTGGCCTTGTCCTCCCTGATCTTCAGAACTGCTGCAATTAGACATATCGGTGGGAAGGCAAACAAGAGTCCTGACGTTCATTCTATGCTGAAGGAGTCTACTGCCAATGGCCTGTCTGCTGGGTTCAGGGAGCAGAACTTTGAACTTTTTTCTAGGCTTTTGAGGCAAAGAGATCTACACTGGGTCTTCCTTACATGTGTACTATCCATTGAAAAATTGACTTTTTTTTTTTAAGGGACCATTCCCCTTGCCTTAAGTGGTTCCTGCTTAGAAAGTCTGCCTTTATGTTGTCCACACCTCGAATATGCAGGGCCGATAATGAAAGGAAATACCTTTCGGCTAGAGTCATGAGTCTTTTGGTTATGTGCATCAGTGACCGAGAACAGGTGCCCCCCTGGTGGTTCACGTATGCGACCGCTGTTCAGTTGTCTGATAGGACTCTCACATGATGCCCTGTTACGTGTGGAAGTAACTCCTCCTTAGCGCTTTTTCGATTGCTAGGAGTTCCCACTCGTTTGAGGATAGATTTTTCTCCTCTTGAGCCCAGGGGTCTTGGACCCATAGTGTGTCTGAGTGAGCTCCCCATCCCCATGGACTGGCATCCGTTGTGATTACTTTGGAGGCTGTGTATGTTCAGGGAACTTCTCATTTGTTTGATTTTTTCCTCTGGGAGGCGACACTCCTGCGCCACGGAGTCTACTGTGATCCCTAGGAAATTCTGGACCATTGCTGGCTCTAGTTTGGATTTTTTGAGGTTCAGTTGCCATCCTAGTGTCTGTAGAGTGCCCATCACTATTCTGACCTGCTCCTGACAGTGGGGAAAAACTTTTCTCACTATCAGGAAGTCGTCTAAGTAGGGTATTATCAGAGTGTCTTTTTCTCTGAGATGTGCTGTGACCTCTGCAATCAGTTTTGTAAATACCCGTGGGGCTGTTGCTATCCCAAAGGACAGAGCCCTGTACTGAAAGTGACGCAACTGTGACCCCATCTGAACTGCCACTCTGAGAAACTGACGATCTTGTTGTCCGATTGGGACGTGATAGTAAGCGTCCTTTAGGTCTAGGACTGACATGTAACACTGAGGATATAGAAGTTTCACCACTAATTTTATTGTTTCCATTTTGAAAGATGGAATTATTAGATATTTGTTGAGGCCTTCTAAATTTATTATTGTCCTCCAAGAGTTGACCGTTTTTGTTTTTTTTTTTTTATGAGAAAAAGGGGGGAATAAAATCCTTCCATCCTTTCCTGTATAGGAACTTCTTCCAAGACGTGCTTGTCTAGGAGTGGTTACTTCTCCTTCCAGACTGTCTTGTTTCTCTTGGGAGGACTGTACCGGGGTCTGCATGTATCTTCTTGGAGGCCAGTGGTGGAATTTTAATTTTAGGCCTGATCCTATAATCTGTCGGATCCATACGCTGGAGGAGATCCTCTCCAAGGCTGGAAGGAAATGAGAGAGCCTCCCTCCCACCCGAGAAGGACCATCTCTGGGAGGGTTCTTAGTGTCCCTGGGGGGGGGGGGGGGGGGGTACTTGCCAGAATAGAAACCTTTTCCTCCCCTGGATCGCTTGTCCAAGTTGTTCCTGTCTTGGTCTCTAAACTGCTGCCTTCGGAATCTTCGGCCTCTCTGAAAGGAGCGCCGAAAAGGCTGAAATGGCTGCTTTGGAAAATTTTCATTTTGTCACCAGCTTTTTCCAACACCTCGTCTAATGCCGGACCAAACAGGAAGTTCCCCTCACATGGCAAAGAGCAAAGTTTCATCTTTGCCTGCGTATCTCCTGGCCAGCATTTAAGCCATACCGCACGGCGTCCTGTGTTGGCTAAAGCTGCTGACTTTGCTGCCAGTCTATCCGAGTCTGCTGATGCTTCAGCTAGAAACACTGCCGCTGCTCTCATGGTTGGTATTGCCTCTAGGATAGTTTCTCTGGGAACTTTTTGTTCTACCTGTTCCTCCAGGTTGTCTATCCAGATTTTTATGGATCTGGCTACACAAGTGGCTGTGATAGCTGGCCTTCGTGCCCCTGCTGAGACTTCCCATGCGGTTTTCAGGGAACTGTCCACTTTTCTATCCAGAGATTCCTTTAGAGAACCTAAATCCTCGAATGGCAGGGAGGATTTTCTGGCAACTTTTGAAATTGCCACATCAATTTTTGGGGCTCTATCCCAAGATGAGGACACCTCCTCTTCAAAAAGACATCTTCTCTTTAGGGAGGTGGTTATTTGGGACCTTTTTTCCGGTTTTTGCCATTCTCTTTTAACCCCTTTACCCCCAAGGGTGGTTTGCACGTCAATGACCAGGCCAATTTTTACAATTCTGACCACTGTCCCTTTGAGGTTATAACTCTGGAACGCTTCAACGGATCCTGGTGATTTGGACATTGTTTTCTCGTGACATATTGTACTTCAGGATAGTGGTAAAATTTCTTTGATAATACCTGCGTTTGTGAAAAAAAAAAACGGAAATTTGGCAAAAAATTTGAAAAATTTCGCAATTTTCCAACTTTGAATTTTTATGCCCTTAAATCACAGAGATATGTCACACAAAATACTTAATAAGTAACATTTCCCACATGTCTACTTTACATCAGCACAATTTTGGAACCAAAAATTTTTTTTGTTAGGGAGTTAAGGGTTAAAAGTTGACCAGCAATTTCTCATTTTTACAACACCATTTTTTTTTTTTTTTTTTTTTTTTTTTTAGGGACCACATCTCATTTGAAGTCATTTTGAGGGGTCTATATGATAGAAAATAACCAAGTGTGACACCATTCTATAAACTGCACCCCTCAAGGTGCTCAAAACCACATTCAAGTGCGCTGATACCCCATATGTGGGGGTAAACCACTGTTTGGGCACATGGTAGAGCTCGGAAGGGAAGGAGCGCCGTTTGACTTTTCAATGCAAAATTGACAGGAATTGAGATGGGACACCATGTTGCATTTGGAGAGCCACTGATGTGCCTAAACATTGAAACCCCCCACAAGTGACACCATTTTGGAAAGTAGACCCCCTAAGGAACTTATCTAGATGTGTTTTGACAGCTTTGAACCCCCAAGTGTTTCACTACAGTTTATAACGCAGAGTTGTGAAAATAAAAATTAATTTTTTTCCCACAAAAATGTTTTTTTAGACCCCCAAATTTATATTTTCCCAAAGGGTAACAAGAGAAATTGGACCCCAAAAGTTGTCCAATTTGTCCTGAGTATGCTGATACCCTATATGTTGGGGTAAACCCCTGTTTGGGCACACGGGAGAGCTCGGAAGGGAAGGAGCACTGTTTTACTTTTTCAACGCAGAATTGGCTGGAATTGAGATCGGACGCCATGTCGCGTTTGGAGAGCCCCTGATGTGCCTAAACAGCGGAAACCCCTAACCCTAATCCCAATGGTAACCCTAACCACACCTCTAACCCAGACACACCCCTAACCCTAATCCCAACCCTATTCCTAACCGTAAATGTAATCCAAACCCTAACCCTAACTTTAGCCCCAACCCTAACTGTAGCCTTAACCCTAACTGTAGCCTTAACCCTAACTGTAGCCTTAACCCTAACTGTAGCCTTAACCCTAACTGTAGCCTTAACCCTAACTGTAGCCTTAACCCTAACTGTAGCCTTAACCCTAACTGTAGCCTTAACCCTAACTGTAGCCTTAACCCTAACTGTAGCCTTAACCCTAACTGTAGCCTTAACCCTAACTGTAGCCTTAACCCTAACTGTAGCCTTAACCCTAACTGTAGCCTTAACCCTAACTGTAGCCTTAACCCTAACTGTAGCCTTAACCCTAACTGTAGCCTTAACCCTAACTGTAGCCTTAACCCTAACTGTAGCCTTAACCCTAACTGTAGCCTTAACCCTAACTGTAGCCTTAACCCTAACTGTAGCCTTAACCCTAACTGTAGCCTTAACCCTAACTGTAGCCTTAACCCTAACTGTAGCCTTAACCCTAACTATAGCCTTAACCCTAACCCTAGTGGGAAAATGGAAATAAATACATTTTTTTTTATTTTTCCCTAACTAAGGGGGTGATGAAGGGGGGTTTGATTTACTTTTATAGCGGGTTTTTTAGTGGATTTTTATGATTGGCAGCCGTCACACACTGAAATACGCTTTTTATTGCAAAAAATATTTTTTGCGTTACCACATTTTGAGAGCTATGATTTTTCCATATTTGAGTCCAGGGTCATGTGAGGTCTTGTTTTTTGCGGGACGAGTTGACGTTTTTATTGGTAACATTTTCGGGCACGTGACATTTTTTGATCACTTTTTATTCCGATTTTTGTGAGGCAGAATGACAAATGCATGAATAGCTTGTTTTCGTTTGGGGGAGGCGTCTATACCGTTCCGCGTTTGGTAAAATGGATAGAGCAGTTTTATTCTTCGGGTCAGTACGATTACAGCGACACTTCACTTATATTATTTTTTTATGTTTTGGCGCTTTTATACGATAAACTATTTTATAGAAAAAAATAATTATTTTGGCATCTCTGAGGACTATAACTTATTTTTTTGGTGATCATGCTGTATGGTGGCTCGTTTTTTTGTGGGACAAGATGACGTTTTCAGCGGTACCATGGTTATTTATATCTGTCTTTTTGATCGCGTGTTATTCCACTTTTTGTTTGGCGGTATGATAATAAAGTGTTTTTTGCCTTTTTTTTTCTTACGGTGTTTACTGAAGGGGTTAACTAGTGGGCCAGTTTTATATGTTGGGTCATTATGGACGCGGCGATACTAAATATGTGTACTTTTATTGTTTGTTTTTTTATTTAAAGAAATGTATTTATGGGATTTTTTTTTTTTTTTTTTTTTTTTTTTTTTTTTACACATTTGGAAATTTTTTTTTTTTTACCTTGTCCCAGGGGGAAGGGACATCACAGATCGGTGATCTGACAGTTTGCACAGCACTCTGTCAGATCACCGATCCGAGCAGTGCAGGCTTCACAGTGCCTGCTCTGAGCAGGCTCTGTGAAGCCACCTCCCTCCCTGCAGGACCCGGATGCCACGGCCATCTTGGATCCAGGACTGGAGCAGGGAGGGAGGTAGGAGACCCTCGCAGCAACGCGATCACATCGCGTTGCTGCGGGGGGCTCAGGGAAGCCCGCAGGGAGCCCCTCCCTGCGCGACGCTTCCCTGCACCGGGTGTTCCGGGGATTAATGTGCCGGGGGCGGTCCGTGACCGCTCCTGGCACATTGTGCCGGATGTCAGCTGTGATAGGGGGGGGGGAGCACAGCCGATCGCTATGACGTACTATCCCGTCGAGGGTCAGATAGGCCCAGGGCACCTCGACGGGATAGTACGTCTAAGGTCAGAGAGGGGTTAGTCAGTTCTTGTAGCTGTTCATTAATAGGGAATGACCTCAGTTTTTTCTTTTGTAGGCCACTGAACATAAGTTCTTGGACTGTCTTTTTTGCCTTCTCGTCTACCAGCCCCATGGTAGAGCGAACAGCTTTTATAAGCTTATCCGTAGCCTCTGCTGGAAATGTATCCTCCTCCTCTGAGCTACTATCTGAGCAGCGAGCTGTGTCCGAGTCCTCTGACTCCGAGGAATCCCTTTAGGATGCTACTGAGGGGCTGGATCTGCCCCTAGACATGGTATTTGTGTCGGCTGCCTAACGCTTTTACAGACCTAGAGACCTCTGACTGGATCAGAGATCTTAGGCTCTCCGTAAAGGAGGGTGTTTCCTTCTGTCATCAGAAGTCTTCATCTTGAGGGTTCCCCGTCAAGAACAGGAAACCAACTGATATGGAGAGAGGAGTCGCCCCTTTTATCTTGAAGGTTTCCTGTCCTTGATGGGCGGATCCCCTCTCGTGGTGCCATCATGTATGATGGAAAGAAAAGTCATAGTGAAGGCTCAGTCAACTGTTTCTTTTTCAATCCCATCATGCCTCAAATTTGTTCTTAATTTGAGGCATCATTTTTTTTAAATTGCTTTTGCCCTGGCATTTTTTGAAGTTAGTCTCATTGAGTGCCTTGAAGCCTGGAGGCCTCTTATTTGAAGATGTAGTTCTATTCAATTAGTGTTTTAGAGCACCGAATATGAAAATCTGACATTTATGGTAAAGGATGCTGGATTTCTTTATGCCCAGTAAAACCATTGCTTGCTCTGTTGAGTTGGTAACGGGATATCTTGAGATACAACGTGAAGGCATTACAATTAACCCATTTGGATGAAAATTCTAAGCAAATCACACCTCACTACTTGTGCACTTGAATCCATCCCATCACCTCCCTAACCTCACCACCACACTTATCCCAGCTCTCACCCAACTCTTCAACCCATCAATAACCTCTGGTACCTTCCCTTCTGCTTTAAAACCTGCATCAAGTCACAACTATACTGAAGAAGCCATCCCCTTGACCCAATCTCTACATCCAGCTATCATCCCATATCACTGCTCCCATTCACTTTCAAACTCCTTGAACAATACATCCATCCAAATTGGACGTTCACCCCACCTCTCATCCAACTCACTGACAATTTACAATCTGCCTTCCATCCCCACCACTTCACCAAAACTGCACTAACCAAAAGTTTCAAAGACTTCTCAAAACCAACACAAATTTTCTATACGCTTCCTTTTAGATCTGAGCTATGCTTTCGACAGTCAACCACTCACTTCTACTACAGATCCTCTCTTCCCTTGGCATCAAAGACCTTGGATCTCCTCATACCTTACTAAGTGCACAATTAGCTTCTCCCATTCACCTCATCATCCCGCCCTCTCTGTTGGTGTCCCTCAAGGCTCTGTCATGGTACCCTACTCTTCTCCATCTGGCCTGGCACAACTGGCTTCCAGTACCACTTATATAGTCATGGCCAAAAGTATTGACACCCCTGCAATTCTGTCAGATAATACTCAGTTTCTTCCTGAAAATGATTGCAAACAAATTCTTTGGTATTATTATCTTCATTTAATTTGTCTTAAATGAAAAAAAACACAAAAGAGAATGAAGCAAAAAGCAAAACATTGGAGTTTTGTGTGAAATGATCAAAAATGGGCCAGACAAAAGAATTGGCACCCTCAGCCTGCTATTTGGTTGCACAACCTTTAGCCAAAATAACTGTGACCAACCGCTTCCGGTAACCATCAATGAGTTTCTTACAATGCTCTGCTGGAATTTTAGACCATTCTTCTTTGACAAACTGCTCCAGGTCCCGGATATTTGAAGGGTGCCTTCTCCAAACTGCCATTTTTAGATCTCTCCACAGGTGTTCCATGGGATTCAGGTCTGGACTCATTGCTGGCCACCTTAGAAGTCTCCAGTGCTTTCTCTCAAACCATTTTCTAGTGCTTTTTGAAGCGTGTTTTGGGTCATTGTCCTGCTGGAAGACCCAAGACCTCTGAGGGAGACCCAGCTTTCTCACACTGGGCCCTACATTATGCTGCAAAATTTGTTGGTAGCCTTCACACTTCATAATGCCATGCACACGGTCAAGCAGTCCAGTCCCAGAGGCAGCAAAGCAACCCCAAAACATCAGGGAACCTCAGCCATGTTTGACTGTAGGGACCGTGTTCTTTTCTTTGAATGCCTCTTTTTTTCTCCTGTAAACTCTATGGTGATGCCTTTGCCCAAAAAGCTCTACTTTTGTCTCATCTGACCAGAGAACATTCTTCCAAAACGTTTTAGGCTTTTTCAGATAAGTTTTGGCAAACTCCAGCCTGGCTTTTTTATGTCTCGGGGTAAGAAGTGGGGTCTTCCTGGGTCTCCTACCATACAGTCCCATTTCATTCAGATGCCGACAGATAGTACGGGTTGACACTGTTGTACCCTCGGACTGCAGGGCAGCTTGAACTTGTTTGGATGTTAGTCGAGGTTCTTTATCCAACATCCGCACAATCTTGCGTTAAAATCTCTTGTCAATTTTTCTTTTCCGTTCACATCTAGGGAGGTTAGCCACAGTGCCATGGGCTTTAAACTTCTTGATGACACTGCGCACAGTAGACACAGGGATATTCAGGTCTTTGGAGATGGACTTGTAGCCTTGAGATTGCTCATGCTTCCTCACAATTTGGTTTCTCAAGTCCTCAGACAGTTCTTTGGTCTTCTTTCTTTTCTCCATGCTCAATGTGGTACACACAAGGACACAGGACAGAGGTTGAGTCAACTTTAATCCATGTCAACTGGCTGCAAGTGTGATTTAGTTATTGCCAACACCTGTTAGGTGCCACAGGTAAATTACAGGTGCTGTTAATTACACAAATTAGAAAAGAATCACATGATTTTCCGAACAGTGCCAATACTTTTGTCCACCCCCTTTTTTATGTTTGGTGTGGAATTATATCCAATTTGGCTTTAGGACAATTCTTTTTGTGTTTTTTCATTTAAGATAAATTAAATGAAGATAATACCAAATAATTGGTGTTTGCAATCATTTTCAGGAAGAAAATGAGTATTATCTGACAGAATTGCAGGGGTGTCAATACTTTTGGCCATGACTGTATATCTCCAAACTATTCTTCCAATATCTATCCATACGTACTCTCTGGTCCTCCCAAGAACAAAGTATTGCGATTTGACAAAACGTAATCTGGAATTGGTGTCCATAGGCCGTTAGAAGGATGTTTGACAAGCGCAAACTCCTGTAAACTGCAGGAGTGCAACATTGCAATAATGGAAAGGACATCTTTTTGTCAGGGTTACAAGATCGTATAGAAAGGGTACTCTTCATGTTGGCTGGGGGTCAGAGGCTTGTGTAGACAGGTTATGAGACCCCCTACATGGCGTTAATGTTCTAGTAATCTAAAAATTTGATCTCATGCAGGTATCGATACTATTGATATTGAGGTTTGCATGTTAAAAGTGCAAGTTACAATTTAATGACAATCACACTATTAGAGCACAGGCCGACCAGTTAACCCACAAAATGTAAATATTGCGTTTGGGTCTCTTCAGTTACATTATCCATTAGGTTATAAAAATGGTCTTTACAACATCTCCTATGGTATTGCATCTTTATGCAGTCTCCCAGACAGGCGCGCTGCAGAGGAAACTCTAGTGCTCAGTCTCCTCTGACAGCCAGCAGTGCTGGTGTCACCAGTTACTATGAAGACCCATGCAGCACAGGAATGGCTGCATACATCACTGTTTGTCACTGACTGCTGTGGTTGTGTGTGACCAACACAACAGGCTTAGCAGTTCACGCATCCTGTGTCAGATCTCATATGAAAATGAATTACACTTGTAGAGTTTCCGCTGTTGCCGACCCACATATACACAATCATGCTAAAAATAGTTGTCCCCAATAGTGAGGTTATTCCCCCCCCCCCCCTCAATCACAGAGTGCCGCTCTGTCTGCCGTTGCCCAGCTAGTAGTCACTTTAGTGATATCACAGGGAAATAACTGCCACTACACTGACCCTGTAATGAGCAGTGTCACAGTGGCTCCTGTTAGGCTTCTTCCCAAGCAAATTCGTGTTCCATATTCCATTGTGTCTCCAACTGTCTGTCATATTCCACATCTGTGGAGAAAATGAAATCTGGAAAAGATTTCATCCATTCTAAGTTTATGCTTGAAAACATACAACTCTGCCCTTCACCTATGCAAACAAACCTACTTTAACCCCTTCACCCCAAAGCCTGTTTTCACCTAAGTGACAGGGCCAATTTTTACAATTCTAACCACTGTCACTTTATGGGGTCATAACTCTGAAACGCTTCAACGGATCCTGGTGATTCTGACATTGTTTTCTCGTGACATATTGTACTTCATGATAGTGGTAAAACTTCTTCGATATGACTTGCATTTATTTGTGAAAAAAAAAAAAAAATTGTCAGAAATTATGAAAATGTAGCAATTTTCAAACTCTTAGTTTTCATGCCCTTAAATTAGAGAGTTATATCACATAATATAGTTAATAAACAACATTTCCCACATGTCTGCTTTACATCAGCACAATTTTGGAAACAATTTTTTTTTTTGTTAGGGAGTTATAACGGTTAAAAGTTGACCAGCAATTTCTCATTTTCGCAACAAAATTTGCAAAACCATTTTTTTTTTTACGGACCACCTCACACTTGAAGTGACTTTGAGGGGTCTATATGACAGAAAATGCCCAAAAGTGACACCATTCTAAAAACTGCACCCCTCAAGGTACTCAAAACCATTCAAAAAGTTTATTAAACCTTCAGGTGCTTCACAGGAATTTTTTGAATGTTTAAAAAAAATTGAACATTTAACTTTTTTTTTTTTTTTTCACAAAATTTTTACTTCAGGTCCAATTTGTTTCATTTTACCAAGGGTAACAGGAGAAATTGGACCACAAAAGTCGTTGTACAATTTGTCCTGAGTACGCCGATACCCCATATGTGGGGGTAAACCACTGTTTGGGCACATGGCAGAGCTCGGAAGGGAAGGAGCGCCATTTGACTTTTCAATGCAAGATTTGCTGGAATTTAGATCGGAGCCCATGTCACGATTGGAGAGCCCCTGACGTGCCTAAACAGTGGAAACCCCCACAAGTGACACCATTTTGGAAAGTAGACCCTCTAAGGAACTAATCTAGATGTGTGGTGAGCACTTTGAACCTCCAAGTGCTTCACAGAAGTTTATAATGTAGAGCCGTAAAAAAAAAATTTCATATTAATTTTCACAAAAAATGACCTTTTTGCCCCAAATTTTTTATTTTCCCAAGGGTAACAGGATAAATTGGACCCCAAAAGTTGTTGTGCAATTTGTCCCGAGTACGCTGATACTTCATATATGGGGATAAACCACTGTTTAAGCGCATGGCAGAGCTCGGAAAGGAAGGAGTGCCATTTGATTTTTCAATGCAAAATTGGCTGGAATTGAGATCGGACGCCATGTCGCATTTGGAGAGCCTCTGATGTGCCTTAACAGTGGAAACCCCCCACAAGTGACCCCATTTTGGAAAGAAGACCCCCTAAGGAACTTATCTAGATGTGTGGTGAGCACTTTTAACCCCCAATTGTTTAACTGAAGTTTAGAATGTAGCATTGTGAAAATAAAAAATCATTTTTTCTTTCCACAAAATGATGTTTTAGCCCGCAATTTTTTTTTCCCAAGGGTAACAGGAGAAATTGGACCACAAATGTTATTGTCCAATTTGTCCTGAGAACGCTGATACCCCATATGTTGGGGTAAACCCCTGTTTGGGCACACGGGAGAGCTCGGAAGGGAAGGAGCACCGTTTTACTTTTTCAAAGCAGAATTGGCTGGAATTGAGATCGGACGCCATGTCGCGTTTGGAGAGCCCCTGATGTGCCTAAACAGTGGAAACCCCCCAATTCTAACTGAAACCCTAACCCCAACCCTAGCCCCAACCCTAACGGGAAAATGGAAATAAATACATTTTATTATTTTTCCCTAACTAAGGGGGTGATGAAGGGGGGTTGGATTTACTTTTATAGCTTTTTTTGGCGGATTTTTAGGGTTGGCAGCTGTCACACACTGAAAGACGCTTTTTATTGCAAAAAATAGTTTTTGCATCACCACATTTTGAGAGCTATAATTTATCCATATTTTGGCCCACAGAGTCATATGAGGTCTTGTTTTTTGCGGGACGACTTGACGTTTTTATTGGTAACATTTTCGGGCAGATGACATTTTTTGATCGCTTTTTATTCCGATTTTTGGGAGGCGGAATGAACAAAATCCAGCAATTCCTGAAATTCTTTTAGGGGGGGCGTTTATACCGTTCAGCGTGTGGTAAAATGGATAAAGCAGCTTTATTCTTCAGGTCAGTACGATTACAGCGATACCTCATTTATGTAATTTTTTTTTATGTTTTGGCGCTTTTACACAATAAAAACTATTTCATATAAAAAAATAATTGTTTTTGCATCGCTTTATTCTGAGCTATAACTTTTTTATTTTTCTGCTGATGATGCTGTATGGCGGCTTTTTTTTGTGGGACAAGATGACGTTTTCAGCGGTACCATGGTTATTTATATCCGTCGTTTTGATCGCGTGTTATTCCACTTTTTGTTCGCCTGTATGATAATAAAGCAATGTTTTTTGCCTTGTTTTTTATTTATTTTTTTGCGGTGTTCACTGAAGGGGTTAACTAGTGGGATATTTTTATAGAGCGGGTCGTTACGGACACGGCCTTACCAAATATGTGTACTTTTATTGTTTTTTTTTAATTTACATAAATAAATGGATTTACTGGGAAAGGTTTTTTTTATTTGGGGATTTTTTTATTTTATTTTTATACATTCTATTTTTTTTTTTTTTTACTTTCTACCATTGTCCCATGGTGGGACATCACTGTATTAGATCAGATCGTTGATCTGACACTGTGCATAGCACACTGTCAGATCAACGATCTGACAGGCAGTTTAGCTGGCTTTCCGGCGCCTGCTCTCAGCAACTCAGCAGGCGCCGGCTAGCCAGGTCATTTCATGACCCGGAAGGAGTCCGGCGGCCATCTTGGATCCGGGGACTCCTTCCGGGTCACCGGAGCAACGCGATCTCATTTCGTTGCTCCGGTGGGAGAGCGCAGGGAGCCCCCGTCCCTGCGCGATCCCCCTCTATGCCGCTGTCACTACTGACAGCGGCATCAGAGAGGTTAAGTACCCGCGATCGGCGATAGCGCCGATCGTGGGCATTGCTGCGGGGTGTCAGCTGTCATATACAGCTGACACCCGCACCCGATCACCGCGGCGCTCAGCGCGAGACCGCGGTGATCGGTGCGCCGTACTAGTACTGCTGCATGTCACGAAGGGGTTAAAACACCATCACCTCACTATCCAACAATCCTAAACAACTAACTTTTCATTCTCTCCTCAATCTAAGGCCAGCCTCACACTCAGCGTATAAAAATACGGTCCGTAATTTACAGCCTTAATACGCAGAAAAGTCCCCAAAATAGTGGTCCGTATGTCATCCGTAGGCAGGGTGTGTCAGCGTTTTTTGCGCATGGCATCCTCCGTATGTAATCCGTATGGCATCCGTACTGTGCGATTTTCTCGCAGGTTTGCAAAACCAACATACGGACATACGATTTTTTGAGCACATGGATCCATTGTATGTCCGTTTTGCAAACCTGCGAGAAAAATCGTGCAGTACGGATGCCATACAGAGGATGCCATGCGCAAAATACGCTGACACACCCTGCCTACGGATGACATACAGACCACTATTTTGGGGACTTTTCTGCGTATTATGGCCATAAATTACGGACCGCATTTTTATACGCTGAGTGTGACGCCGGCCTAATAGAAACCCGTCACCACTTCTGTATTTATCACCCACTCCTGGTTTTGGCTAACAAATACTGAGGTAAATACTGCCCAAATACTGAACGTGGCCCAAATGTGGGGTTTGGTCTCACGGATCAGCTGTGATTCTATGCAATTACACTGGACTATTTCATAATTGAAAACATATCTCCATGTGTGAACTCAGTCCAGGGAACAATGCCGTGCCCTCACAGGCGTTTTCTGCAGCTTTTTTGAGACATGTCGCCATACGACCTCTGAACACACAGGGGATTCATTATTTGCAGGGGGTTTTTTTTGTCTTTGGTGAGGAAAAAAAAAAAAAGTATTTGATGAGGGGAACGTGGTTCACAAACTTTAACCAAAATTGCCCTTTTTGTCTTCAATGGGAAGAATATTTAGGAAAGTCAGTAAAACCCCATGGTCAAACAATGCAGTAAATCATCAGCTCCGACACGCCGAGCAGAGGCTGACTAGACACCATGTCTGACTGACTAGACTGCCGTCATGTGTCAGTGACATAGGGAGGGCAGCACGGAGACGATTGTGTGTACACTGTACAGCTGCCGGCTCCACCGGTCCGCACTCTGCAGTGTCGGCCATGGCGGCCGCTGCATGGCTGTGAGTGCCGGCTGGTGAAGTCATACACTGGCTGCCGTGTGCGGTTACATGACTCGCATCCGCCGGATTATGGAGGGGGCAGACACATCAGCCTGAGTCACTGCAGCTCCTGCTTTTCCCTGCTGGACGGTTCCGCCTCCACCTTCCCCCACTCATCACTGCTCTCTGGCAGCTGAAAAACAGAAACTAGTACTGTTGTTTATCCGCCAGGCTGCAGCTTGTGAGGGCTGGAGCAGAGAGACATTCCTCCCAGGCAGCCAGCCTCCTCCAGCTGGACACATCACATGCCTGCCCCCAGAAAGAAAGACCACCCCGCCATACACCCAGCAGCAGGCCACTGCTTCCTCCATGTAGATCACATACTAACTGTCCCCCATCTCTGCTGGGCTGTGGATTCCACAGAAGACCCCTCATTGTCAGACTCTCCCCCACTGCAAACTCGTGTCCTGGGGGGCATTGCTCAGACTATGGTGTGGGGGCAGAAAACCTTTGAGCTTTATTTTAGATAAACAATGGCTACAAGGTCTGCACAAAGTCCGTATTGTCTGATACACTCCCCACCCTCAGCATTTCAGGGCATTGTATTTTTCTGCCTCTGGAGAGGTCTCATGTCTGGAGCACCAAGTGCCGCCATAATCATGTGTTAGGGTATGTGCACACGTTCAGGTTTTTTCGCAATAAAAATGCATTAGAAACTGCAGACATATGCATCCTATCATTTAGAATGCATTCTGCAATTTTTGTGCACGTGATGCGTTTTTTTTCCACAAAAAAAACGCATCGCGGTAAAAAAAGCAGCATGTTCATTAATTTTGCGTTTTTTCCCCGCTTTTCCCGATATTCTATGCATTTGGAAAAAACGCATAAAAAAAACGCATGCGGATTTCTGGCAGAAATGTCAGGTAAATTTCTGCCAGATATCCTGACGTGTGCACATACCCTTAGTATCCCAAAATCGGCAGTTCAGATACAATAACATATTGCAGAGCCACATGACAGCAGTGTAGGTGTATGTATTTTATATGTATTATATATACAACTGTGCAGGCGAGGCCTGTGCCTGCGGTCACTGCAGCCTCTTATGGTATTATATATACAACTGTGCAGGCGAGGCCTGTGCCTGCGGTCACTGCAGCCTCTTATGGTATTATATATACCTGTACAGGCCCTGTGCCTGCGGTCACTGCAGCCTCTTATGGTATTATATATACCTGTACAGGCCCTGTGCCTGCGGTCACTGCAGCCTCTTATGGTATTATATATACCTGTACAGGCCCTGTGCCTGCGGTCACTGCAGCCTCTTATGGTATTATATATATATATATACCTGTGCAGGCGAGGCCTGTGCCTGCGGTCACTGCAGCCTCTTATGGTATTATATATACCTGTACAGGCCCTGTGCCTGCGGTCACTGCAGCCTCTTATGGTATTATATATACCTGTACAGGCCCTGTGCCTGCGGTCACTGCAGCCTCTTATGGTATTATATATACCTGTGCAGGCGAGGCCTGTGCCTGCGGTCACTGCAGCCTCTTATGGTATTATATATACCGGTGCAGGCGAGGCCTGTGCCTGCGGTCACTGCAGCCTCTTATTGACTATAGCCATCACATGGGGCAAATGATCCTCGCTGGAGGCCGGACTGTGCAGACACCTGCACATAACCCTGATGGGACTGGAGAGTTTATATTTTATGCACATCTCACCCGAGGATCTACAGACTCCAATGTGTTACACATTTATTACGGAATTTATGCCACTCATTCTTGGTCTCCATTGTGAAAAGTGCACAGAAAATCTGCATTTATGAAGTTGAAATGCTGCAGATAGAAAAGTGCAAAACAGGTCACTTTCCGTCTTGAAATGAAAAGCAATGTGTGAGATCCAACTACGGCAGATTGCGCCTTGCTTGTTGCAGTCGCAGCACCCACAGTGCTGCCCAGGGCAGGACTGGCCATTTGGCAAATGCCAGAAGGGCCTGTCTGGTTATGGGCCGACTTGTCTGCTACATTAAGAGAATCGGTGTTCTCAAGACACCCATACTGATTAGGCTAGGTTCACATCGCGTTAGGGCAATCCGTTTAATGGATGCGCTAACGATGAGCCCCAAATTGTCTGTATTTTTCCGATCGCGTTAACGCATGGTTGCATTGCATCGGCCTGCGTTAGCAATAAAGTTCTATGCAGAGCGAATGCTTCCGTTTGATGTATCGGACCCGAAAATGTGGTAGACCACATTGAAAGATGCGTCACAAAATAACGGATCATCGCTAACGCATGTCGAGTTTGACATGCGTTAGGATCCGTTATGCTAATGGAAGTCTATGGGTGCGTAAGCGGATCCGTTACATTGCGTTAGTGCCGCTTAGAAAAAGATCTGTTAAATGGATTGCCCTAACACGATGTGAACCTAGCCTAAGAGTTGTGACCGAGCACAAAGTTGCTGCCTCCGTCACTTACCCCAGCAGGCCTCGGGTATCATTAGAAATATAGGTCTTGTAGTAAATCTTGCTTTCCTCCATCCAGGGTAAGATATCCCATCTGATGCTTGGTACGGGGACAGAATGGGCCTGTGTGATATCAAGTGCCAGAGCGGAATTTCAGCCCCAGTCCGTACCTGATGCCGCCCCAATCACTTGTATTAGGCTGCAATGTAACAGCAACACATATTGAACTTTGGGCAAAGTCTCTGTACTCGCAACCTTAATTTTTAGATCCCACTCCTTTACAAGTGCCAGAAAACTACACCACATTCTACAAACAATTGGTGGAAACTACACTGAGGAAGAGGTCTGTAACCATGGTTACACTATGCCAGCATTTGGCCTTATTTATAATTTTTCCGGTTAACCAAAGGTTTTGTTTTTTTTTCTTTTTAGTAAGTTTATATAGGCCCTATTCAAAACAGAATCTTTGACCTCACAGTTTACAGGTGAAAAACATTTATTCTATATGTATTACCTGTAAAAAAAACAAAAAAAACAAACAAACACCAAAGTGTAGAATATTAAAACAAGTTGTAGATACTCCCATGTGACTCAGGGTGTTTGCCTGCACCCACTGCAACTGTTTGGACATTTTATTTAAACCAATGTGTGTATAAATCCCTGCCAAGATCTGGCTTCAGCGGGTTGGCATGCAGTCCTCCAAATCTAACAATATGACAGGAGTTTGTGCAGAAGAACCTGGTTTTTGGGTCTGACTAATCCTCTGAGTCACAGAGTCCCAGCAGGTGAAGAGCGGAGGAATTCCATCTCCAGTAATAGTCTTCTCACAGCCCTAAATGCTAACCCCACTATAGCGGAAAACAACTGCAGTCAAGAAGTGACAGTAGAAGGGAACTAATGACTCAGCTGGCAGGAGTCAGCCTTCATTTCCTGGAAGCACTGCTGTCATTTCAGTGACTGGTTATACACACACATGAATAAAGATCTACATGCAAAATCATTGCTAACGTGCAAGAAACTTTCCATTGAGCAGTAACGTCCTAGGAACACCTGGTTAGAAGCACATGAAATTCACACTGTGTCTGACGGAGCGGGAAGGAGAAAGATTAGCACTCAATTTGTGAACCCCCTCCTAGTTACCAATACTGAAACAAAATACTTCTGTGGAGCCAATGGATTTTATACACTCATAGCCTTATAAATTACCATGTATGCGTTCATACATACCTGATCTGTATTTGCGCCATATCACGATCATCTGTTTTCCACAGCTCAGGAGATCTGACCCGCAGTCCTTGCTTGGGCCACAAAACATGGATATGTGAATGCAGCCTTATGTAGTTCAATTTCCTGTCTCCTAGAGTTCATTAGGCTAGGGGCAACACAGCAAGATGCAGATCCTGAGGCAACAATTTAACCCCTTAGGCCACGTGCACACGTTCAGTATTTTTACCTCAGTATTTGTAAGCCAAAACCAGGAGTGGAACAATCAGAGGATGAGTGTAATTGAAACCCGTCACCACTTCTGTATTTATCACCCACTCCTGGTTTTGGCTTACAGATACTGAGGTAAAAAAAACTCACCAAATACTCAACGTTTGCACATGGCCTTAGCTACCGCTGTCAATTATAACTGTGGCATTTAAGAGGTTGGAAACGGGTGGGAGGTGTCCCTTTGAACATCTCTCAGCCCACCTACAATGTGATTGTGGGGTGCAGATGGTATTGTCATGGCAGTTGAGGTCTACTAAAGATCCACGTGTCTGCCACATGCTATGACATAGCATAGAAGATCAGTAATTTTTCAATTCACTGCAACACTACAGTATTGCACAAGTGATCACAGGTTCAAGTCCCCTTGGGAACAATTTAAAAAAAATAAAAAATGCAGAATGACTGTTTGCTGCTGACTGCGTCCTGCTGACTCACCTGCGCTGCGTCCAAAACACTGCATTCTACATTAGAAGCACAGTGGATGGGATCTATAGAAATCTCATGCCCACCGTGCTTTTATTTAGCATTGGGTAAACTCACCCGCGGCACAAGTTTACGAGCCGCAGCATGTCAGTTATCAGCAGTGGAGATACCAGTCTCCACAACAGAAATTTCCACTATAGATATGTATTGGATGCGGTAATTCCACAGGTTTCAGTGAACACATGCGGATTTATCTGCATGATTCGAACACAGCGGTTCGGACGCAGAAGAAATACACAGTGTTCAAAGCACGCCTGCTTCCTGATCGTGGACACATAACCTTAGGGTGTGCTCATTCTCAGGAATAGGAGGACTACATTAGAAGCACAGTGGATGGGATTAATAGAAATCCCATGCCCGCTGTGCTTCAATCCCTGTAGCAGAGACTCTACGTATTTTGACCAATAGAATGTCATTACATGTGGTAAATCCGTATGTACTGACACACGGTAATTAGAACGCAGCGTTTTGGACTCAGCAAAAATACCCTGCGTCCAAAACACTACTATTCCTGATCGTGGGCATGTAGCCTAAATTATCTACAGGACCATTAGTTTCCTATGCTTCAGAATTGTAATGTATCCATAAAGTCCATATTCATATTTTTTCTCATGTGGAATACAGCTGAGAAAAAATAGATACATAGATCTGCACTGCCTCATTGAAGTACGGTACATTGGTCCAGCGAACCCTAAGGGTATGTTTCCACGTTCAGGAAACGCTGCGTTTTTGACGCTGCATTGAGCCGCAGCGTCAAAAATGCAGCGTCCAGATGTTAGGCTACGTTCACATTAGCGTTCCGCTAATGTGCGTCGCTGTTGCGTCGGCGACGCAGCGGCGACGCGCCCCTATGTTTAACATGGGGGACGCGTGCGTTTTTTTTGTTGCGTTTTCCGACACGTGCGTCGTTTCCGACGTTAGCGTCGGACGCAAGAAAATGCAACAAGTTGCATTTTTCGTGCGTCCGATTTTCGTCAAAAAACGACGCACGCGTCGCAAAACGCAGCGTTTTTGCGTGCGTTTGCGTGCGTTTTTTTGTGCGTCGTGCGTTGCGTCGCCGACGCAGCGGCGCGCAACGCTAATGTGAACGTAGCCTTACAGCATAGTGAAGGGGATTTTATGAAATCCTGTCTCCACTATGCATTAAAAGACGCATGCGGCATACCCGCGAAAACGCACATGCGGCGCGTCTTTTAAGAATGCAGCATGTCCTTACATTGCAGAAAAAACGCAAGAACAGCGCAGGTTACCTGCCAGTGACCTCAGGTGCAGATTTGGTCAGGATTTTACCTGCATAAAATCCTGACCAAATCCTGATGCAATCCTGAACGTGGACACATACCCTAAGGGTACGTGTCCACCTTCAGGATGGCCGGCGGTTTGGTCGGAGCGGCAAACCAGCTCCACGCTAAGCTCAGCCCTCTTCTGGGGACGCGATGATGCCGGATGTGTTCATGGCACACATCCGGGATCATCGCACCCCACACATAGGGCCCTGTGTTATACCTTGCGGAGTCGCAGCGTCGTCGCAAGGTATACGGACATGCTGCGATCTTAAAAGATGTGCCGCATCTCCGGAGTCGCAGGGCCGCCGGATGCGTGTTACCACGCATAGTGGAGACGGGATTTCATTAAATCCCCTCCACTATGCTGTAACATCTGGACGCTGCGTGTTTGACGCTGCGTCTCTATGCAGCGTCAAACACGCAGCATTTCCTGAACGTGGAAACATACCCTAACTCACATTAATATGAGGAAGGTGAGTTTCATTGCTCCTTTCATTTGGTGTAGGTGCTGTGTGGCGGCCATTGTTGCTGTGGTTTTGTGCTGGTGGGGCGGCACGGTCAGGAGTCATGGGACTTTGCCTTGCAGCATGGGCGCTGTGAGGAATAAGGCCGTCCACCCTGACAATTCATTGTTGCTGCAGCGTTGGTCGGCGCACGGCTCCGCTCCGTTGGGGCGATAGGGACCCACTATGAGGTTTGCCGTGACGTGGCAGTGGGCTTCATACAGTTTGATCAGAATGTTAAACTAAGAACCTCATGTTCAGTTATATAATTTTGCCTAGATCAATGTATGTTTTTTGGAGGTGCGGTCCATGCTCTTTTTCAGCACATTAATATATGAGGGCTTGATTACCTAAAAGCTATAGAAAGGGCAGCACAAGAAGGAATGACAGACATGAGTGGTGTGTTACGACTACTCATTATGTTTTCTAGATGCAGAATTGTTCAGTTTTATTTCTGGCCTCTCATCAATGACTTCTTAATAACGTCCTGAGAAATCATTAATAGCACCTGTCTAATGAACAGTTAGATTCATGTGTAATAAAATGTCCTTTGGATGTAATTTTTGCAGCCAGAAAATGTCTCGACTATGCAGCGTCTTCATAATAATGTGTATTAGTGGGAGCTTATGTCTACTGTACCGATGTAAATGAAAAAAAAAATATTAATGAAAATCACATCACGGAGATCTATTCGCCTAGTTTTCTGTTTAAGAGAAGCTGTCAGGCTATGTGCACACGTTGCGGATTAGGCTTAGGAATTTCTGGTGCGGATTCTGCCTCTCCTGGCAGAAAACGCACCTGCGGTTCCGCAGCGCTTTTTGTGCGGTTCCGCAGCGTTTTTTGTGCGTTTTTGCTGCGGTTTTCTTGCGGATTTGCTGCGGTTTTTACCCCTGCGGTTTTCTATAATGGAATGGGTACAAAAACGCTGCAGATTCACAAAAAAGAAGTGACATGCTACTTCTTTTAAACCGCAGCGGATTTTCCGCAAAGTGTGCACAACATTTTTTTTTCTCATTGATTTACAGTGTACTGTAAATCAATTGCGGATCTGCAGCGTTTCTGCACCTCAAAAAACGTTGCAGATCCGCAGAGAATCCGCAACGTGTGCACATACCCTCAGGGTATGTGCACACATCACGATTTCTTGCAGAAATTTTCCTGACAAAAACCGGACATTTCTGCCAGAAATCCGCATGCTTTTTTTCATGCATTTTTGACGCGTTTTTGGTGCGTTTTTTGTGCGTTTTTTTTCAAATGTATAGAATAGCGGGAAAAACACAGAAAATCCGCAAAATTAATATACATGCTGCTTTTTTTTACCGCAAATGCGTTTTTTTCGCGGAAAAAAAACGCATCATGTGCTCAAAACATGCAGAATGCATTCTAAATGATAGGATGCATAATGTATGCGTTTTTAATGAGTTTTTATAGCGATTTGATCGCGAAAAAAACGCGAAAAAACCTGAACGTGTGCACATAGCCTCAAGGACATAGCTCTAAAAAAACAGTTGCACCTTTAGGTCATGTTTCCACGTAGTGTAAATACTGCATATTTTACCTCCTAATATTTTTTGTGAGCAGAAAATCTCTGTTTAATTGTTCGAGAAGTGGATGTAATTTCATGAAAACTGCCCATTTTGCGCCTAATGACTCTGCTGAACTGTGTATTATTTATTCATATTTTCTCTATAGACTTCTATAGGAAGGCTGAAAAAATTGCATGTAAAAATACATTTAAAAAATCACAATTGCTTTTTTTTAAGTACAGAGTCAATGCTTTTTTACTGCCAAGAGAGCAGGTTTTTCCTGCAGAAAAAAAAGCCTCAAAAACGTAACATGTGAACATAACCTTAGTGTTTTAGGCTTTGGGTTGTATGCCCACAATACTATGTATTTTTGCGCAGTCAAAAACGCAGCGTCTTAGGCCGGCGTCACACTAGAGAGTTTTATGGACGTATGAGAGGCAATGCACACGGACCAATGATTTTCTATGGGGCAGCTCCTATCTGCCGTATATTTCTCGGCCGTATTTTACGGCCGTGGAAAATCGCAGCATGCTGCGTTTGTCAGCGTATTGTGCAAAAAATCCGCCAATGAAAGTCTATGAAGGTGAGAAAAATACGGATTACACACGGACCATCAGTGTGACTTGCGAGAAATACGCAGCGGTGTTCTAGAGAAAAGCTGGTAATTCAGTGCGGTGTACAGTAAAATCACACTGACAGGTTAGAATAGAATAGATCAAATAAATGTCTACACATAGTATAGGTAGATATATATATTTATATTTTCATACAGAGCTAGAAAGCAGAAAAGCCAGTAATTCAATTGCCGGCTTTTGCTATCTCCTTATCAAACCCGACAGGATATGAGACATGGTTTACATACAGTAAACCATTTCATATCCCTTTTTTTTAACATATTCCTCACTAACAATGTTAGTAGAGTCTGTGTGCAAAATTTGGGGGCTCTAGCTGTTAAAATAAAGGGTTAAATCACGGAAAAAAACTGGCGTGAGTGGGAAAGCCAGTGACTGAGGGTAGTTATTAAAGGGAATCTGTCACCCTGTTTTTTCAGTACGAGATAAAAATACGTAGTGGTTTGTGCATGCCCATCTCGGCGTTCGCATCTCGGCTTCAGGAAAATGGCCGCCGCTATCTCCATCTGCGCACGCACGGCATCCCCGCGGCCATTTTCCTGAAGCCCCGGGCAGCAGAGGACTCCATATGCGCACGCGCGGCCTCAGGAAGATGGCCGCCCCCACAGATCACCAGGGAAATAGCGCAGATCGCGCGTTTTTTCTTCTCCTGCTCAGTGGATTCAGAAGATGGGCATGCGCAAAACCACTACGCCACCAACGGAAAGATATGCAAGATCTGGGGGAAGAAACAGCGATGTCGCCACGCCCATATGACCTGACCAGCCTGATTGACAGGCGAAAACGGCGACTTTGGTAAGGTATTTCGGCAGCATAGGTGGGGAATCAGGGTACACAAAATACACTATAGTAACGCACAGCTCAGGCCCTATTTAACAGTATTTTTATCTCGTACTGAAAAAACGGGGTGACAGGTTCCCTTTAATAACCTAGAGAGGGACCATGGATATTGGCCCCCCTGGCTAAAAACATCTGCCCCCCAGCCACCCCAGAAGAGGCACATCTGTAAGATGCTCCTATTCTGGCACTTGGCCACTCTCTTCCCACTCTCGAGTAGTGGTGGGATATGGGGTAATGAAGGGTTAATGTCACCTTCCTATTGTATTGTAAATTTTGCACACAGACTCTACTAACACTATTAGTGAGGAATATGTAAAAAATAAGGGATATGAGATGGTCTACTGTATGTAAACCATGTCTCATATCCTGTCGGGTTTGATAAGGAGATAGCAAAAGCCGGCAATTGAATTACTGGCTTTTCTGCTTTCTAGCGCTGTATGAAATATAAATATATATGTGTCTCAATGACATATATATATATGTGTGTGTGTGTTTTCATGAATATTTGAGCTCATCGATACATTATATGTCCATTCTGCAAGGTTGCGAAAAACGTAGTACGGATGCCATACGGATTACATGCGGAGGTTAACATGCGTAAAATACGCAGCCACACCCTGCCTACAGAAGACATACGGAACACTGTTTTGGGATCGTTTCTGCGTATTACGCCTGTAAAATACGGACCGTATTTCCCTACTCTGAGTGTGACGACGGCCTTAGGGTACCGTCACACATAACGATATCGTTAACGATATCATTGCTATTTGTGACGTAGCAACGATATCGTTAACTAAATCGTTATGTGTGACAGCGACCAACGATCAGGCCCCTGCTGGGAGATCGTTGGTCGCTGGGGAAAGTCCAGGACTTTATTTTGTCGCTGGATCTCCCGCTGACATCGCTGAATCGGCGTGTGTGACGCCGATTCAGCGATGTCGTCACCGGTAACCAGGGAAAACATTGGGTTACTAAGCGCAGGGTCGCACTTAGTAACCCGATGTTTACCCTGGTTACCGTTGTAAATGTAAAAAAACAAACACTACATGCTTACATTCCCGGTGTCTGGTCATGTCCCTCGCCTTCAGCTTCCCGCACTGACTGGTGAGCGCCGGCCAGCCGTAAAGCAAAGCACAGCGGTGACGTTACCGCTGTACTTTACGGCCGGCGTTCAGTCAGTGCTGGAAGCTGAAGGCGAGGGACCTGACCAGACACCGGGAATGTAAGTATGTAATGTTTGTTTTTTTACATTTACAACGGTAACCACGGTAAACATCGGGTTACTAAGCGCGGCCCTGCCCTTAGTAACCTGATGTTTACCCTGGTTACCCGGGGACTTCAGGATCGTTGGTCGCTGGAGAGCTGTCTGTGTGACAGCTCTCCAGCGACCAAACAGCGACGCTGCAGCAATCAACATCGTTGTCGGTATCGCTGCATCGTCGCTTAGTGTGACGGTACCTTTACAGTTCCAGAAAAAGTGGATGGGATTTATAGAAATCTCATGCCCAGGGTTTTTTTTTTACTCAGCATAAACTGAGCTGCCTTGTGTGTTTAAAGTCTACACCATCTCAATTTCTCTTGCGAGTACGCTGAGTTTCATATGCAAATTTTCCCCACAGACTTGCATTAGATGAGGAAAATCTGCAGGGTAACCCCTTTCTGACATTGGACGAACTATTCCGTCCATGTGGGGTGGGCCATAATTCCCAAGGATGGAATAGTACGTCCAGCATAGCTCCCAACCGTCCCTCATTGTGCGGGATTGTCCCGGTTTTCAGCCTTTGCCCCGCACTCCCGCACGGGACGCTCTGATCCCGCAGACAGCAGGACCGACACGCCCCTTTGTGTAGTTAAGCCATGCCCCAGGCCAAGTTACCCTTCCGTATGGCTGCCTCAGTCCTGCAATCCACGGAGGTCCCGATCTGCCGATCATGTGACCCCTGACTCCTCCCCTCCTGTGACCTCATCACAGGTCCTGTGCATACTCGCAGAAGGCAGGCTTAGCTGTGCTGGTTAGGGTTGCTGCCACCTTGCCACATGGTCCTGCAGGAGGTAATGTGCTGCCGATCAACACAATCACTTTATTATTGCTGAATAATCTAGAAAGCACTGTCCGTACACAGCAACAAATAGGTGAAGTTCAGAGACATTTTCCATTGCTGTAATTCCTATGTGCTGGTAACACAGAGCAGCAGAGCAGGTGGTGGATGGACGGACAGGCTGTGTGCCCTGAACTCTCAGGAATGGACAGAGAGACCGAAATCAATGGTGATATTCACAACTAGAGAGAAACAATCGCTGCGACATTACTGCAGCCAGTGACATGTGCAGGGTCCCTATAGGCAAAGGCAGAGGACAGGATGATGTTACCCCTCCTGTGCCAGGACCACCGACGAGTCTCACAGATACAGTGCTGTAGAGCTGACAAGGCGTGTAATGCCTTGTGTGGGGTCAGGAGGTGTTTACAGTGTGCATGTAGCAGAGCCATGTGTGTATGAGGTGTATGGAGCGGAGCCGTGTGTGTGCAAGGTGTACGGAGCAGAGCCGTGTGTGTACGAGGTGTACGGACAGGAGCCGTGTGTGTACGTGGTGTACGGACAGGAGCCGTGTGTGTACGAGGTGTGTGGAGCGGAGCCGTGTGTGTACGAGGTGTACGGACAGGAGCCGTGTGTGTACGTGGTGTACGGACAGGAGCCGTGTGTGTACGAGGTGTGTGGAGCGGAGCCGTGTGTGTACGAGGTGTACGGACAGGAGCCGTGTGTGTACGAGGTGTACGGACAGGAGCCGTGTGTGTACGAGGTGTGTGGAGCGGAGCCGTGTGTGTACGAGGTGTACGGAGCGGAGCCGTGTGTGTACGGAGCGGAGCCGTGTGTGTACGAGGTGTACGGAGAGGAGCCGTGTGTGTACGAGGTGTGCGGAGCGGAGCCGTGTGTGTACGAGGTGTACGGAGCAGAGCCATGTGTGTAAGAGGTGTATGGAGCGGAGCCGTGTGTGTGCAAGGTGTACGGAGCAGAGCCGTGTGTGTACGAGGTGTACGGACAGGAGCCGTGTGTGTACGAGGTGTGCGGAGCGGAGCCGTGTGTATACGGAGCGGAGCCGTGTGTGTACGAGGTGTACGGAGAGGAGCCGTGTGTGTACGAGGTGTGCGGAGCGGAGCCGTGTGTGTACGAGGTGTACGGAGCGGAGCCGTGTGTGTACGAGGTGTACGGAGCGGAGCCGTGTGTGTACGAGGTGTACGGAGCGGAGCCGTGTGTGTACGAGGTGTACGGAGCAGAGCCGTGTGTGTACGAGGTGTACGGAGCAGAGCCGTGTGTGTACGGAGCAGAGCCGTGTGTGTACGAGGTGTACGGAGCAGAGCCGTGTGTGTACGGAGCAGAGCCGTGTGTGTACGAGGTGTGCGGACAGGAGCCGTGTGTGTACGAGGTGTGCGGAGCGGAGCCGTGTGTGTACGAGGTGTACGGAGCGGAGCCGTGTGTGTACGAGGTGTACGGAGCGGAGCCGTGTGTGTACGAGGTGTACGGAGAGGAGCCGTGTGTGTACGAGGTGTACGGAGCGGAGCCGTGTGTGTACGAGGTGTACGGACAGGAGCCGTGTGTGTACGAGGTGTACGGACAGGAGCCGTGTGTGTACGAGGTGTGTGGAGCTGAGCCGTGTGTGTACGAGGTGTACGGAGCGGAGCCGTGTGTGTACGAGGTGTACGGAGCGGAGCCGTGTGTGTACGAGGTGTGCGGAGAGGAGCCGTGTGTGTACGAGGTGTGCGGAGCGGAGCCGTGTGTGTACGAGGTGTACGGAGCAGAGCCATGTGTGTAAGAGGTGTATGGAGCGGAGCCGTGTGTGTGCAAGGTGTACGGAGCAGAGCCGTGTGTGTACGAGGTGTACGGACAGGAGCCGTGTGTGTACGAGGTGTGCGGAGCGGAGCCGTGTGTGTACGGAGCGGAGCCGTGTGTGTACGAGGTGTACGGAGAGGAGCCGTGTGTGTACGAGGTGTGCGGAGCGGAGCCGTGTGTGTACGAGGTGTACGGAGCGGAGCCGTGTGTGTACGAGGTGTACAGAGCGGAGCCGTGTGTGTACGAGGTGTACGGAGCGGAGCCGTGTGTGTACGAGGTGTACGGAGCGGAGCCGTGTGTGTACGAGGTGTACGGAGCAGAGCCGTGTGTGTACGAGGTGTACGGAGCAGAGCCGTGTGTGTACGAGGTGTACGGAGCAGAGCCGTGTGTGTACGGAGCAGAGCCGTGTGTGTACGAGGTGTACGGAGCAGAGCCGTGTGTGTACGGAGCAGAGCCGTGTGTGTACGAGGTGTGCGGACAGGAGCCGTGTGTGTACGAGGTGTGCGGAGCGGAGCCGTGTGTGTACGAAGTGTACGGAGCGGAGCCGTGTGTGTACGAGGTGTACGGAGCGGAGCCGTGTGTGTACGAGGTGTACGGAGAGGAGCCGTGTGTGTACGAGGTGTACGGAGCGGAGCCGTGTGTGTACGAGGTGTACGGAGCGGAGCCGTTTGTGTACGAGGTGTACGGAGAGGAGCCGTGTGTGTACGAGGTGTACGGAGCGGAGCCGTGTGTGTACGGGGTGTACGGAGCGGAGCCGTGTGTGTACGAGGTGTACGGAGAGGAGCCGTGTGTGTACGAGGTGTACGGAGAGGAGCCGTGTGTGTACGAGGTGTACGGAGCGGAGCCGTGTGTGTACGAGGTGTACGGAGCGGAGCCGTGTGTGTACGAGGTGTACTGAGCGGAGCCGTGTGTGTACGAAGTGTACGGAGCGGAGCCGTGTGTGTATAAGGTGTACGGAGCGGAGCCGTGTGTGTACAAAGTGTATGGAGCGGAGCCACGTGTGTGTGCGAGGTGTATGGAGCAGAGCCACGTGTGTGTGCGAGGTGTATGGAGCGGAGCCACGTGTGTGTGTGAGGTGTATGGAGCGGAGCCACGTGTGTGTGCGAGGTGTATGGAGCGGAGCCGTGTGTGTGCGAGGTGTATGGAGCGGAGCGCGTGTGTACGGAGCGGAGCCGTGTGCAAAGTGTACGGAGCGCAGCCGCGTGTGTAGGAGTAGCTATGTGTGGCCATTATATGGTACGAAGTATCGTGCGGCCAATATACAGTATGGAGCATCGTGTGCGGTCATTATACAGTATGGAGCATCATGTGCGGCCGTTATACAGTATGGAGCATCATGTGCAGGCATTATACAGTATGGAGCATCATGTGTGTTCATTATACAGTATGGAGCGTCATGTGTGTTCATTATACAGTATGGAGCATCATGTGCGGCCAATATACGGTATGCAGCATCATGTATGTTCATTATACAGTATGGAGCGTCATGTGCGGTCGTTATACAGTATGGAGCATCATGTGCGGCCGTTATACAGTATGGAGCATCATGTGCGGCCGTTATACAGTATGGAGCATCATGTGCAGGCATTATACAGTATGGAGCATCATGTGTGTTCATTATACAGTATGGAGCGTCATGTGTGTTCATTATACAGTATGGAGCATCATGTGCGGTCATTATACAGTATGGAGCATCATGTGTGGCCATTATACAGTATTGAGCATCATGTGCGGTCATTATACAGTATGGAGCATCATATGTGGCCATTATACAGTATTGAGCATCATGTGCGGTCATTATACAGTATGGAGCATCATGTGTGGCCATTATACAGTATGGAGCATCATGTGTGTTCATTATACAGTATGGAGCATCATGTGCAGCCAATATACAGTATGGAGCGTCATGTGTGTTCATTATACAGTATGCAGCATCATGTGCGGTCATTATACAGTATGGAGCATCATGTGTGGCCATTATACAGTATGGAGCATCATGTGCGGTCATTATACAGTATGCAGCATCATGTGTGGCCATATTTTTTTGTTTATAATTATTGTATATGAAACAGTGTGATCAGCAGTGCTAAATGGGTGTGGTTGGGACGTGGATATGGGTGTGACTAATTATGAATGGGTGTGGTCAGAGGCGTGGCCTACAATTTGCCGCGGCGCGCCTTGCGCGCCGCTAATTTCTCCCTCTTTCCTAACTTCAAAAGTTGGGAGGTATGCGTCCAGCGCGATCGGCCGCGCTCACGGGGGGAACACGGCTGATCGCGGCCAGGTGTCAGCTGACTATCGCAGCTGACATCCGGCACTATGTGCCAGGAGCGGTCACGGACCGATCCCGGCACATTAACCCCCGGCACACCGCGATCAAACATGATCGCAGTGTTCCGGGGGCATATGGAAGCATCGCGCAGGGAGGGGGCTCCCTGCGTGCTTCCCTGAGATGATCGGTACCAGGCAATGTGCTCACCTTGTACCGAGCGTCTCCTCCCTGCAGGCCCCAGATCCAAAATGGCCACAGGGCTACTTCCGGGTCCTGCAGAGAGTACTTCCGGGTCCAGAGCAGGCTCTGGTAACCAAGCAGCAGGGCACGCCAGATCGCTGATCTGACACAGTGCTCTGCAAAGTGTCAGATCAGTGATCTGTCACTAAACAGTGATGTACCCCCTGGGACAAAGTAAAAAAAAAAAAAATTTTAGATGTGTAAAAAAAAAATAAAAAAAAATTCCTAAATAAAAAAAATAAAAAAATATTGTTCCCATAAATAAATTTCTTTATCTAAATAAAAAAAATAAAAGTACACATATTTAGTATCGCCGCGTCCGTAACGACCCAACCTATAAAACTGTCCCACTAGTTTAACCCCTTCAGTGAACACCGTAAAAAAAAAACAAAAAAAGAAAACGAGGCAAAAAACAACGCTTTATTATCATACCGCCGAAAAAAAGTGGAATAACATGCGATAAAAAAGACGGATATAAATAACCATGGTACCGCTGAAAACGTAATCTTGTCCCGCAAAAAACGAGCCGCCATACAGCATCATCAGCAAAAAAATAAAAAAGTTACAGTCCTCAGAATAAAGCGATGCAAAAATAATTATTTTTTTTATAAAATAGTTTTTATCGTATAAAAAGCGCCAAAATATAAAAAAATGATATAAATGAGGTATCGCTGTAAATGTACTGACCCGAAGAATAAAACTGCTTCATCCATTTTACCAAATGCGGAACGGTATAAAAGCCCCCCCCAAAAGAAATTCATGAATAGCTGGTTTTTGGTCATTCTGCCTCACAAAAATCGGAATAAAAAGCGATCAAAAAATGTCACGTGCCCAAAAATGTTACCAATAAAAATGTCAACTCGTCCCGCAAAAAACAAGACCTCAAATGACTCTGGACCAAAATATGGAAAAATTATAGGTCTCAAAATGTGGTAATGCAAAAAATATTTTTTGCAATAAAAAGCATCTTTTAGTGTGTGACGGCTGCCAATCATAAAAATCCGCTAGAAAACTCGCTATAAAAGTAAATCAAACCCCCCTTCATCATCCCCTTAGTTAGGGAAACATAAAAAAAAATTTAAAAATGTATTTATTTCCATTTTCCCATTAGGGTTAGGGCTAGGGTTGGGGTTAGGGTTGGGGCTAAAGTTAGGGTTGGGGCTAAAGTTAGAGTTAGGGTTGGGGCTAAAGTTAGGGTTGGGGCTAAAGTTAGGGTTGGGGCTAAAGTTAGGGTTAGGGTTGGGGCTAAAGTTAGGGTTGGGGCTAAAGTTAGTGTTAGGGTTGGGGCTAAAGTTAGTGTTAGGGTTGGGGCCAAAGTTAGGGTTGGTGCTAAAGTTAGGGTTACATTTACGGTTGGGAATAGGGTTAGGGGTGTGGTTAGGGTTATGGTTGGGATTAGGGTTAGGGGTGTGTTGGGGTTAGGGTTTCAGTTAGAATTGGGGGTTTCCACTGTTTAGGCACATCAGGGCTCTCCAAACGCGACATGGCGTCCGATCTCAATTCCAGCCAATTCTGCGTTGAAAAAGTAAAACAGTGGTCCTTCCCTTCCGAACTCTCCCGTGCGGCCCAAACAGGGGTTTACCCCAACATATGGGATATCAGCATACTCAGGACAAATTGGACAACAACTATTGGGGTCCAATTTCTCTTGTTACCCTTGGGAAAATAAAAATTTGGGGGTCTAAAAAAAACATTTTTGTGGGAACAAAATTAATTTTTATTTTCACAACTCTGCGTTATAAACTGTAGTGAAACACTTGGGGGTACAAAGCTGTCAAAACACATCTAGATAAGTTCCATAGGGGGTCTACTTTCCAAAATGGTGTCACTTCTGGTGGGTTTCTACTGTTTAGGTGCATCAGGGGCTCTGCAAATGCAACGTGACGCCTGCAGACCAATCCATCTATGTCTGCATTCTAAATGGCACTCCTTCCCTTCCGAGCTCTGCCATGCGCCCAAACGTTGGTTCTTTCCCACATATGAGGTATCAGCATACTCAGGACAAATTGGACAACAACTTTTGTGGTCCAATTTCTCTTGTTACCCTTGGGAAAATAAAAATTTGGGGGCTAAAATATAATTTTTATTAAAAAAAAAAAAAATGTATTTTCACGGCTCTGCATTATAAACTGTAGTGAAACACTTTGGGGTTCAAAGCTGTCAAAACACAGCTATATAAGTTCCTTAGGGGGTCTACTTTCCAAAATGGTGTCACTTTTGGGGGGTTTCAATGTTTAGGCCCATCAGGGGCTCTCCAAATGCAACATGGCGTCCCATCTCAATTCCAGTCAATTTTGCATTGAAAAGTCAAACGGCACTCCTTCCCTTCCGAGCTTTGCCATGCGCCCAAACAGTGGTTTACCCCCACATGTGGGGTATCGGCATACTCAGAACAAATGGCACAACAACTTTTGGGGTCCAATTTCTTCTCTTACCCTTGGGAAAATAAAAATTGGGGGCGAAAAAATCATATTTGTGAAAAAAGATGATTTTTTATTTTTACGGCTTTGCATTATAAATTTCTGTGAAGCACTTGGTGGTTAAAGTGCTCACCACACATCTAGATAAGGTCCTTAGGGGGTCTACTTTCCAAAATGGTGTCACTTGTGGGGGGTTTCAATGTTTAGGCATATCAGGGGCTCTCCAAACACAACATGGCATCCCATCTCAATTCCAGTCAATTTTGCATTGAAAAGTCAAACGGCGCTCCTTCCCTTCCGAGTTCTGCCATGCGCCCAAACAGTGGTTTACCCCCACATGTGGGGTATCAGCGTACTCAGAACAAATAGCACAACAACTTATGGGGTCCAATTTCTTCTCTTACCCTTGTGAAAATAAAACAAATTGGAGCTGAAGTAAATTTTTTGTGAAAAAAAGTTAAATGTTAATTTTTTTTAAAACATTCCAAAAATTCCTGTAAAACACGTGAAGGGTTAATAAACTTTTTGAATGTGGTTTTGAGCACCTTGAGGGGTGCAGTTTTTAGAATGGTGTCACACGTTATTTTCTATCATATAGACCCCTCAAAATGACTTCAAATAACATGTGGTCCCTAAAAAATATTGGTGTTGTAAAAATGAGAAATTGCTGGTCGACTTTTAACCCTTATAACTCCCTAACAAAAAAAAATTTTGGTTCCAAAATTGTGCTGATGTAAAGTAGACATGTGGGGAATGTTACTTATTAATTATTTTACATGACATATCTCTGTGATTTAAGGGCATAAAAATTAAAAGTTGGAAAATTTTCAAAATTTTTGCCAAATTTCCGTTTTTTTCACAAATAAACGCAAGTTATATCGAAGAAATTTTACCACTATCATGAAGTACAATATGTCACGAGAAAACAATGTCAGATTCGCCAAGATCCGTTGACGCGTTCCAGAGTTATAACCTCATAAAGGGACAGTGGTCAGAATTGTAAAAATTGGCCCGGTCATTAACGTGCAAACCACCCTTGGGGGTAAAGGGGTTTAACATGCATGTAATCAGCACATAAAGTTTTATCAAAACCAAATACCAGGAAGTATCAAAAACAGCAGCTTCATTTAAAACATGACACCAAAAAGAGCATCAAGGACACTACAAAAATTCATGTAAAAAACACAGGTGAACTAATTTATCCAACAGGTGCAGAAATGGTGCCGGAAACCTGCAACATCAAAAACTCACCAAATACTCCTGGTGGGAGCATAACCCTTAGGCCGGCGTCACACTAGCGAGTTTTACGGACGTATGAGCACATAAAATACGTCCATAAAACACGCATTACACACGGCCAAATGCTTCTCTATGCCCCTGCTCCTATCTG
The DNA here is from genome assembly GCF_032444005.1 of Ranitomeya imitator. NCBI lineage: Eukaryota > Metazoa > Chordata > Amphibia > Anura > Dendrobatidae > Ranitomeya > Ranitomeya imitator. The sequence continues at coordinate 389,708,654 of NC_091287.1, forward strand.
CCGTATTTTACTGATCTGTATTATACAGCTAGCTATGGCCGTAGAAATTCGCAGCATGCTGCGTTTGTCACCGTATTGCGCAAAAAAAACGCAAATGAAAGTCTGTGAAAGCCCCAAAATACGGATTACACACGGACCAGCAGTGTGACTTGCAAGAAATACGCAAGAGAGAAAAGCCGGCAATTCATTGCGGTGTACAGTAAAATCACACTGACAGCTTACAGTAGAATAGGTGGAATAAATGTGTACACATAGAATAGGTATATATATATATATATATATATATGTCAGTGAGACACATATATGTATATATATTAATATTTCATCCAGCGCTAGATAGCTTTAAAGCCGGTAATTCAATTACCGGCTTTTGCTATCTCCTTCCTAAACCCGACATGATATGAGACATGGTTTACATACAGTAAACCATCTCATATCACCATTTTTTTTGCATATTCCACACCACTAATGTTAGTAGTGTGTATATGCAAAATTTGGGCGCTCTAGCTATTAAAATAATTTTCTCCGCCAGAGTAGTAAAGCCAGTGACTGAGGGCAGATATTAATAGCCTGGAGAGGGTCCATGGTTATTGGCCCGCCTGGCTAAAAACACCTGCCCCCAGCCACCCCAGAAAAGGCACATCTGGAAGATGCGCCTATTCTGGCACTTGGCCACTCTCTTCCCATTCCCATGTAGTGGTGGGATATGGGGTAATGAAGGGTTAATGCCACCTTGCTATTGTAAGGTGACATTAAGCCAAATTAATAATGGAGAGGCGTCAATTATGACACCTATCCATTATTAATCCTATAGTAGTAAAGGGTTAAAAAAAAACACACATTATTAAAAATTATTTTATTGAAATAAAAACAAAGGTTGTTGTAATAATTTATTCTACGCTCAATCCTTCTGAAGACCCTCGCTCTGTAACAAAGAAAAAATAATAAACCAACAATATACATACCTTCTGAAGATCTGTAAGGTCCCACGATGTAAATCCATCTGAAGAAGTTAAAACATTTTGCAGCCATGAGCTCTGCTAATGCAGCGCTGCTCCTGCCTGCAAAACCCCGGAGAATGAAGGTAAAGTAGGTCAATGACATATTTACCTTCATTTGCGGTGATGCGCCCTCTGCTGGTTGAATTACCGGCTTTAAAGCTATCTAGCGCTGTATGAAGTAATAATATATATACATATATGTGTCTACTGACATATATATATATATATATAGACAGTATATATGTTTTTTGTTTTTTTTACACATGGATCCCTTGTATGTCGGTTTTGCAAGCCTGCAAGAAAAACACGCAGTACGGATGCCATACGGATTACATACGGAGGATGCCATGCGCAAAAAACGCTGAAACACCCTGCCTACGGAGGAGCTACGGACCACTATTTTGGGGACTTTTCAGCGTATTACGGCCGTAATATACGGACCGTATTGTCTTACGCTGAGTGTGACGCCGGCCTTAGGCTGCCATCACACTAGCAGTATTTGGTCAGTATTTTACATCAGTATCTTACATTTGTAAGCCAAAACCAGGAGTGGGTGATTAATGCAGAAGTGGTGCATATGTTTCTATTATACTTTTCCTCTATTTGTTCCACTCCTGGTTTTGGCTTACAAATACTGATGTAAAATACTGACCAAATACTGCTAGTGTGACGGCAGCCTAATCCGTTGCTGCCTTTGTCTGAATACGTTCTATACTCCAATATGTACATTCTTCGGACATGTGCGCGCAATGTGTATAAGATCCCAGTGCACCCTCCAGGTTTTTCAAGACCGAAGCACTTCAGGAAAACGCCAGTTGGTTGTTTTTCCAAAGCGTCTTTTTAATCATTTTATTATAATAAATAGTGAGCAGCTTTTTCAAAGCTTGAAGCTGTTTAACGAAGCTCCAAAAGACTGAACACTGTAGTATTTCTTTTAGCTCTTTTTCACGAGGGTTCCAGGAATCCAGGCAAAATCTGCCTGAGAAAGATGTAGTCCCTTTATGTGGCTAAGTGGTTCAGTGCACCTTCCCATCTTCTTTTTATTCATGTATCTTCGCCCCCTTCATTGACAGCACTGGCTCCTGTAAATTGTACACGTATAACAAGAAGGGGAGAGGGTACACTCAACTTCTCGACCACACACAGGATGCACAGAGCATCCTATAAGCATACATGAATAAAGAGGGATTTTCTTGCGTAAAATTGCTTAAATGTTGGAAAATTTCTGTGCAGTTTGCAAAGTTGATGAAAAGTGGGCAGAACTTTGTCGCTTGGAGGCATTGGAATACTGACAATGGTAAATAAACGTCAGCGCTTGATGGACTTTGTGACTCTGTGTTCCTGCAGAGATCAGGACTACCAGAGTCCTGTAAGCACCGGGATTCCAATGCAGAACTGTAGCTCTGATCATGACATTACCTGCAGGCAGCAATGGTGCCACAATGTTGAACAGCTATTATGCTCTTAGCAGCATAGTATATGCACATATTGTTAGCACCTGTTATTATGTCCCTTGTTAGTGAGTCCTAGGCACTATGCACTTTAAAATTTGACTTATAACAAATAGGCTAATGCAGCGCCCCAGGGTCCTGGTCGTTGCAGTAATGTCGTTCTTCCACCAGGGGGAGTGATGTTACGTCTGAAGGCAATAAAGGAGATCACCTTACCAGGTATCGCAAACTACACAACACACTTCACACTCCAGGCCGCCAGGGGGAGCCATACTTCTATCTATTAGGGCACTCCTCACAATTAGGTAAAACTGGCAGCCTGGACAGGAAGAGAGAGGAGAAGCTGGCTGGAGAGAGAGGGAGCCAGATGCAGACTGAGGTCTGCGGAGGACAAGGGTCCACGGAGCTGCGCCTGCCCCACGTGTGGCAGCATCCTAAGAAAGAGACATCAGAAGGGAATTGTCTTGTAGTGAGTGAGAAACGAAGTCATAGCAAAGGAGAGTAAACCAGAAGAAGTTCTGCCCTGTAAAGGCTGCCTCCTTTCTGAGGCGCAGAAGCCGGTAGCCAGAACACCGAGGGAGTAAGGATCTCTATGCTTTACTTCAGAGACTGGCAGGACAGTTAATTCCACGTTGGCTGCCCGACCTTACACCCAGGAGGCACAGGTGGCAACTTGTGGGGGCCGGGGCATGATAGAGTCCCTGTAAAAAGCCTCAGGCCATCAGTCATACGGGTTTGTCTTATCCTATACATCAGGGGGACAGAGAGAAAGAGACGTTACATCTACAATAGTTGTGAGGACCTCACCGAGAAGCTCAGCAGGGAGGGACTACAATACACAGTCGCTAGAGGAAGGCTATTGAATTCCACCTGGATAAGGGGAACTCTGGATTTGCCTTTGGACCGGCCGGACTCTGCCTGCCCTGTGATCCAGTGCTCTGGACTGTGGACACTGAAGCTTCCAGTAAAGGTAAAGAGACTGCAACCTTGTGTCCTCGTTCTTTACTGCGCCTCTCACCATCCACCATCTATACACTGGGAAGCCCTGAGGACATACTTCACCTGTGGGAAGGTATGCCATCTAGCTGCCATAACATCACCCCAGCGGACCCCTAAGCAGCGTCGGTCACCCTGACCGAATACCACAGGTGGCGTCACGACCATTATCCCTTTAAAGATCTTTCCCCCCAATTTACCACGGACGCCCCTAGGGCCATGGCCCGGGTCAGCCACCGTGACATCCATCCCCCTCGAGAACCGAAGGGCCCGGCTCCGAGTATCCCACTGCCCTACTGGGGGCGATCCACTAACACTTGGTCCATTGTATACTGGTGCTATTACTTACCATGAATTTATAATCTGTCTTGGTGCTACTGTGATATGGTTTCCTGTTATGATGTGGTGCCGCAATTATTTTCGGCTTACTACCGAGCATACTGGCCCACGTTTTCTATGTTTTTATGATTGTCGTTGTGTATTAATAAAGTGTTATTTTTGTTACATTTAAATTCTGTGTGCGCCTTTTCCTTATATGTTTCTATCCCTTATGGTGCTGACCTTTTACAGCAGTATTACAGCAGTCCTGTTCTAGATGCCAGGGTGTAGATAACTAGATACTCAATATACTTGTACACAGGTCACAGCTATTTGTCAAAGGTTTAATATTTGTTTTCCTTATTATAGTGAATAGATCTGTAAGAGGTTCTGTCTGAATCACATATTTCGAGATCTAGATGGAAATGCTGATGTAAGTGCTCAGCGCTGAGAGCAGGATAAATGTGAACAGAGTCTTAAAAGTGATCTGAAATGTTCCCCAAAATGCTACCAAGAAAAGCTTCTGTTAACAAAAATATAGGGGGTTTCAACGTAACTGGTAGCACAAAAAATGGAAAATCAACCTGTGTATTTTACATATGTAATGCAAGTCTATGGAGAAAATGTGCACATGAACCTACACCCAGCGTACTTGCAAGATAAATTGACATGTTGCCGATTGAAAACATGCAACGCAGGTCAGTTTACATTGCATAAGATTTCTTAATCCCATCCACTTAATCTTAATCCCATCCACTTTGCTGGGACTGTAAGACTTATTTTTAAAATACACAGCATCAAAAATCTCATTGTGCCTTAAGGTGGCCTTACCCATAAGGTCTCATTAGGGTTTGTCCCTAAATTACTGATATGAAACTTTATGTTTATGGTGCAGTCAGAAAGGAAAAGCTGGGGACATGGCGAGACTAACAGCTATCTGAACCATATTCCCTTTTTCATCAGTCATGACAACCTTAACCTTCGTCTGGCTGAGTAGGTACAATTGTAACTACTGTATTTTCCGGCGTATAAGATGACTGGGCATATAAGACGACCCCCAACTTTTCCAGTTAAAATATAAAATCTTCTCAAAAGTCGGGGGTTGTCTTATATGCCGGGTGTAGTCTTATAGGGTGGGTGCGAAGCAATCTGCGGTCGACGTATATAGTGGGGGGGAGTGGTCCCAATGACGAGGTGAGGGAGCGCCTCACCAGGAAGGTGTAAGCGAAGCAAACTGTCAGCGTCTGGGATGCCAGGGGTATGCAAAAAAGAGAGAGCGCGATGCTGTGCCTAGAAAAACACTCCTCTTTCACTCATCTGGCTCGCCCTTGTATCCTATTATCTCCTTCTCTGCCTCTGCTTCACTTACACCTTCCTGGTGAGGCGCCCCCTCACCTCGTCATTGGGACCGCTCCCCCCACAATATGCAGCGACCGCAGATTACTCCACATCTGCCCTAGAAGACGACACCTGGCATATAAGATGACACCCGACTTTTGAGAAGATTTTCAGAGGTTAAAAAGTAGTCTTATATGCCAGAAAACACAGTATTCCGTTTTAAAATTGCAATAACTTTTTTTTTTCGAAAAGCCGTAGAGGGCTGAAATTTCGTGACATCTCTGCAGTTTTGGTCCAGAATATAAATTTCAATAAAATATATATGAAGGTACAATTGTACCTCTGCAGCCTGTTAGGCCGGTTTCACACGTCAGTGGCTCCGGTACGTGAGGTGACAGTTTCCTCACGTACCGTAGACACTGACTCACGTAGACACATTAAAATCAATGTGTCTCTGCACATGTCAGCGTGTTTTCACGGACTGTGTGTCCGTTTGGAAAACACGGAGACATGTCAGTGTTCGTGGGAGCGCACGTATTACACGGACCCATTAAAGTCAATGGGTCAGTGTAAAACACGTACCGCACACGGATGTTGTCCGTGTGCAGTCCGTGTGCCGTGCAGGAGACAGCGCTACAGTAAGCGCTGTCCCCCCAGCGTGGTGCTGAAGCCGCTATTCATTTCTTCTCTCCAGCATCATTCGCTGGAGAGAAGATATGAAAAATCTTTTTTTTTTTTTTTTTTTTTGGGTGTTTAAAAAAAAAGATCCCTATGGGAGGTGGAGCCGCATATTCATCACTGTAATAGGCGGCACCACGTGACCGCTCATACAGGAGAAGCTGCGGCGAGGACAGGAAGCAGCGCCAGCGAGGGAGCTGGGTAAGTATTTTATTAAGTGTGGGGGGGGTGCACAGGGGGTGGGAGGGGGTTGGGGACAGGGATCTTTTTTTTTTAACACCCCAAAAAAAAAAAAATTTTATATCTTCTCTCCAGCGAACGATGCTGGAGAGAAGAAATGAATGGCGGCTTCAGCACCAGATGCAGGGGACAGCGCTTAACTGTAGCGCAGTCTCCTGCACGGTGCGTGTGGTACCCAGTCGGCACACGGGCGGCACACGGATGCCGCACATGTGCCACACTGATGTACCACGTGAGCACACGGACACACGGACACGGATAATTCCGGTACCGATTTTTCCGGTACCAGAATTATCTGGACGTGTGAGACTGGCCTCAACGTTGTAAAATTATGCAGCCTGACGAAGGTTAAAGACAAACTGTGTTTTTACAGAACACAGTTTTAGTCATAAAAATGTTTTTCTTGTTATTGTTTGTTTGTCATAGCTTGGACCCCCTCTGCTCCCGCACCTCAACTTCACTTTCCACCATTGAACCTGTCACAGAAAAAGTTACCTGGCTCCTCGCTTCTTCTCACCCTACAACCTGCACCAATCATCCTATTACCTCACATCTCCTTTCCCCCGGCTGTCACTGCCCACCTAACTAAAATATTTAACCTATTTCTTTCTTCAGGTATCTTTCCCTTGTAATCCAAACATAACCCCTTTACTAAAAAAAATACATTCCAAGACCAGAACTGCTCTGCTAACTACAGACCGGTGTCTAATCTCCACTTCATCTCCACACTCCTGGAATGCTGGTCCTCTCTCCCCTAATCCGCTATTTGACAGATAACTCCCTTCTTCACATATTCTGTAGCACTTTACAATTAAGCTGAGACATGTACAGGCAATAAAGATATTACTGAGTAACACATAGTTCACCAGATACAGGAGGAGTGAGGGCCCTGCTCGCAAGCTTACAATCTATAAAGTAATTGGGGGAACACACTCAGTAAAAAGTTTTTGTCATGTGTGGTTCATTCATCATTATAATAGGAGGTTTAACCCCTTTACCCCCAAGGGTGGTTTGCACGTTAATGACTGGGCCAATTTTTACAATTCTGACCACTGTCCCTTTATGAGGTTATAACTCTGGAACGATTCAACAGATTCCAGTGATTTTTACATTGTTTTCTCGTGACATATTGTATTTCATGTTAGTGGTAAAATTTCTTTGATATTACCTGTGTTAATTTGTGAAAAAATGGAAATTTGTCGAAAATTTTGCAATTTTCCAACTTTGAATTTTTAGGCCGTTAAATCACAGAGTTATGTAACACAAAATACTTAATAAGTAACATTTTCCACAATTTCTCATTTTTACAACACCATTTTTTTAGGGTCTACATCACATTAGAAGTCACTTCTAATTCACAAAAATTTTACCATAGCTCCAATTTGTTTTATTTTACCAAGAGTAACAGAAGAAATTGGACCACAAAAGTTGTTGTTCAATTTGTCCTGAGTATGCTTATTCCCCATATGTGGGGGTAAACCACTGTTTGGGTGCATGGCAGAGCTCGGAAGGGAAGGAGCGCCGTTTGACTTTTCAATGCAAAATTGACTGGAATTGAGATGGGACGCCATGTCGCGTTTGGAGATTCCCTGATGTGCCTAAACATTGAAACCCCCCACAAGTGACACCATTTTGGAAAGTAGACCCCCAACAAGTGACCCCATATTGGAAACTAGACCCCCCAAGGAACTTATCTAGATGTGTTGTGAGAACTTTGAATCCCCAAGTGTTTCACTGAAGTTTATAACGCAGAACCGTGAAAATAAAAATTCTTTTTTTTTCTACAAAAATTATTTTTTAGCCCCCAGTTTTGTATTTTCCCAAGGGTAACCAGAGAAATTGGACCTCAAAAGTTGTTGTCCAATTTGTCCTGAGTACGCTGATGCCCCATATATGGGGGGAACCACCGTTTGGGCGCATGGCAGAGCTCAGAAGGGAAGGAGCGCTGTTTGGAATGCAGACTTAGATGGAATGGTCTGCAGGCGTCACATTGCGTTTGCAGAGCCCCTGGGGTACCTAAACAGTAGAAATTCCCCACAAGTGACTCCATATTGGAAACTAGACCCCCCAAGGAACTTATCTAGATGTGTTGTGAGAACTTTGAACCCCCTAGAGTTTCACTACAGTTTATAACGCTGAGCCGTGAAAATAAAAAAATCATTTTTTTTCCCACGAAAATGATTTTTTAGCCCCCCAAATTTTTATTTTCCCAAGGGTAACCAGAGAAATTGTACCCCAAACGTTGTTGTCCAGTTTGTCCTGAGTACGCTGATACTCCATATATTGGGGTAAACCCCTGTTTTGGCGCGCGGGAGAGCTTGGAAGGGAAGGAGCACTGTTCAATGCAGAATTGGCTGGAATTGAGATCGGACGCCATGTCGCGTTTGGAGAGCCCCTGATGTGCTTAAACAGTGGAAACCCTCCAATTCTAACTGAAATCCTAACCCGAACATGCCCCTAACCTTAATCCCAACCACATCCCTAACCCCAACACACCCCTAACCCTAATCTCAACCCTAACCACACCCCTAGCTCAAACACATCCCTAACCCTAATCCCAACCATAACCCTAACCACACCCCTAATGTTGACACACCCCTAACCCTAATCCCAACTGCAAATGTAATCCAAACCTTAACCCTAACTTTAGCCCCAACCCTAACTTTAACCCCAACCCTAACTTTAGCCCCAACTCTAACCCTTACTTTAGCCCCAACCCTAACCCTAACTTTAGCCACAACCCTAACCCTAACTTTAGCCCCAACCCTAACCCTAACTTTAGCCCCAACCCTAACTTTAGCCCTAACCCTAGCCCCAAACCTAACCCTAACTTTTGCCCCAACCTTAACCCTAACTGTAGCCCTAATCCTAACTGTAACCCCAACCCGAACTGTAGCCCCAACCCTAACTGTAGCCCTAACCCTAACTTTAGCCCCAACCCTAACCCTAACTTTAGCCCCAACCATAACCCTAATGGTAAAATGGAAATAAATAAATTTTTACAATTTTATTATATTTCCCTAACTAAGAGGGTGATGAAGGGGGGTTTGATTTACTTTTATAGCGTTTTTTTAGCAAATTTTTATGATTGGCAGCTGTCACACACTAAAAGACACTTTTTATTGCAAGAAATAGTTTTTGCGTCTCCACATTTTGAGAGCTATAATTTTTCCATATTTTGGTCCACAGAATCATGTGAGGTCTTGTTTTTTGCGGGACGAGTTGACGTTTTTATTGGTAACATTTTCGGGCATGTGACATTTTTTGATCGCTTTTATTCCAATTTTTGTGAGGCAGAATGAACAAAAACCAGCAATTCGTGAATTTCTTTTGGGGGGGCGTTTATACTGTTCCATGTTTGATAAAATTGATAAAGCAGTTTTATTCTTCGGGTCAGTATGATTACAGCGATACCTCATTTATATCATTTTTTATGTTTTGGCGCTTTTATACGATAAAATCTATTTTATATAAAAAAAATATATTTTTGCATCGCTTTATTATGAGGACAATAACTTTTTTATTTTTTCACTGATGATGCTGTATGGCGGCTCGTTTTTTGCGGGACAAGAAGACGTTTTCAGTTGTACCATTTATTTTTATATTCCTCTTTTTGATTGCGTGTTATTCCACTTTTTGTTCGGTGGTATGATAATAAAGTGTTGTTTTTTGCCTCGTTTTTTTTTAAAGGTGATCACTGAAGTGGTTAACTAGTGGGACAGTTTTATAGGTCGGGTCGTTATGGACGCGGCGATACTAAATATGTGCACTTTTATTGTTTTTTCATTTATTTAGATAAAGAAATGTTATTATTGGAACAATATTTTTTTTTTCTTAGGATTTTTTTTTTTTTTACACATGTAAATATTTTTTTTTTTACTTTGTAACATTGCCCCAGGGGGGACATCATACTATAGTGTCAGATCACTGATCTGACACTTTGCAGTGCACTGTGTCAGATCAGCGATCTGACAGGCACTGCAGGGAGGCTTCCCGTCGCCTGTTCTCAGCAGGCGCTTGAAAGCCACCTCCCTGCAGGACCCCGAAGGCCGCCCGTGGCCATTTTGGATCCGAGACCTGCAGGGAGGAGGAGGTAGGAGACCCTCGGAGCAACGCGATCACATCGCGTTGCTCCAAGGGTCTCAGGGAAGCACGCAGGGAGCCCCCTCCCTGCGCGATGCTTCCCTGTGCCGCTGGAACTCTGCAATCATGTTTCATCGCAGTTTTCCAGGGATTAATGTGCCAAGAGCTGTCCGTGACCACTCCTGGCACATAGTTCCGGATGTCAGCTGCGATAGTCAGCTGACACCTGGCCCCGATCGGCTGCGCTCCCCCCGTGGGCGCGGCTGATCGGTAATGACGTACTATCCTGTCGGTGGTCACATGGGCCCATATCACCTCGACGGGATAGTACGTCATATGTCAGAAAGGGGTTAAAATAAAGCTCCATGATCCGGTCATCAGCCAGTATCTGGCTGCCGTCACACTAGCAGTATCTGGTCAGTATTTTACATCAGTGTTTATAAGCCAAAACCAGGAGTGGGTGATAAATGCAGAAGTGCTGCATATGTTTCTATTATACTTTTTCTCTAATTGTTCCACTCCTGGTTTTGGCTACAAATACTGATGTAAAATACTGACCAAATACTGCTAGTGTGACGGCAGACTCTGTCTAAGTACAGTTACCAAAGTGCTATTGGGTGCATGGAGAATCTGAAGACAGAGGAATAGGAGAGAACAGATTCTTAGAAAATGGGTAACAGGGAAGAGTTAGATTAGTTTAGTGAGATGATAGGCCTGTGTAAAGATATGTTTTAAAGCACACTTAAAAATGTGGAGGGTTAGGTAAATCAGATTTTCTAGGATAGTTCATTCCAGTAAACTGGCGAAGCAGGAGAGAAGTCTTGGAGGCCGAAGTGTGAGGTTCTCATTATGGAGATAATTTACATTACAGGCTACATTCCCACAATCAGCTTTTATTTTGACGCTGTGTATTTGCTCTGCATCAAAAACACAATGTCAATTGCTACTTTCACACTTCCGTCTTTATAAAGACATCGCAATGCGTCGTTCTGTGCAAAAAACGCGTCCTGCAAAGTTGCCCACAGGATGCGTTTTTTGCACATAGACTTGTATTACCGACGCATCGCGACATATGAACACACGTTCCATACGTCGTGCACTGGATGCGTCAGTAATTGGCAGACCGTCGTCACAAAAAAAACGTTCGATGTAGGGTTGTTTTGTGCGACGTGTCCGCCATTTCCGACAGTACATGCGCGGCCGGAACTCCGCCCCCTCCTCCCCGCTCATCACAATGGGCAGCACAACGTCCATTGGTACGTCGGGCCGACGGTTTGCGGAAGTGTGAAAGTAGCCTTACAGTTCCAGGAAAGTGGATGGGATTTATGGAAATCTCATGCCCATTGTGCTTTTTATTTATGCTGTATAAACAGACTTGTGGTGCGTTTTTCAAATCAGCAGCATGTCAATTTTTCTTGCAGGTATGCTGGAGTATTCTGTACAAATTTTCTTTCCAGACTTAGATTAAATGTGGAAAATCCACAGGTAAAAACACACATGCGTTTTTTTTTGCGTTTCTGCAAAGGAAACGCATTAAAAAAATGCATGTAATCCGCACATACATATGTCAATAGAGCTCAGTGAAATTAAAATACCAGAAAGTTTAAAAACAAAGCAGCTTAATTTAAAGAATTACACCACAGAGACAAAAACGGCATGTTAAAATAATGCACATAAAAACACAATGAAATAAGGCAAGTAACCTAATTTAAATAATAGATGCAGAAATTTTGCAACATAAGAAACGCACCAAAAGCTTATTGTGGGAAGGTAGCCTTCTTGTTCACAATGAGTCATACACTTCTTACCGTTTGTGCCATTTAATAAAGGATTGCAAGCTGTTGTGAACAGGGCCCTAAAGCCTTACTTGAATAGTTTTTTTTAGTTTTTGACAAACGTATAATTCTGTTTGTATATATAACATTTGTATTATAAAGTGCTGTGGAATATGTTGTGTAACATTACTATGTAGTAGTGTGGCGGCATATCCCACATAATTGCTTCATGCTAATAGCTTAGGGCAGTACCATGCTGTCAACCTCTTCACATTCTCCATCTGCATGGTAAATCAATCTTACATGCAAAAAGGAAAACAAATGGCCTTCTAAAACCACTGAAGATGACCCCCTCTGACCTTCCGCCTTAAGGCCTTACAGCTGTAAAAACCCTTGCGACAGGTAAACTATTTCTATACTTAGCCATGAGGTCTAAAGGGGAAGGTTTCTCCTTGTGGAGAGTGACATACCATCTCTGGCTTGTCAAGGTAAGGAGGCTTATTCGCAGTTCAATGCTCCTCTGGGAAATTTAATATGCAAATTGCCTCTTCAGAGAAAAAGAGGACTTGAACTCTATGGCGCCACCTGTTGGAAGTAGTGATCCTACACGTCACAATCAACCCTTTAACGAGTCTTGCAATATGACGTCTCTGAATTGAGATACTGATTTGGCTTTTATCCTAAGTCATATTGCAAGACTCCTTAAAGGGTTGATTGTGACTTGTAGGATCGCTGCTTCCAACAGGTGGCGCTATAGAGTTCAAGTCCTCTTTTTCTCTGAAGAGGCAATTTGCATATACTTAGCCATAGATGGCTCATTTTTTCAAAGCAATAGAGGCACATAAAACTGTAGTTGTGAAAGACTAAGGGGTTAATATAAGGTAACCAGCTTTGCCTCGTCTTGTTTTTGAACCTGTACTTTTTGAAAGGTAAATCTTAATTGACAGTTCCGAAGATCTCAGATTTGTGAAGAAACAGGCAAATCTATTCTAATAAGACTATAACATGGGGATTCTCAAGCCTTTTCAATGCGAGCAGATCTGCTGAGAGGAACTGAGGACAATTGGAAACACAAACAAGCCGTTTGCAGCAGTTATGTCACCCTACCACATGGAGGAATGCAGAGTAATTTGAGCTTTCAAAGAGTATCACTTTACACTCTGCAGCATGGAAACCCTGCCGGATTCTGAACACACTACTCTGCTTCATTTTGCTCTTTATTTTTTTTAGTATTCAAAAGGAAAACTGAAAGATGCTAAAATTAATGTTTGTTAAAGGCAAGAGAAAATCGGGGAAGCATAAATTGAGACTCATGTAGGCTACCTTGGCTTAAAAAAATGATGGATTATCAGAAATCTTCTCCCTTTGGACATTTCCATATGTTAAATGCAAGCAATGCTCAAAAGCAGAAGAAAATAGACAACAATAAGGAGGTCACTGTCACACATTCTGAACATCCGAACACCAAACACACACACACAAAACGGCATTCAGACGTATGCGTCATCGGGGCCATAGACTATAATGGTGCCGACAGGGCGAACATGTGCTCTGTCGTGCATCATTTTTGTCCATATATGCCTACTGGAGGCCAATAATAAGACAAAAATTTTGCACGGCAGAGCACAAGTTCACTCTGTCTGCACAATTATAGTCCATGGCCCTGATGACGCTTTAAAAACAGGGTGGCACATGTTAAGGAGCTGAAACTCCTAAACCCTTCATCCAGTTTTAATGTGGATTCCCTCAAATGAAAGCTGAAAGTCTGAACTTCAACTGCATCTGAATTGTTTTGTTTAAAATTCAATGTGGTAATGTCTATAACCAAAATTAGAAAAATTAGTCCAAATATATATGGACTTAACTGTATAACAAAAACAAACTTAAAGATTTTGGAACGTTGGTGGAGGTGATGGCGGCAGTCCTGTTTCAGTATCTTGCTGCCTTTGTTGGGCCAATTGTCCTTCACCTTGTGTGGGAAGATTCTCTTGCCCATGCTGGAGATGTTGGCCATGGTCTGATTGTAGACTTGCCAAGAGACCATAGGGATATTGAGTATGTGCCTCATGGGGATTATAGTAGCCACGTGACTCATACCCCCCAATATGGCCATGTCGTCCAAACCCAGGTTGGGACCAGACTCCAACACTGGATCTGTACAAGTGGCCATATTGGGAAGGTTGGTGGTAGGATGGCATTTGTGGCTGTTGTGGCAATGGTTGGTTTTGAGGGGGAAAGGGTTGAGGCGTAGGCACACGTGGAGAAGGTGCATCAGATCCCTGTTGAGCATGCACTTGTGGGTTGTTTGAACTCTCATGAGGTTACGGGGTGACAGCTGCCACCTCTCCAAAAATTCAAACACCTCATATGGGGTATTGGGGGGGGGTGCATGCATCAATAAGGATCTGAATGCACCCTCTCACACGTAGCCTCGCCTCACGGGGTAGGGGACTGAGGTATTGGGTCAGGCTGCGGGAATATGCCTCCTCACCCTCATCCTGGGCAGCCCCGGACAGATAGTTCAGTACCCCCTTATCCACATGCCTCCTTGTAGTATCCTGGAGCTCTCTTCTTCATCGGCGAGATATCACAGCAGGCTATGGGGAGGCCTCCAGTGGTACAGTAGGGCTGCTGTTTGCAGGATCCTCCTGGCAGACGGGTGCTGGTGCAGCTGTGGGTGGTGGTGCAGCATCTGGGCCTGTTGTTGGTGGAGCTTCTGGTGCTGATGGACCTGGAGGGATGCAGCTGGAAGGATCAGAAGATGGGCCAGCCACCTCTTCACCTTCCCCGACCGGATCAATTATGGCCTCTAAGTCTGGCCCTGTCTCCCTTTCAGTGAGGTTGGACTGAGTTCTGTTATGAAAGTGTGAAAATTAAAATTTTTTATATATGAGCATAAAATACATATGTGTAATGTGGTGTGATGTATGATCTTACGGTCTGAGATCCATACTGGCATACTGGCGAGAAATGACAGGCGGTCATATTGTATGTATTTTCTTTTTTTAGGTGCCGAAGCACCACTCCTGCCCCGCTGCTGTCTTTCCCTCCTATATTGGTCACGTATGCTGCGCCATCATCTCATAACATCTTCCACTACAATGACAGACAATAGAATAATGTATAAGGGCATTGCGCACAGTTGCACAACAAGTTTACAGAGATTTGACATAGTCATGTGGCCTAGTAAGCTGGATTTTTTAAACATTATCTTCAATCATAATAATTTTATTACAAACACGAGAATAGGAATTAAGGGGATAGTGTGAAAACATGTTATTTACTGCAGTTTAGAATATTATTTGAAAAACATGAGTGACCTTACTTAGTTGCTGCTGTCCCTCACGTGGCCGCTTTTCAAAATCCTGAAAAAGAAGGGCATATATACTCCTCCATGCCACCTCTTTTCTGGCCCGGTTGAAATAATGGTCATCCCTCTGGTCCCAGATATCTGGCCTTTCTTGGACCAGGACCAGAAGCATTTCCACGTTAATCACAGAAGCCATGCTGCAGGACTCCTTGGAGGCATTCTTCCGGGATGTGTGGCTCGCTTTTTGAGCTAATTAGCATGTCTAAGCTTCCTGATTAAGGCTTGGCACATTTCCTGTCACCTGGAAAAGTCTTGCGAATTTCTCACACGCATGGTTCGTATGTAATTGCATTGCATTTTTCTTCCACCCATAGGCTTTCATTGGTGGATTTTTTGCGCAATACGCTGACAAACGCAGCATGCTTTGATTTTCTCAGCCCATAAAATACGGCCGAGAAATATACGGCTGATGGAAGCTGCCCCATAGAGAAACATTGGTCCGTAAGCAATGCGTTGTTTTTGCGCCTCTCCCTCATCCGTATTTCTGTCTAGTGTGACCCCGGCCTTATACTGGATGGAAGGCAATGTGCGGCCCATAATATTATATGGAGCATTGTACGGGGCCCATTATACTGTATGGAAAACAATGTGGGGCCCATGATACTGTATGGAAAGCAATGTGGGTCCCATAATGCCATGTAGAAGACTATATGGGGCCCATTATACTGTATAGAAAGCAATGTGGGGCCTATAATACTATATGGAGGACTGTGTGGTATCCATTATATTGTTTGGAAAGCAATGTGTGATCCATAATACTATATAGAGGGCTAGGTGGAGCACATTATTTTGTATGAAGGACCTTATGGGGCCATTATTCTGTATGAAGGACTATATGTAGCCCATTATACTGTATGAAGGACTATGCTTGGCCATTATTCTTAATGTAGGACTATACGGGGTTATTATTCTGTATGGAGGACTATGTGGGGCTTATTATACTGTGTGGAGGACTATATGGGCCATTATACTGCATGAAGTACTATGTGGTGTCATGATTCTGCATTCATACCCCGTATTCTGTGTTCTGTGGTCGACTTCTTTTTCCACTTAGCCACAACACATACACCTTTTCTTTGGGTGTTTTAGTTCTGTTATCTTTGTGTCTATCGGTTTTGGGTAACTGGTGTTTTTTCTTACATTTTCTCTGTCTCTCTGTCCTATCACCTTTTGGGTGGAGCTTTAAATACCTTCACCTACTGGTGTTTCCTGCTAGTGATAGACTTTGTTGGATTCATTCACTTTGCTGTACTTTGTAAGTGGTTGCAGTAGTTTTGTGTGTGATTCCTTTATTCCTTAGGGAATTGCTACTCTGGTGATCCTAGGAGCTGCTAAAAACATTCAGAATAAGCCGACGTCGAGTGGGGATGACATTACGTTATCTTAGGGTGCCAACCTCCGTGGTCAGGCAAGGATAGACCAGGGTCAGAGATGGGTTTATTCCTAGTCTGAACAAGGACCTGTCAGTCAAGTTCAGGTATTTGTCTTTGTGATTTGTACATTACTCATGTGAATGTGATTTGCAGTCATAACATGCGAGGCCATTATTCTCTATAGAGAACTATGTGGGGCCCATTATTCTGTGCGGAGGACTATGTGGGGCCATTATTCTGTATGACGGACTATGTAGGGTCCATTATACTGTATGGAGGACTATGGCTTTTGTTGGCATCATGCTTTATGTGGGCAAAGAAAGGTCAGTATAGGCAGTTTAGTAGGAGAAAAACTACTTTGTAATGCCTGAAAAGTTATGAGATATGCTATTCTATGACCTCACCAAATATTAAACTTTTGCTTTCGGAGGGAGGGGGGGTGTTGGAACTTCTGCTATGGGGTCACATGATTTCTATGTACGCCCCCACCTGCTAGGAATACCCAATGCTCCAGTCATGTGATCTAACTTTTAAGATCTATTAAATAAAATGTACAGGGTGGGCCATGTATATGGATACACCAAAATAAAATGGGAATGGTTGGTGATATCAACTTCCTGTTTGTGGCACATTAGTATATGGAAGGGGGAAAACTTTTCAAGATGGGTGGTGACCATGGCGGCGATTTTGAAGTCGGCCATTTTGGATCCAACTTTTTTTCCAATGGGAAGAGGGTCAGGTAATACATCAAACTTATTAAGAATTTCACAAGAAAAGCAATGGTGTGCTTGGTTTTAGCATAACTTTATTCTTTCATGAGTTATTTACAAGTTTCTCTTTGTTTACAGCCATTGACATGTCGCAGAGGTTAACATGTGAGGAGCGGATAGAAATTGTGTTGATGTCTGGTGAATGCAGTACCTGGGTCATTGCAGCAGATTTCAATGCAAGACACCCTACGCAAGAAAACTGTCACCAGTCTCATTTGATTTAGGTGTATCCATATAAATGGCCCATCCAAAAAAGTTTGCCTCATCACTGAACATAATATTCTGTGTAAACTGAGGGTCCTGTTCCAATCTTTGTTTTGGCCATTCTCCAAATTCAGCGTGCCAATCTGGGTCATCCTCGTTGAGGTGCTGCAGCAGCTGGTTTTTGTAAGGGTACCATTTGTAAGTAGCTAATATCCGCCAAAGAGATCTTCTATTGATGCCAGATCGGCGCCCTGAATTTGCAGAATGGGCAAAACACAAAAATTGGAACAGGAACCTCAGTTTACACAGAACATTATGTTCAGTGATGAGGCAAACTTTTTTGGGGTGGGCCATTTATATGGATACACTTAAATCAAATGGGAATGGTGATGGTTTTCTTGCGTAGGGCGTCTTGCATTGAAATCTGCTGCAATGACCCGCGTACTGCGTTTACTGTGTGAACTTTCAGACCCCCTCAGGTTTATTAGGGGTTCCAGTGGTCAGACATCACAAATAAATGTATTTAGTGAAACAACCACATTTTGTATATGTTATTTGTTTTAACTTTTTTAATATTTTAAAACATTTAACTTTATTTTTCTTGTAACGTTTATAATACATTGGGATTCTTCATTTCAATACATTGTAGGAGATTTGTATCTGCTTTTGTGTTTTGTAGAAACTATAGTAGTTCACAGGGAACTTGTTGCAAAATTATACTATTTCTGGGGGCTACCTTAGGTTCTGTTGGCTGCTAGTAAACCAGAAAAGCACCACTCAGACCACAGCCTGGGCTTACTACGGAATAGTACAGAATCAGGGGCTTTTTGTAAAAAACATTATAAATATACATCCTTCACTAACATAACATAGTAAGATTTTTAATTGCAAATGTATAAAGCTACATCCTATTACCGTACTGCGTTTTTGACGCTTTGTTTCTACAACCTGACTTAAAGCTTATTTGATCAGTAGTATTTCCACTGTTCTGTTAGTTCACCAAATGAATGAATAAATACACAAATGATTTAAAAAGAACATTTCCCACTGGACCAAGTGAGAATTGAGAAGTGACTGTTTCTAGGTTCCTCATAATGTAAATCAGACTGCAAGGGTGGTCTGCTTCATACTCTGGACCTTCACATGAGCATATTTCTGTCTGCGGGATTTCAGCACTACATGTTTCCATAGAGTATTTTTATACTATTGACAGTTTAGAATTTGTTACTTCTTCAAAACTTTTTTCCCTTAAAAGTCTGTTCCCAGTAATGTCAAAACATCAGAATTCATGGCTCTGCAAGTTCTCTGTTCAGAAAAAAAATATTCTATTTCTGGAACAGGGAACATTCTGCTCTAGATTTTCAAAGAGGTAACGCTGGTAGGTGGTTTTCGGTACAAAAGAAAAAAAAAACATTTCAGATTTGAGGTTTTTAAAGAGGTTGTTTTGTTATTTTTGTTAATGATCAGGTTGAGCACAAAGTTTCTTAAGACCTAGGTCCTATGCCCACATTGGTAGGTCATGGTTGCCAAACCAAAGCAATGCAAATCTCCTGTCTTTGGCATCCTCAGCACCTTTGATTATTAGTAGTGATGAGCGAATATACTCGTTGCTCGGGTTTTCCAGAGCACGCTCGGGTGACCTCCGAGTATTTGTTATAGTTTTCATTGCCTCAGTTGCATGAATTACGGCTTCCAGATATGCTGAATACATGTGGGAATTCCCTAACAAACAGGCATTCCTCACATGTATTCAGCTTATCTGGAAGTCGTAAATCATGCAACTGAGGCAATGAAAACTATAACAAATACTCGGAGGTCACGCGAGTGTGCTCAGGAAAACCCGAGCAACGAGTACACTCGCTCATCACTAATTATTAGGCCTCACAACGTCATTACGTAATGACACATGTGTGACATAGTGGCAGCCTACCAATCAGAAGAGGCTCCCAAGATGCTGCAGGTAGTAGGAGGTTCTCAGTGCTTTGGTCCAACGGTCACAGTCTACCAATGTTGCCGTTGGACCAAGGTCGTGCCAATATTTTTGTCTATAATTACTGTGCTTACTGATACACTGTACGCTTTCATCATTGTATTCAAACATGAAAATGTGCTGTTAAACAAAATAAAAATATGGCTGAATATGAAGCCTGGCTGTCCTATTGATGTCAGTCTTTAGCAGTTTCATGTGTATAAGTATGTGACCTCATCACCTATGAATTCAGGTTTTGCATGCATGTCTCCACATTCTCTGCACAATAGACAAATTAAAGACCAAAGGTCAGGAACTGTTTGGCCAAGAGCAAATGATCACCTATATAACGCATCTCCAATACACATGAATTATTGTTTTTGCAAAGTGTTCATGTACTTTCAGTTGGAAAAGTATACTAAGTAACTGCCATATACCACTGGTGGCCACTTGTGTCCAAGGAGAACAAAAATAAAAGGCATTTAAATTCTGTCTGCCTGATCTTTATTTAAATTGTAACCACCGTTTTACTTTTTGTTTTTCATAAATGAATAGTACTCACAACTTGGTAATATATCTTACAAAAAAAGCCACAAAAAGGTCCCAAACATGCACACACATCAAATGGGAAGCTATATAAATGTAATGTGCAGTTCAAAGAAAGGTACACATTGTCACTGGTGGGGCGGCTTTTATGCATTTTTTTTAAATCAAAACAGTGTTTACTAGGCACCCTATTTATTTATATGCACTATTGCTTTTACTTATTTACTTACAGCAGGGTATATGTTCATTTTGTTTCTGGCTTAATTTCTTTTTTTATGTATCAGACACTGGTTGCATGATTTCAACCATGTATGTTTGACCCTAAAATGCTGCAGCGTTTCAAAGAAAGACATACACTAAAAACTGCTGCACGGGTGACTAGTCAGACAGAGTGGGTCCTCAGTGGCTTCTCCCCTTCCGCTCTCCAACAATGATAGATCTCTCCATGCACTTAGAGAGACATATGTCACTCCACGGGAGTGGGTGGAGAGAAGTCACTGGGGACACACCTGTTCGACTAATCACCCGTGCAGGCCGGTCCCCTGGGGCTTTTAAAGTAAGTTGTTCTCTGAAATGCAGCAACGTTTCACAATCACACATACCTGACTGGCATCATACGGCCAGTGCCTGATACATTCTTCCCATAGGTCATGCAACATGTGTCAATGGTTCCTTTTAAGCATCAAAGGTAATAGAAGTTTATTATTTTTGAATTGTAAGGTTAAAATCCACGACAACTCTTGAATAAATTCACAATACATAGAGAATGTTTTGAATTGAAAAAGTTGTAGGGCCCAATTAATAAAGACCCACATTGTTCACACCGGTCTTGATGAGGGGGCCTGCTGAAGTCAAATGCTTCAGATCTATGACTCTAGAGCATCTGATGAGTGGCTTGTGCCTCCATGCGCCACGCCAGAAATCTCCCTCCCATCAGGAACTGGAGATTACTGCTGTAGGGAACGCCT
This sequence comes from Ranitomeya imitator, assembly GCF_032444005.1. Lineage (NCBI taxonomy): Eukaryota > Metazoa > Chordata > Amphibia > Anura > Dendrobatidae > Ranitomeya > Ranitomeya imitator. The sequence continues at coordinate 389,729,734 of NC_091287.1, forward strand.
TAGGTCGTCATGAGGTAGCCGAGCTGTGGAGTTCCACCCATTTTGTGGGAGCTGGGAGAATCTGGTGTGAAAATGCCAAAAGTCTGAAAATGTGGGCATAACTCTGAGTTTCGCCTAAACTTTGAGAATTTTCAAAGCTTTTACACCAGAATTCCCACGTGAAAGGTTTTGATGAATTGGGGTCAGAGTGTGAAATCCACACAAGGACAGTACATGTGCATTTATGAACTTTGAATGTGTTACTGCCCCAATCTAACGTCAGACTATTTCATGGGTCTTGATTTTATTTTAGAAGTATAATAATGTCTCAGTGTGACACTGTTATTACTGTAGGATTTAGAAACCTGATCGCTTTGTTCAGAGGTTCCATGGAGCAGTTTATATGCAGCTGGTGGTTAATCCCACGGCTCAAACGAGCTAACAGTGCTCCATACACCTCTGTCATTCTAATTGTCCATTTTATTGAACTGAGTAATTTACTTCTCCTTGAGTGCTAGTGACATTCCCAACATACAAAAACATATTACTGAACAGAGAGGAAGTAATTACATTCAAGAAATCATTTTACTAAATAAATATTAATCTTACCTTATAGACTAAATATTATAGGTCTTTAATTACATCATATAGTTGATGTCCTTAGAAATCAAGAAGATCAAAATTACACATTAGTATATATTCATTATTAATTAATGGCATAAGGAATATACATTTATACACTAAGGAAGCAACTATTCATATTTTAAAAGCAATCTAATATACAAAGCTGAATGTGTGTGTGTATGTGTGTATGTCCGGGATTGGCATCTGCACCGTCGCAGCTACAGCCACAAAATTTTGCACAGTCACACGTCTGGACCCCGAGACCGTCATAGGCTATGTTGTGAGGTGAAAGTTTAAACCCCGCGCTTTCCAATTCACCAAACAATTTTGTCACTATCTACATAATGGGGAAAAAAAGAAAGGAAAAGTGTTGGAGGCGTCGCAGCTACAGCCACAAAATTTTGCACAGTCACAGGTCTGGACCCCGAGAGCGTCATAGGCTATGTTGTGAGGCAAAATTTTAACCCCGCGCGTTCCAATTCACCAAACAATTTTGCCCCTATCTACATAATGGGGAAAAAGTGAAAGGAAAAGTGTTGGAGGCAAATTGACAGCTGCCAGATGTGAACAAGGGGGAATTAAAGAGTGAGAGCGATGGCGCCAAAGAGTATATACCATACAGTTGCTAAGGTGGGGCCCCGACATGGGATACTCACCACACACGGGGACATGAACACACACAAAAAATGCGCCACACACTACCACGTGCTTGAACACATATACCACCCTCAGCACACATTTCACCACACATACACCAACCTCGCCACATAAAAGTCGAAACACAAAAGTCGCCGCTCAAAACTCGCCACGCGCAAAACTCGCCAAATGCAAAACTAGGTTCACGCAAAACTCGCCACACGTGCAAAACTCGCCTCATGGAAAACTCGCCACACGCAAAACTTGCACACGCGGAAAAATTGCCACATGCACAAAAGTTGCAATGCATGCAAAAGTTGCCTCACACAAAACTTGCACATACTCAAAACGCACCACACATAAAACTCGCCACACGCAAAACTCGCCATGCGCAAAACTTGCTACACTAACCTGTCACATGCAACTCGACACACAAAAAATTGCTACACACATGTTGCCACACAAAACTCATCTCACAAAAGTTGCTACATGGATGTCGCCACATGCAACTCAACACACACAACTTGACACATGAAACTCACCCTAAAACACACACAAGTCTGGTATTATTCTTCAAAAATAAAAATCTGATTAATAAGCAGACAAACTACAAGAGCAACAAATGTACCATATAGGAAATACGGCAGCTGTCAGTAACATGACCTGTCTATTATGTGTATGTGTGAGCTAATATATACTGCCAAGGGGGAGGGCTTCCTGATGGCTGGGGATTTATCAGGCTGCCAATTTACCTTATAAATACTGAGGTAAAAATACTGACCAAATAACGTGTGAACGTGGTCTAATGCAGGAGGAGATGACATACAGATATATACTATATACAGGGGAGATGACACACACGTATATACTATATACAGGGGAGATGACACACAGGTATATACTATATACAGGAGTAGATGACATACAGGTACATACTATATACAGGGGAGATAACACACAGGTATATACTATATACAGGGGAGATAACACACAGGTGTATACTATATACAGGAGGAGATGACACACAGGTATATACTATATACAGGAGGGGATGACACACAGGTATATACTATATACAGGGGAGATGACACACAGGTATATACTATATACAGGAGGAGATGACACAGATATATACTATATACAGGAGCAGATGACACACAGGTATATACTTTATACAGGAGGAGATGACACACAGGTATATACTATATACAGGAGCACATGACACACAGGTATATACTATATACAGGAGGAGATGACTTACAGGTATATACTATATACAGGAGGAGATGACATGCAGGTATATACTATATAAAAAAGGAGATGACTGTCACGATGCAAAAATAGGAAAACAGGAGATGTGGAATCTTGGCCCCTGAACTGCCCCTCAGGCTAGGGGAAGCCTGTTGTGAATTCTGTGGTCAAGCTCCCTCCTGTGGTCATGAGTGGTACTTCGGCTGGTTCTGTCTATGAGCTTCCTCTGGTGGATGTGAGTGGGGCTGCGACTTCTGAGTTTCCTTCCTCAGGTGACGAGGTTAAGTCGTTAGGTGCTGCTCTATTTAACTCCAACTAGTTCTTTGTTCCTGGCCTCCAGTCAATGTTCCAGTATTGGTCTTGCTTTCTCCTGGATCTTTCTTGTGGCCTGTCTGCTCTGCATAAGCTAAGTTTTGCTTGTGTTACTTTTTATTTGCTATATTTTCTGTCCAGCTTGCTATATTGGTTTTACTTGCTTGCTGGAAGCTCTGAGACGCAGAGGGAGCACCTCCGTACCGTTAGTCGGTGTGGAGGGTCTTTTTGCCCCCTCTGCGTGGTTGTTGGTAGGTTTTTGTGCTGACCGCAAAGCTATCTTTCCTATCCTCGGTCTATTCAGTAAGTCGGGCCTCACTTTGCTAAAATCTATTTCATCTCTGTGTTTGTATTTTCATCTTAACTCACAGTCATTATATGTGGGGGGCTGCCTTTTCCTTTGGGGAATTTCTCTGAGGCAAGGTAGGCTGATTTTTCTATCTTCAGGGTTAGCTAGTTTCTCAGGCTGTGCCGAGGCGCCTAGGTTTTGGTCAGGAGCGCTCCACGGCTACCTTTAGTGTGGTATGATAGGATTAGGGATTGCGGTCAGCAGAGTTCCCACGTCTCAGAGCTCGTCCTATGTTAGTAACTATCAGGTCACTTTGTGTGCTCTTAACCACTAGGTCCATTGTGGTTCTGAATCACCTGTTCATAACAGTACTGGAGGCCCAAAGTTCTAATGCTTCTCAATAGAGGGAAAAGAGAAGTTCTGAGACCATTTTTTTTTCTCTGTACTGTGTTTTGTCTTTCTTTTCCCCTAGACATTTGGGTGGTTCAGGACACAGGTGTAGTGATGGACATTAAAGGTCTGTCTTCTTGTATGGATCATCTCACTGCAAGAGTACAAAATATTCAAGACTTTGTGGTTCAGAATTCTATGTTAGAACCAAGAATTCCTATTCCTGATTTGTTTTCTGGAGATAGAGCTAAGTTTTTGAGCTTTAAGAATAATTGTAAACTGTTTCTGGCTTTAAAACCACGCTCCTCTGGTGACCCAGTTCAACAAGTTAAGATCATTATTTCTTTATTACGTGGCGACCCTCAAGACTGGGCATTTTCCCTTGCGCCAGGAGATCCTGCATTATGTAATATTGATGCGTTTTTTCTGGCGCTCGGATTGCTGTATGATGAACCTAATTCAGTGGATCAGGCAGAGAAAAATTTGCTGGCTCTGTGTCAGGGTCAGGATGAGGTAGAGATATATTGTCAGAAGTTTAGGAAGTGGTCTGTGCTCACTCAATGGAATGAATGTGCGCTGGCAGCAATTTTCAGAAAAGGTCTCTCTGAAGTCCTTAAGGATGTCATGGTGGGATTTCCTATGCCTGCTGGTCTGAATGAGTCTATGTCTTTGGCCATTCAGATCGGTCGACGCTTGCGTGAGCGTAAAACTGTGCACCATTTGGCGGTATTATCTGAGCATGGACCTGAGCCTATGCAGTGCGATAGGACTTTGACCAGAGCTGAACGGCAAGAACACAGACGTCAGAATGGGCTGTGTTTTTACTGTGGTGATTCCACTCATGCTATCTCCGATTGTATAAGCGCACTAAGCGGTTCGCTAGGTCTGCCACCATTGGTACGGTACAGTCGAAATTTCTTTTGTCCGTTACTTTGATCTGCTCTTTGTCATCCTATTCCGTCATGGCATTTGTGGATTCAGGCGCTGCCCTGAATTTGATGGACTTGGAGTATGCTAGGCGCGGTGGGTTTTTCTTGGAGCCCTTGCAGTATCCTATTCCATTGAGAGGAATTGATGCTACTCCTTTGGCCAAGAACAAGCCTCAGTACTGGACCCAGCTGACCATGTGCATGGCTCCTGCGCATCAGGAGGATATTCACTTTTTAGTGTTGCATAATCTGCATGATGTGGTCGTGTTGGGGTTGCCATGGCTACAAGTCCATAACCCAGTATTGGATTGGAAATCAATGTCTGTGTCCAGCTGGGGTTGTCAGGGGGTACATGGTGATGTTCCATTTCTGTCTACTTCATCATCCACCCCTTCTGAGGTTCCAGAGTTCTTGTCGGATTACCGGGATGTATTTGATGAGCCCAAGTCCAGTGCCCTACCTCCGCATAGGGATTGTGATTGTGCTATCGATTTGATTCCTGGTAGTAAGTTTCCTAAAGGTTGACTGTTTAATTTGTCTGTGCCTGAGCACGCTGCTATGCGGAGTTACGTAAAGGAATCCTTGGAGAAGGGTCATATTCGCCCGTCGTCGTCGCCATTGGGAGCAGGGTTCTTTTTTGTGGCCAAAAAGGATGGTTCGTTGAGATCTTGTATTGATTACCGCCTTCTAAATAAAATCACGGTCAAATTTCAGTACCCCTTGCCGCTGCTGTCTGATTTGTTTGCTCGGATTAAGGGGGCTATTTGGTTCACCAAGATAGATCTTCGTGGTGCGTATAATCTTGTGCGTATTAAGCAGGGCGATGAATGGAAAACAGCATTTAATACGCCCGAGGGCCATTTTGAGTACCTGGTTATGCCATTCGGGCTTTCTAATGCTCCATCAGTGTTTCAGTCCTTTATGCATGACATCTTCCGAGAGTACCTGGATAAATTCCTGATTGTATACTTGGATGATATTTTGGTCTTCTCGGATGATTGGGAGTCTCACGTGAGGCAGGTCAGAATGGTGCTCCAGGTCCTGCGTGCAAATTCTTTGTTTGTGAAGGGGTCAAAGTGTCTCTTTGGTGTTCAGAAGGTTTCATTTTTGGGTTTCATTTTTTCCCCTTCTACTATCGAGATGGACCCTGTTAAAGTTCAGGCCATTTATGATTGGACTCAGCCGACATCTATGAAGAGTCTGCAAAAGTTCCTGGGCTTTGCTAATTTTTATCGTCGCTTCATCAATAATTTTTCTAGTATTGCTAAACCGTTGACCGATTTAACCAAGAAGGGTGCTGATGTGGTCAATTGGTCTTCTGCTGCTGTGGAAGCTTTTCAAGAGTTGAAGCGTCGTTTTTCTTCTGCCCCTGTGTTGTGCCAACCAGATGTTTCGCTCCAGTTCCAGGTCGAGGTTGATGCTTCTGAGATTGGAGCAGGGGCTGTTTTGTCGCAAAGAAGTTCTGATGGTTCGGTGATGAAACCATGCGCCTTCTTTTCCAGGAAGTTTTCGCCTGCTGAGCGTAATTATGATGTTGGCAATCGAGAGTTGCTGGCCATGAAGTGGGCATTCGAGGAGTGGCGTAATTGGCTTGAAGGAGCTAAGCATCGCGTGGTGGTCTTGACTGATCACAAGAACTTGACTTATCTCGAGTCTGCCAAGCGGTTGAATCCTAGACAGGCTCGTTGGTCGCTGTTTTTCTCCCGTTTTGACTTTGTGGTTTCGTACCTTCCGGGCTCTAAAAATGTGAAGGCGGATGCCCTGTCTAGGAGTTTTGTGCCCGACTCTCCGGGTTTGTCTGAGCCGGCGGGTATTCTCAAAGAGGGGGTAATTTTGTCTGCCATCTCCCCTGATTTGCGGCGGGTGCTGCAAAAATTTCAGGCTAATAGACCTGACCGTTGCCCAGCGGAGAAACTGTTTGTCCCTGATAAATGGACGAGTAGAGTTATCTCTGAGGTTCATTGTTCGGTGTTGGCTGGTCATCCTGGAATCTTTGGTACCAGAGATTTGGTGGCTAGATCCTTTTGGTGGCCGTCTCTGTCACGGGATGTGCGTTCGTTTGTGCAGTCCTGTGGGATTTGTGCTCGGGCTAAAGGTACCTTCACACATAACGATATCGTTAACGATATCGTTGCTTTTTGTGACGTAGCAACGATATCGTTAAGGAAATCGTTATGTGTGACAGCGACCAACGATCAGGCCCCTGCTGGGAGATCGTTGGTCACTGAACAAAGTCCAGAACTTTATTTCGTCGCTGTATCTCCCGTGGACATCGCTGGATCGGTGTGTGTGACACCGATCCAGCGATGTCTTCACTGGTAACCAGGGTAAACATCGGGTAACTAAGCGTAGGGCCGCGCTTAGTAATCCGATGTTTACCCTGGTTACCAGCGTAAAAGTAAAAAAAAAAAAAACACTACATACTTACCTACCGCTGTCTGTCCCCGGCGCTGTGCTCTGCACTCCTCCTGCACTGGCTGTGAGCGTCGGTCAGCCGGAAAGCAGAGCGGTGACGTCACCGCTCTGCTTTCCGGCCGCTGTGCTCACAGCCAGTACAGGAGGAGTGCAGAGAAGCAGAGCGCCGGGGACAGACAGCGGTAGGTAAGTTTGTAGTGTTTTTTTTTTTTTTACTTTTACGCTGGTAACCAGGGTAAACATCGGGTTACTAAGCGCGGCCATGCGCTTAGTAACCAGATGTGTACCCTGGTTACCCGGGGACTTCGGGATCGTTGGTCGCTGGAGAGCGGTCTGTGTGACAGCTCTCCAGCGACCAAACAGCGACGCTGCAGCGATCCGGATCGTTGTCGGTATCGCTGCAGCGTCGCTTAATGTGAAGGGGCCTTAAGCCCTGCTGTTCTCGTGCCAGTGGGTTGCTTTTGCCCTTGCCAGTCCCGAAGAGGCCATGGACACATATCTCTATGGATTTTATTTCGGATCTCCCCGTCTCTCAAAAAATGTCGGTCATTTGGGTTGTTTGTGATCGCTTCTCTAAGATGGTCCATTTGGTACCCTTGTCTAAATTGCCTTCCTCCTCTGATTTGGTGCCATTGTTCTTCCAGCATGTGGTTCGTTTACATGGCATTCCGGAGAACATCGTTTCTGACAGAGGTTCCCAGTTTGTTTCGAGGTTTTGGCGAGCCTTTTGTGCTAGGATGGGCATTGATTTGTCTTTTTCCTCGGGTTTCCATCCTCAGACAAATGGCCAGACTGAACGAACCAATCAGACCTTGGAAACATATCTGAGATGTTTTGTTTCTGCCGATCAGGATGATTGGGTGTCCTTTTTGCCTTTGGCTGAGTTCGCAGTTAATAATCGGGCCAGCTCGCCTACTTTGGTTTCGCCGTTTTTCTGCAATTCTGGTTTCCATCCTCGTTTCTCTTCAGGGCAGGTTGAGTCTTCTGACTGTCCTGGTGTGGATACTGTGGTGGATAGGTTGCAGCAGATTTGGACTCATGTGGTGGACAATTTGACATTGTCTCAGGAGAAGGCTCAACGTTTCGCTAACCGCAGGCGCTGTGTGGGTCCCCGACTTCGTGTTGGGGATTTGGTTTGGTTGTCATCTCGCTATATTCCTATGAAAGTTTCCTCTCCTAAGTTTAAGCCTCGTTTCATTGGTCCGTATAGGATTTCTGAGGTTCTTAATCCTGTGTCTTTTCGTTTGACCCTTCCAGCTTCTTTTTCCATCCATAACGTATTCCATAGGTCATTGTTGCGGAGATACGTGGCACCTGTGGTTCCATCCGTTGATCCTCCTGCCCCGGTTTTGGTTGAGGGGGAGTTGGAGTATATAGTGGAGAAGATTTTGGATTCTCGTATTTCGAGACGGAAACTCCAGTACCTGGTTAAGTGGAAGGGTTATGGTCAGGAAGATAATTCCTGGGTCTTTGCCTCTGATGTTCATGCTGCCGATCTGGTTCGTGCCTTTCATTTGGTTCATCCTGGTCGGCCTGGGGGCTCTGGTGAGGGTTCGGTGACCCCTCCTCAAGGGGGGGTACTGTTGTGAATTCTGTGGTCAAGCTCCCTCCTGTGGTCATGAGTGGTACTTCGGCTGGTTCTGTCTATGAGCTTCCTCTGGTGGATGTGAGTGGGGCTGCGGCTTCTGAGTTTCCTTCCTCAGGTGACGAGGTTAAGTCGTTAGGTGCTGCTCTATTTAACTCCACCTAGTTCTTTGTTCCTGGCCTACAGTCAATGTTCCAGTATTGGTCTTGCTTTCTCCTGGATCTTTCTTGTGGCCTGTCTGCTCTGCATAAGCTAAGTTTTGCTTGTGTTACTTTTTATTTGCTATATTTTCTGTCCAGCTTGCTATATTGGTTTTACTTGCTTGCTGGAAGCTCTGAGACGCAGAGGGAGCACCTCCGTACCGTTAGTTGGTGCGGAGGGTCTTTTTGCCCCCTCTGCGTGGTTGTTTCTAGGTTTTTGTGCTGACCGCAAAGCTATCTTTCCTATCCTCGGTCTATTCAGTAAGTCGGGCCTCACTTTGCTAAAATCTATTTCATCTCTGTGTTTGTATTTTCATCTTAACTCACAGTCATTATATGTGGGGGGCTGCCTTTTCCTTTGGGGAATTTCTCTGAGGCAAGGTAGGCTGATTTTTCTATCTTCAGGGTTAGCTAGTTTCTCAGGCTGTGCCGAGGCGCCTAGGTTTTGGTCAGGAGCGCTCCACGGCTACCTTTAGTGTGGTATGATAGGATTAGGGATTGCGGTCAGCAGAGTTCCCACATCTCAGAGCTCATCCTATGTTAGTAACTATCAGGTCACTTTGTGTGCTCTTAACCACTAGGTCCATTGTGGTTCTGAATCACCTGTTCATAACAGAAGCCCTTCTTTTCTTAACCTGGGGGTACCCTTGAAGGTAGGGAGGCCCAAGTTACCGACCTGTCCCTGTCTCCTGTTAAACCCTGAACTAAACCCCCAACCCCCACCCCAGGAGGTGAACAGAGAAAACAGCACCACAAAGCAAATAAACAATATTGAGGGGAACACGATACCAAAAGGTGAATGCACAAACTACAAAGTAACAAACAAACAATAACACCACACTTAGCTTTCTCTGCTGCAATGCACTGCACAGCAGAGTAAGGCACCAGGAATGAGTATTTAGCTGAAGAACAACAGCACTCAGCAAGCTCCTTTTCCAGCAAGGTTGGTATCCAAAGGACCTGTATAACCAACAGTCAGCTGAAGCACCAGGTGACCTTATAAAGGATGGTGGGAGTGGTCACAAACATCAGCTGACCAGGCAGCAATGCAATGCAGTGCAATAACACCAGCGGCCACCGGGGGGAGTAAACTGCATTAACCCCCAATGACCAGAAAGGAAAAAAGTTTATATCTGAGGGAAACCAGATCTGCCACAGATCCAAACATGGATCGTGACAATGACACATAGGTATATAGAGGAGGAGATGACATACAGCAGGTATATACTATATACAGGGGAGATGACATACAGGTATATACTATATACAGGAGATGACATACAGGTATGTACTATATACAGGAGATGACATACAGGTATATACTTTAAATAGGAGGAGATGACATACAGGTATATAGTGTATACAGAAGAGATGACATACAGGTATATATATATACAGAAGGAGATGACAAAGGTATATACAATATACAGGAGGAGATGACATACAGCAGGTATATACTATTTACAGGGGAGATGACATACAGGTATATACTTTATACAGCAGATGACATACAGGTGTATACTATATATAAGGGAGATGACAAACATGTATATACTGAGGGGAAAATGAGAGGTGTGAGGTGAAAATTAGGGGTGTGAGGTGAAAATGAAAAGGTGTGAGTGCAAAATGAGAGGAGTGAGGGAAAATAGTGGAGTGATCGGAAAATGACAGATGTGAGATCAAAATGACAAGTGTTAGGGGGGAATGAGAGGAGTGAGGGGGAAAATAAGTGGAGTGAGGGGGAAAATGAGAGGTGTAAGGGAGAAAATGAGAGATGTGAGGGGGAAAATGAGAGGCGTGATGGGAAAATAAGAGAAGTGAGGTGCTATAACTAACCACAGATATTTACTATGCTCAGGCACCGCCGGGCTCTTCAGCTAGTAAATATATATATTTATATATATTAACATAAAAAGGAATATAAAAACATGGCTTTATAGGGCAAGTTGTATTTTTAATGTATATTGCATAATGTGGTGTTGATTACATATAATATGCAATTTTGCCATTGTTAATTGGGTTTATCTTAATTTTTTGTGTGGGGTAAATGCAAATTCTTAGGTATAATCCAAAGACTTTTTAAAATTGTTTTTCTTGTCTCAAATATTATTTAGCACATGTTTTTGAAACAAGGTTTAAGAACAAAGTCTGCAGTTACTCTATGTGATTTCAGACTTCTGAATAGTGACAACGTGCTGATAATTTCCCGCTATTGCTGATGACGATTCCCCGGTATTGAATAGTCACGATTTAGAAGTCTGCCATGCCATAAAGTGAGTGCAGCCAATTATGTTCGGGTCTGGACCCTTTTATGCAGTTTTTGTTGACAAGCCAAAGTGGTAACCTTAGTGGAGCCACTAGAAAGATTGCCAGGAGACCAGAAAAATGTGGGTACAAGAGTGGCAGGGAACTGGCCATTGAAGTATATTTATTTATTTATTTTTTTAGATCATTTAAAAAAATTGTTAGAAATTAAATGGAGTAGAACACCCGCTAAAATAAAATGGTGTCCCATAAAAATTCACTCTTTTTTGCCTCTAGACAGAAGCGCCTGGTTGCTGTCCAACTATACCCTACAAGCTCTGCCAGATTCACAAATTCACAGCTTCTTCCTTTCTAATTCTCTTACTCTTCTGGCTCTCATTGAAATCTGGATCCAGCATTCAGACACCTCCTCCTCCGTATCGTATGTTGGGATTTATTTTTCTCATACCCCTAGACCTGAGAACAAATAAGGTGAAGGTGTTGATCTGCTTCCTTAATCAAAATCTTCCTTCAGGTCATTCCCTGAGTAACTTAATGTATCTTCCTTTCTGTTAAAGGGAACCTGTCACCTGAATTTGGCGGGACTGGTTTTGGGTCATATGGGTGGAGTTTTCGGGTGTTTGATTCACCCTTTCCTTACCTGCTGGCTGCATGCTGGCTGCAATATTGGATTGAAGTTCATTCTCTGTCCTCCGTGGTACACGCCTGCGCAGGGTAATCTTGCCTTGTGCAGGTGTGTACTATGGAGGACAGAGAATGAACTTCAATCCAATATTGCAGTCAGCATGCAGCCAGCGGGTAAGGAAAGGGTGAATCAAACACCCGAAAACTCCACCCATATGACCCAAAACCCGTCCCGCCAAATTCAGGTGACAGGTTCCCTTTAAAGTCCTCTAGTTTGACAATAGGGATAGCAAGAGTTAATGGTTGTGAATTGATTAGCCCAATGTGGGAGTGGTTAAGTTGAAGGGAAAGTGGCAATTTTCTGTTAGTATGTCAGATAGGGCCTGGAGTGCATAGCAAATGGACCTAAAGGTCCATGGTGAGCAGTTATATTGCCTCGGAGTTTGGTATTACTATAACTATGTGTACTAGTAATTATAATATTGAAGTTTGGTATTATTTTATGTAAGGGTTTATATTAATGTTACTGTGGATCAGTATCTATTACACCAGTTAGGGAAGGAAATAGTTAAATATCCTCACTATGCTAGGGTGCTAGGAGAATGACTTGGTGAGTGGAGTTAGGTACACTAAACTCTACAGCAAATGTAGTTTGAGCTAGAGTTAGAGTTGGAGTTAGAGTTGGAGGTAATTTGAGTACAGTACAGTGTCTGAGTGAACACCAGCAAAAGGACAGCTCAAGAAACGTGACGGAATTAATTTCCCTGGAGCATCTAGTCAGAAGAAAGTGTGGAAAGCATCTACTCTTCTTCTACTGGGAATGGAGGAATTCCTTGGTTCTCAAGCGTACACAGTCTAATTGGCATGTGTGCCAAAAATGCAGGAGGAGTACTCAGCCAGAAGAAAGACACTCATAGTCACCTATGGGAAACGTCTGCCCACCTCACACATAATGAAAATTAGAGTAAGTGGAACATGGAAGCCACATAGGGGTCACGGCCCTAGAGGGGTAGAAGATAATTCCATAGTGCCAGCATTGGACACTGGACTTAGACTTGCTGTCACGCGCTTTTCCTATGCATCCGGTTCTCAATATCTTCGGTCTGTTGCTTTGGAACTTTTGTCACCTGCACATGCTTTATTGTATCATCTCTGGCTGTTATCCTTTTGGCTGTGCTGCAAGTAAAGTTAACCTGTTTCATCAATAATCTGACTCTCCTGTCCCCCTCCCACCACCAACACCACAGAGTATACAGTAGTAATCACTGTTGTTTAACCCTTGCACACCCACAGCTGTATGTCCTATTACAGTGCGCTGGAGCGCTAGGCAACATGCAGGACCACCAACAACCACGTGACAGTGAAGAGGATCCGACCCATGCCCTATATACTAAGTACCCTGTACTCTGGTTCTCACACAGTGCTGCATTCTAGAGTGACCCTAAGTTAGAGGAGACCGAAGAAAAAGGATAGCGAGATCCGGAGCAGAAAAGACAGAGTGACCTTATGGAGATGGGTCCTGGAAGGGGACGCCTATCCACAAGGCCCCAGGTTTATAACGCTTGAAGGTAACGGGCCTAAACAGGACTAAGTACATGAGATAAGTAAAGTGTCCCAGGCGGAGTTCAAGAGCATCAGCATTACCGGCCGTACTGGAACCCTAGAGGGAAAAGAGGAACCGTGGGACAAGTGAACGACCCTTACTAAGCAGGACTGTAATGTTAAAGTCCAGGAAAAAGAAGCAAAAAAGAAATGCACTTACCCGTGATCTGTAGTCACAATTTTATTTGGACATTTTTCGAACTATGCAGGGAGGGATGTGAAACAGAACGGACAACGGCCGTTTCGTGCCTCAGCACTTCAACGGGTCCTACCAGCTGTGGGTACCTATTGGTAGGACCCGTTGAAGTGCTGAGGCACGAAACGGCCGTTGTCCGTTCTGTTTCACATCCCTCCCTGCATAGTTCGAAAAATGTCCAAATAAAATTGTGACTACAGATCACGGGTAAGTGCATTTCTTTTTTGCTTCTTTTTCCTGGACTTTCGTATTGCACTGTTTGTATTGCACCCCGTGGATCATATAAAGGATTTTGGCGGTTTCCTCCTGAACAAGGATTGTCATTTATATAGGGTCTGACTATAACAGCTGTGCGGGTTAATATTTTCTTCATTTTGTTTGGCATACTGTAATGTTAAAGCTGGGTTGTGGTGAGGAAGTGATAAACAGTGGACATAGAGAACATTAGAGAAAGGAAGGAAGGAAACTGTGTGGAAAATGCTTTGAGTTGTAAAGGAGACATTCATAAGACAGTGTACCCGCTATCTCTTGTATATATTCCCTACCAAGTTCCGGTTAAGTAAAAATTTTATTTTTTAATGGTGGTCTCCCTCATTGAACTGGTCCTGGCAAACCATCAACATCAGTACATGCCGCCTGCACGGGCAAGCACCTTCACAGTACAAGTCCGCACACCCAGCCAGGTCCCCCACTTTCATGTAGCATGCAGGGGTGTAAGAGATGAGTACCTCGCCCACGTTACACACACCTGCAGACTCCTCCCCCCCAACTGTGAGTAGTGGCTGTCTAACCGTCCTGTGGGCCAATCCCACCACTTCTTGGATCACTCTGCAATCTGGCTTCTGCACTTTTTATCCTATGACATACCCACTCTCATCACTTTAACATCCCCATTGATTATTCCCTCACCCTATCTGACACTCATCTTTTAACTTTCTATTTATACCTTACACAGCTTAGTAACTCCCCTATACATGAAGACAGGAAGACCTGGTTTTCTCCAGGTTCTGCTCAGTGTATGATTTTCCTAACTCCCACTCTCTGACCACAAACTTCTTTCCTTCTCTTGCAAGATTTGTCACTCCACTCAGGACATTCCTACATACCATACAGGCAGAAATCTGCATGCCATCAATACCCAGCAACTCATGAACAATTTACAGACAGTTTGGCTCCAATCTCCTCCTCCTGCCCTGCCTTAGCTTTAACACATTATAATAAGACATTTGAAAGTGTTCTTGATAAAGCAGCACGCCCTTCAAGCAGAACATCCCGGGTCAGACTTTGACAACCCTGGCACCTACTGCAATCACGTTTTCTCCAGCGATTCTGTAGGTGTGCCAAACCTATGTGGAGAAAATCACTTTCAGCTGAAAATTTCATCCATTATAAGTTTATGTTTAAAATATATAACTCTGCCCTCCACTTTGCCAAGCAAGCCTAATTCACCACCCTCATCACATCACTATCCAACAAACCAAAACAACATTTTTCACTCCCCCCTTCAGTCCAAATGTGCAGGCCCCCATCACAAAACTCAGCACTTAGCTCAAATTTAAAAAAAATTGCCATATCGAAAAGAAAGTATCTCCCAATGTCCTAATAGTACAGATACCCTGCCCATGTTCTCCTTTCAACTAACATCCTCTATAACCTGAACCTCCCACTCTCGTCTCCAAGACTTCTCTTATGATGTGACAGTGCTCTGGAATGCTCTACCCAGACAATTTGATTAATTATAGTAATTGATTAATTATAGTATCCACAGTTTCAAGTGTGCTCTAAAAACTGATTTTTTTTGACTGGCCTATCACCTCACCTCAGTAATGTAACTGTTCCCTGTTCTTCCTACATTTTCTTAAAAAATCTGGTCCCTTGTATCACCTATTTCCATACCCTGCACGCAATCAATAACACTGTATCTTAAAGGGAAACTGTCACCTACTTTTTCGTATATAAGCTTCGGCAACCGCCATCAGGAGCTTATCTACAGCATTCTGTAATGCTGTAGATAAGCCCCCGATCTAACCTGAAATATAAGAAAAACAAGTTATATTATACTCACCTGGAGGACGGTCCGGTCCCATGGGCATCGCGGTCCGGGTCCGGCGCCTCCCATCTTCATGAGATGATGTCCTCTTCCTTGCATCTATCGCAGCTCCTGAGCAGGCGTAATTCTCTGCCCTGGTGAGGGCAGAGCAAAGTACTGCAGTGCGCAGGAGCTGGGAAAGGTCCGAGAAGCCCAGCGCCTGCGCACTGCAGTACTTTACGCTGCCCTCAACAGAGTAGATAAAGTACGCCTGCGCCGGAGCCGCGACAGAAGCAAGGAAAAGAACGTCATCGCATGAAGATGGGAGGAGCCTGACCCGGACCGTGACGCCTATCGGACCGCACCGCACCGGACCGCCCCCCAGGTGAGTATAATATAACTTATCTTTCAGGTTACATCAGGGGCTTATCTACACTATTATAGAATTCTGTAGATAAGCCCCTGGTGGCGGTGACCGCAGCTTAAATACGTAAAAGTAGGTGACAGATTCCCTTTAACATACAGTTAGGTCCAGATATATTTAGACAGAGACAACATTTTTCTAATTTTGGCTATAGACATTACCTCAATGAATTTTAAACAAAACAATTCAGATGCAGTTGAAGTTCAGACTTTCAGCTTTCATTTGAGCGTATCCACAGTAAAATTGGATGAAGGGTTTAGGAGTTTCAGGTCCTTAACATGTGCCACCTTATTTTTAATTGACCAAAAGTAATTGGACAGATTCAATAATTTTAAATAAAATGTTCATTTCTAGTACTTGGTTGAAAACCCTTTGTTGGCAATGACTGCCTGAAGTCTTGAACTCATGGACATCACCAGACGCTGTGTTTCCTCCTTTTTGATGCTCTGCCAGGCCTTCACTGCGGTGGTTTTCAGTTGCTGTTTGTTTGTGGGCCTTTCTGTCTGAAGTTTAGTCTTTAACAAGTGAAATGCATGCTTTTTTGGGTTGAGATCAGGTGACTGACTTGACCATTCAAGAATATTCCACTTCTTTGCTTTACTAAACTCCTGGGTTGCTTTGGCTTTATTTTTTGGGTCAATTTCCATCTGTACTGTAGTATGAAACGACGACCAATCAGTTTGGCTGCATTTGGCTGGATCTGAGCACACAGTATGGCTCTGAATACCTCAGAATTCATTCGGCTGCTTCTGTCCTGTGTCACATCATCAATAAACACTAGTGACCCAGTGCCACTGGCAGCCATGCATGTCCAAGCCATCACACTGCCTCCGCCGTGTTTTACAGATGATGTGGTATGATTTGGATCAGGAGCTGTACCACGCCTTCGCCATACTTTTCTCTTTCCATCATTCTGGTAGAGGTTGATCTTGGTTTCATCTGTCCAAAGAATGTTCTTCCAGAACTGTGCTGGCTTATTTAGATGTTTTTAGCCTTTTTATTCTTGATGCTTATGAGTGGCTTGCATCGTGCAGTGAACCCTCTGTATTTACTTTCATGCAGTTTCTCTTTATGGTAGATTTGGATATTGATACGCCGACCTCCTAGAGAGTGTTGTTCTCTTGGTTGGCTGTTGGCTGTTTCTCTTCACCATGGAGATTATTCTGCAATCGTCCACCACTGTTGTCTTCCGTGGGCGCCCGGGTCTTTTTGCATTGATAAGTTCACCAGTGCTTTTTTTCTTTCTCAGGATGTACCAAACTGTAGATTTTGCCACTCCTAATATTGTAGCAATTTCTTGGATGGGTTTTTTCTGTTTTCGCAGCTTAAGGCTGTGTGCACACGTTGCTGATTTTTCAAGTTTTTTTCGCTTTTTTTCACGATAAAAACACTATAAACCCACAAAAAAAAACAGCATACAATATGCATCCCATCATTTTGAATGAATTCTGCATGTTTTGTGCACATGATGCGTTTTTTTCTGTGAAAAAAATGCATCGCGGTAAAAAAACGCAGCATGTTCATTAATTTTGCGGGGTTTTTTTGTGGATTTCCCACTATAAAATGCATTGGGAAATGTCCGGAAAAAAACGCGGCAAAAACGCGCAAAAAAACATGCAGATTTCTTGCAGAAAATTTCAGGTTTTTCTCAGGAATTTTCTGCAAGAAATCCTGAACGTGTGCACATAGCCTTAGGATGGCTTGTTTCACCTGCATGGAGAGCTCCTTTGACCGCATGTTTACTTTACAGCAAAACCTTCCAAATGCAAGCACCACACCTCAAAACAACTCCAGGCCTTTTATCTGCTTAATTGAGAATGACATAACGAAGGGATTGCCCACACCTGTCCATGATATAACCTTGGAGTCAATTGTCCAATTACTTTAGGTCCCTTTAAAAACAGGGTGGCACATGTTAAGGAGCTGAAACTCCTAAACCCTTCATCCAATTTTAATGTGGATACCCTCAAATGAAAGCTGAAAGTCTGAACTTAAACTGCATCTGAATGGTTTTGTTTAAAATTCATTGGGGTAATGTCTATAACCAAAATTAGAAAAATGTTGTCTCTGTCCAAATATATATGGACCTAACTGTATACAGATACTGGTTGGTGACCGGTTCATGATTGTGATCAGGGCCCTCATTCTTACGTGTTACTTGGTAATGTCTGATATTGTTTGTACATGTCCCTTCTGAATTGTGAAGTTCTTCCAAATAATAATAATTTTTATTTATATAGCGCCAACATATTCCGCAGCGCTTTACAAATTATAATAGGTTGGTGCTATAGAAATAAAGATGATTATGATGCAGGGTGGCTCAGTGGTTAGCACAGCAGCCTTGCAACGCTGGAATCCTGGGTTCAAATCCCACCAAGGACAACATCTGCAAGGAGTTTGTATGTTCTCCCCGTGTTTACGTGGGTTTTCTCCTACATTCCAAAGACATACTGATAGGGAATTTAGATTGTGAGCCCCAATGGGGAAAGCGATGATAATGTGTGCAACCTGTAAAGCGCTGCGGAATATGTCAGCGCTATATAAAAATAAAGATTATTTATTATTTTTATACCATTTATATTATCTTTAGGCCAGTTCCCTACATTCTTGTTTTCTAACAGTATACCTCAGGACAGGGTTTCTAGCCATCTACTACTACATCTACTATACCTTTGTTGCTCTATAAGTTATTTATTTTATCTTGTTTAATTTCAGCTTTAACCCCCTTAATGACAGCATCCGTGGATGTACAGCACCTGGGCACTATCACTGTATGGAGTGGGATAGGATCTTAGCCCCCTCCATGTACAGTACAGTGGTACTACATAGCCAGCACCTAAGAGTGCCTATTGCCATCGCAACTAGTTTAACCCACTAAATGCCACTCTCGAGTGACAGCAGCATTTTACAGGTTTTAACATGACGGCAGTCACTTCTGATTGGTTGTCATGTCAGCTGGGGGCCCTCTGAGGCCCCCCATATCTGCTTGGTGAACTCTCCAAGGAAACCCAGCTTGTGGCTCAGGTTTTGTGGGGGACTGTCAGTTTCACAAAGCACTGCAATCCCTATTAAAAATGAACTATTTAAAAAACAAATGAATATTTAAAAAAAGTTTTAAAAAATTAAAAAAATAAAAAGGTTAAATCACCCTAGTTTTCCTCAATCGTAAATAGCAAAATGTAAAATATCACAAAAAATTACATATTAGGTATTACTGCTTAAGGTAATAGACTGAAATAAAAAAAAATATAAAAAATTATTTAGCCCATTAAGTTAACGCAAAAATGGAAAAAAATGAAAACTGAAATTCTAGAACTGGTGTTTTCCGGTCGGAGCAGTTCCTTCAAAATGCAATAAAAAGTGGACAATTCATTGAATGTGCCCTAAAATGGTATTAAAAAAACATCAGCTCTACATGAAAAAAAAAAGTCTTCACACAGGATATCCACTGAGGAATATAACAACTATGGGTCTCAGAATATGGTGACACAAACCCATATTTTATATATTTTTTAAACCACTAAAATCTAAAATAAAAACTTAAGTTTTGGTATTATAGTAATCATATTGGCCTGGAGAATCACGTTGTGAGATCATTTTTACCACATAAAGAACACTGGAACAGCTAACCCTAAAAACAATGTTCATTGCACTTGTAATTATTTTGTGTTTTTCGGTACACTATTTGATAAAATTAATGATGTCATTCACAAATAGAACTGGGCACACACAAAAAAACAAGCTTTAATCTATATATATAATTGCCTAAGGGTTTTTCCATCTGTCTGTCTGTCTGTTTGTCTGTCTGTCTTTCTGTCTGTCTGTCTGTCTGTCCTGGAAATCCCGCCTCTCTGATTGGTCGAGGCCACCAGGCCTCGACCAATCGGCAATGGGCACAGTATCGACGTAGATGTAATAATGGTTGCCATGGCGACGATGATGTCATAAAGGTTGCCTCGACCAATCAGCGACGGGCACAGTCTGCCGCGAATTCTGGAATCATCATTGTCCATATACTACGGGGACATGCATATTCTAGAATACCCGATGCGTTAGAATCGGGCCACAATCTAGTATAATATAATATTCTATGTTAACCCATTAAGGACCGCCAAGATTAATTAAAACGGTGGTCGCAAAGGGGTCTTATTATATCAACGTCATTTAAAACGGCGATAGGTAATAAGGGTATAGCACCCAGAGTCCGATAATCTCCGGGGTTTCAGCTATTGGAGGAGACGATCAGGGCCGGATATTCCAGTACCCGATAACATGAATACCTCCACCATCACCGGGCCCTCATGCTTCATCTAATGTCCATTTTTTGTGTTCTTTAGCCCAACCTAGTCTCTTCGGCTTGTTGCCTGTCCTTAGCAGTGGTATTCTAGCAGCTATTTTACCATGAAGGCCTGCTGCACAAAGTGTCCTCTTAACCCCTTAATCCCATATGACGTACTATCCCGTCGAGGTGGGGTGGGCTTTAATTCCCACCGACGGGATAGTACGTCATAGGCGATCGGCCGCTCTCACGGGGGGAGCGCGGCTGATCGCGGCCGGGTGTCAGCTGCCTATCGCAGCTGACATCCGGCACTATGTGCCAGGAGCGGTCACGGACCGCCCCCAGCACATTAACCCCCAGCACACCGCGATCAAACATGATCGCGATGTGCCGGCGGTATAGGGAAGCATCGCGCAGGGAGGGGGCTCCCTGCGGGCTTCCCTGAGCCCCCCGCAGCAACGCGATGTGATCGCGTTGCTGCGAGGGTCTCCTACCTCCTTCCTCCTTGCTGGACCCGGATCCAAGATGGCCACGGCATCCGGGTCCTGCAGGGAGGGAGGTGGCTTCACAGAGCCTGCTCAGAGCAGGCACTGTGAAGCCTGCAGTGCTGCATGTCAGATCGGTGATCTGACAGAGTGCTGTGCAAACTGTCAGATCACCGATCTCTGAAGTCCCCCCTGGGACAAAGTAAAAAAAATTTTTTTCCAAGTGTGTAAAAAAAAAAAAAAAAATATTCCTAAATAATGAAAAAAAAAATATTATTCCCATAAATACATTTCTTTATCTAAATAATAAAAAAAAACAATAAAAGTACACATATTTAGTATTGCCGCGTCCGTAACGACCCAACCTATAAAACTGGCCCACTAGTTAACCCCTTCAGTAAACACCGTAAGAAAAAAAAAAACGAGACAAAAAACAACGCTTTATTATCATACCGCCGAACAAAAAGTAGAGTAACACGCGATCAAAAAGACAGATATAAATAACCATGGTACCGCTGAAAACGTCATCTTGTCCCGCAAAAAACGAGCCGCCATACAGCATCATCAGCGAAAAAATAAAAAAGTTATAGTCCTGAGAATAAAGCGATGCAAAAATAATTATTTTTTCTATAAAATAGTTTTTATCGTATAAAAGCGCCAAAACATAAAAAAATGATTTAAATGAGGTATCGCTGTAATCGTACTGATCCGAAGAATAAAACTGCTTTATCAATTTTATCAAACGCGGAACGGTATAAACGCCTCCCCCAAAAGAAATTCATGAACAGCTGGTTTTTGGTCATTCTGCCTCACAAAAATCGTAATAAAAAGCGATCTAAAAATGTCACGTGCCCGAAAATTTTACCAATAAAAACGTCAACTCGTCCCGCAAAAAACAAGACCTCACATGACTGTGGACAAAAATATGGAAAAATTATAGCTCTCAAAATGTGGTAACACAAAAAATATTTTTTGCAATAAAAAGCGTCTTTCAGTGTGTGACGGCTGCCAATCATAAAAATCCGCTAAAAAACTCGCTATAAAAGTAAATCAAACCCCCCTTCATCACCCCCTTAGTTAGGGAAAAATTAAAAAAATGTATTTATTTCCATTTTCCCATTAGGGTTAGGGCTAGGGTTAGGGCTAGGGTTAGGGTTAGGGCTAGGGCTAGGGTTAGGGCTAGGGCTAGGGTTAGGGTTGGGGCCACAGTTAGGGTTGGGGCTAAAGTTAGGGTTAGGGTTGGGGCTAAAGTTACGGTTAGGGTTTAGATTACATTTACAGTTGGGAATAGGGTTGGGATTAGGGTTAGTGGTGTGTCAGGGTTAGAGGTGTGGTTAGGGTTACTGTTGGGATTAGGGTTAGGGGTGTGTCAGGGTTAGAGGTGTGGTTAGGGTTACTGTTGGGATTAAGGTTAGGGGTGTGTTTGGATTAGGGTTTCAGTTATAATTGAGGGGTTTCCACTGTTTAGGCACATCAGGGGCTCTCCAAACGCGACATGGCGTCCGATCTCAATTCCAGCCAATTCTGCGTTGAAAAAGTAAAACAGTGCTCCTTCCCTTCCAAGCTCTCCCGTGTGCCCAAACAGGGGTTTACCCCAATATATGGGGTATCAGCGTACTCAGGACAAATAGGACAACAACTTTTGGGGTCCAATTTCTCCTGTTACCCTTGGGAAAATACAAAACTGGGGGCTAAAAAATATTTTTTGTGGGAAAAAAAAGATTTTTTATTTTCAAGGCTCTGCGTTATAAACTGTAGTGAAACACTTGGGAGTTCAAAGTTCTCACAACACATCTAGATAAGTTCCTTGGGGGGTCTAGTTTCCAATATGGGGTCACTTGTGGGGGGTTTCTACTGTTTAGGTACATTAGGGGCTCTGCAAACGCAATGTGACACCTGCAGACCATTCCATCTAAGTCTGCATTCCAAATGGCGCTCCTTCCCTTCCGAGCCCTCCCATGCGGCCAAACAGTGGTTCCCCCCACATATGGGGTATCAGCGCACTCAGGACAAATTGGACAACAACTTTTGGGGTCGAATTTCTCCTCTTACCCTCGGGAAAATACAAAACTGGGGGCTAAAAAATAATTTTGGGGGAAAAATTTTTTTTTTATTTTCACGGCTCTGCGTTACAAACTGTAGTGAAGCACTTGGGGGTTCAAAGCTCTCACAACACATCTAGATGAGTTCCTTAGGGGGTCTACTTACCAAAATGGTGTCACTTGTGGGGGGTTTCTACTGTTTAGGTACATTAGGGGCTCTGCAAACGCAATGTGTGGGCGGCACGGTGGCGCAGTGGTTAGCACTGCAGCCTTGCAGCGCTGGAGTCCTGGGTTCGAACCCCACCAAGGACAACATCTGCAAAGAGTTTGTATGTTCTCTCCGTGTTTGCGTGGGTTTCCTCCGGGCACTCCGGTTTCCTCCCACATTCCAAAGACATACTGATAGGGAATTTAGATTGTGAGCCCCATCGGGGACAGTGATGATAATGTGTGCAAAAAATGTAAAGCGCTGCGGAATATGTTAGCGCTATATAAAAATAAAGATTATTATTATTATTATTAATGTGACACCTGCAGACCATTCCATCTAAGTCTGCACTCCCTTCCGAGCCCTCCCATGCGGCCAAACAGTGGTTCCCTCCATATATGGGGTATCAGCGCACTCAGGACAAATTGGACAACAACTTTTAGGGTCGAATTTCTCTTCTTACCCTCTGGAAAATACAAAACTGGGGGCTAAAAAATAATTTTTGTGGGAAAAAATGTTTGTTTTATTTTTACGGCTCTGCATTATAAACTTCTGTGAAGCCCTTGGTGGGTCAAAGCGCTTAAAACACATCTAGTTAAATTCCTTAGGGGGTCTACTTTCCAAAATGGTGTCACTTGTGGGGGGTTTCAATGTTTAGGCACATCAGTGGCTTTCCAAACGCAACATGGCATCCCATCTCAATTCCTGTAAATTTTGCATTGAAAAGTCAAACGGCGCTCCTTCCCTTCTGAGCTCTCCCATGCGCCCAAACAGTGGTTTACCCCCACATATGGGGTATCAGCGTACTCAGGACAAATAGTACAACAACATTTTTGGGGTCCAATTTCTTCTCTTACCCTTGGGAAAATAAAAAATTGGGGGCGAAAAGATAATTTTTGTGAAAAAATATGATTTTTTATTTTTATGGTTCTGCATTATAAACTTCTGTGAAACACTTGGTGGGTCAAAGTGCTCACCACACCTCTAGATAAGTTCCTTAGGGGGTCTACTTTCCAAAATGTTGTCACTTGTGGGGGGTTTCAATGTTTAGGCACATCAGGGGCTCTCCAAACGCAACATGGTGTCCCATCTCGATTCCAGTCAATTTTGCATTGAAAAGTCAAATGGCGCTCCTTCGCTTCCGAGCTCTGTCATGCGCCCAAACAGTGGTTTACCCCCACATATGGGGTATCGGTGTACTCAGGACTAATTGTACAACAACTTTTGGGGTCCATTTTCTCCTGTTACCCTTGGTAAAATAAAACGAATTGGAGCTGAAGTAAATTTTTTGTGAAAAAAAGTTAAATGTTCATTTTTATTTAAACATTCCAAAAATTCCTGTGAAGCACCAGAAGGTTTAATAAACTTCTTGAATATGGTTTTGAGCACCTTGAGGGGTGCAGTTTTTAGAATGGTGTCACACTTGGGCATTTTCTATCATATAGACCCCTCAAAATGACTTCAAATGAGATGTGGTCCCTAAAAAAAAATGGTGTTGTAAAAATGAGAAATTGCTGGTCAACTTTTAACCCTTATAACTCCCTAACAAAAAAAAATTTAGGTTCCAAAATTCTGCTGATGTAAAGTAAACGTGGGAAATGTTACTTATTAAGTATTTTGTGTGACATATCTCTGTGATTTAATTGCATAAAAATTCAAAGTTGGAAAATTGCGAAATTTTCATAATTTTCGCCAAATTTCCGTTTTTTTCACAAGCAAACGCAGGTACTATCAAAGAATTTTTACCACTATCATGAAGTACAATATGTCCCAAGAAAACAATGTCAGAATCACTGGGATCTGTTGAAGCGTTCCAGAGTTATAACCTCATAAAAGGACAGTGGTCAGAATTGTAAAAATTGGCCCGGTCATTAACGTGCAAACCACCCTCGGGGCTTAAGGGGTTAACAGTTGTTGGAGATATGTGTCTGCTGCTAGAACTCTGTGTGGCATTGACCTGGTCTCTAATCTGAGCTGCTGTTAACCTGGAATTTCTGAGGCTAGTGACTCAGATAAACTTATCATCAGAAGCAGAGGTGACTCTTGGTCTTCCTTTCCTGGGGCGGTCCTCATTTGAGTCAGTTTCTTTGTAGCACTTGATGGCTTTTGCAACTGCACTTGGGGACACTTTCAAAGTTTTCCCAATTTTTCGGACTAACTGACCTTCATTTCTTAAAGTAATGATGGCCACTCGTTTTTCTTTACTTAGCTGCTTTTTTCTTGCCATAATACAAATTCTAACAGTCTATTCAGTAGGAATATCAGCTGTGTATCCACCAGACTTCTGCACAACACAACTGATGGTCCCAACCCCATTTATAAGGCAAGAAATACCACTTATTAAACCTGACAGGGCACACCTGTGAAGTGAAAACCATTTGCGGTGACTACCTCTTGAAGCTCATCAAGAGAATGCCAAGAGTGTGCAAAGCAGTCATCAAAGCAAAAGGTGGCTACTTTGAAGAACCTAGAATATAAGACATATTTTCAGTTGTTTCACACTTTTTTGTTAAGTATATAATTCCACATGTGTTAATTCATAGTTTTGATGCCTTCAGTGTGAATTTACAATTTTCATAGTCATGAAAATACAGAAAAATCTTTAAATGAGAAGGTGTGTCCAAACTTTAGGTCTGTACTGTACTTGTTCAACCACATGCTGATGCAACCACAGCCACCAAAAACAACGAGGAAGGAGGTCTTCGGTTGCCTTACCACCTGAGTGGCCAGCAAGTACAGAGTTATGAAATGCTCAAATCACTTTGCGGCGCAATTTAGACTGCATAAATAACCTCCCTGATGGGCAGGAGGCAGGTGCGTCCCCCTAAGCCTCCAACACCTTACCTTCCTGGTCAGTGTACAAGGCCGAGATGCCTACCCCCTTCTGCAAAATTGAGGCAGGGTCCTCCAAGTCAGACAAAAATGCCGTTAAGTACCCTGTATATACAGCAGAAGGGGAAAGTTTAGGCAGTTAATTTACATTAATCTCCCCACTTTACAATCTCTCTGGATTGCGAATCCACAGTTAGATTATACTTCACCAACAAGGGCAAACCCAGAGCCATTGGAGTGTGGAGACGCTTTAGGACATAGCAAGGGACTATTTCATAATGCGAAGACCTCACCTTCAGTCTTATGTTATGAACAATTTGTGTCAGTGTTCTCTGTGCAAGTGGTGCTGAGTCGATGGCGCAAATAGAAATAGGTTTTGCCAAGTTAGAGCAGACAAAACAATGAGTTCTAGCAAACTCACCATCCACCATACTGACTCCAGCTCCACTGTCTACAAACACAGAAATGTTTTCAGACCTGCTAGCACCTCCTCTGCTGTCAGAACAAAATGAGAATTGCAGGTTGAAGACGAACACACCCCTTGATTATCAAGCTCAAGGATCTCAAAGGTTAATCGAGTCTCTTTTTGCTTTGGGATTGCAGGACATGCCCCAATAAAATGTCCCTTCTTCCCACAAAAAAATGCACCCTTTTTCTTGCATATGTCAGAGGAAACATGCCACGTGAATGCACCTCCCAAGTGAATGGGTTCCTCTAACACCGCAAGTATAGGTTCACCCCTGGACCTTTCCTCCAACACCAGGATCTTGTCCAGGAAAGAGGGTTCAGAAGCAATTGGTTTTACCCATCTGTCCCTCAGGCATCTATCCACCCGAATAACCAAGGACATGGCAGCCTCCAGTGACACAGGAGTTTCACACACTGCTAATGCATCCCTTAACCTTTTAGTGAGGCCCTGAAGAAATTGGCTTCTGAGAGCCAGGTCATTCCAATTGGTGTCAGTTGACCACCTGCAGACTTCAGAGCTATAAGTCTCTACTGGACGATTCCCTTGCTGAATGCAACTCAGCCTTGATTCAGCCAAGGAAAAACGGTCAGTATCATAATAGAGAAGGGCTAGAGCCCTGAAAAACACTTCCACAGACTGTAGACACATAGAATCCTGTGAAAGAGAAAACGCCCAGGACTGAGGTTACTCTTGCAAAAGTGAAATAACAATTCCTACTTGTTGCACCTCATCTCCAGAGGAGTAAGGATGCAGTTTAATGTGTAATTTGCATGCCTCTTTAAACACAAAAAACTTCTCCCTAACCACAGCAAACCTGTCCGCAAAGGCAATTTGTGGGGTCAAGCTGGACCCACCTACCTGCAACGTCCTCCACAACAGGAGCCTGCAGCCGCTGCCATTGCTGCTGAACTTCAGAACAAAGGTCAGTCACCTCCAGTGACAACCTCTGCAGCTGCTCTGCCAGCACAGCAACGATATCCATGAACACATCAAAAGAAACAACATTTTTTTCTTTTGCAATCATGAACAGCGGGTGTTAAAGTCACACACTTAGGAGGAGAGACTAAGTGCAACACCAAGGGATAAGGGAAGAGGAACCAAACACTAGGGAAGGGGGAAGTGGAGACCCCTAGACTGATCTAACATCACCCTGTCTCTCCTACCATCCCTATATAGGTTCCGCACTTATCGCCATGTCTTTCAGCCAAATTTGTGTTTCAAAATTCAGATATTGCTCTTTCCATTCTTGAGCTCTGACGTTTGTGCAAACAGAACTTTTTGGCTACATGTGGGCTATCGCCGCACTCGTAAGAAAGTGGGTAACAAACTGTGGGGTCCACTTTTTGTTGTTTCCTCTTGATAAAGTGAGAAATTTGGGTTTTAGAGGTAGTTTTTTTTTCATTCCACTTTACTTTAATTGCTGTGTAGCAACTAAAGGGTTAAAAAATTCCCGACAACGGTTTTAAAGTATTTGAGGAGTGCTTTTTTTAAATGGTATCACTTTTGGAGATTATCCAATACATAGGCCCCTCAAAGTCCACTTTCTGTCACGCACCGAGTAGAACAGAATAAGTGCAACATTAAGGGAAGGGGAACCGCACCTATCGCTTAACAGGATACCTAGTCCCTGTGTGACCCTGGCGACAAGCCCTGCATCGGGAAGGACAGGATAACACTAGTCAATCCTACTAACACTAAAGACAGTAAGAATAAATGAAACCAGGGGGACACTTAGCTTGAGTAGACTCAGGGAGAAATGCCGACGCCCTCCAAACTCCAAGAGGACCCTAGCAGACTGCTACAGCTCCAAGCTTCAACAGAGCAGCGGAAATAACACCCACACCTCCCAACAGGAAGTTGGGAGTTATAAACACCCAGGTCCAGGTGTGGTCATTAGCACCAAGGGAGGTGGCCACTAGTCTGCAAAGCAAACCAACGAGAGCTTTTGCAGATAGATGCAGTGCAACGGTCTGCAGCCTCTGACACATCCGTGACACTGTGGGTCTTGGCCCCCGCAAACCATAACAGTAAAATCAGCAATATAATATGGCACTCCTTCCTTTCTGATCATTGCATTGTGCCTCAAAAGTAATTCCTGATTACATGTAGGGTATTGGCGTACTCAGGAGAAATTGCACAACAAACTGAGAGGTCTATTTTTCTATTAGCCCTTATAAAAATTAAAAATTTGCAGCTAAAGCAACAATTTAGCAGTAAAAATGTAAAACTTCTTTCTTCACCACCCAATAGTATATATTTCTGTGAGTCACATGTGGTGTCAACATGCTCACTATCCCCGTATATTAATTAATTAGAGATGAAGTTTGTAAAATGATATAACTTATGGGGGGTTCTACTGTTCTGGCACCTCAGGGGCTCTGCCAATGTGACATCACACCCTCAAACCATTCCAGCAAAATCTAAACTCCAATATGGCACTTTGTTCCTTCTGAGCTTTGCACTGTGCCTCAAAAAGTGTGGTTTTCAACCACATATGGGGCATCTGTGTACTCAGGAGATATTGTACAACAAACTATGTTCCATTTTGCTCCTTTACCCTTGCGAAAAGAAAAAATTTGTGGCAAAACCAATATTTCTGTGGAAAAAAAATATTTTTTCTTATTCACAGTTCAACATTATAAACTTCTGTGAAGCATGTATGGGTTCCAGTTGCTCACCACACATCTGGATACAGTCCTTGAGGGATCTAGTTTCTAAAATGGGGTCACTTGTGGGGGATTTCCACTGTTTAGGCACATCAGGGGCTCTACAAATGAGACGTGGCATTCGCTAATGATTCCAGTAATATTTGCATTCAAAAAGTTAAATGGTGTTCCTTCCTTTTCGGGCCCTGCCGTGCTCACAAACAGAAGGTTTTTCCACCAACATAGAAGAGGATTCTTTACTGTTAGGGCAGTGAAAATCTGGAATTCCTTGTCTGAGCAGGTGGTGATGGCGAACTCAGTCGAGGGGTTCAAGAGAGGCCTGGATGTCTTCCTGGAGCGTAACAATATTGTGTCTTACAGTTATTAGGTTCTTTAGAAGGACGTAGATCTGGGGATTTATTCTGATGGAATATAGGCTGAACTGGATGGACAAATGTCTTTTTTTGGCCTTGCTAACTATGTTACTATGTTAGTCTTCCTCAACATATGGGATAGCGGTAAACTCAGGAGAAATTGCAAAATATATTATATGGTCTATTCTGTTACCCTTGGGAAAATGCAAAATTATGGCATAAAAGAAAATTTTTGTGCAAAAAAAAAAAAAAGATTTTTTTTCTTTCACTGCTCCACATTATAAACTTCTGTGAAGCAC
This sequence comes from Ranitomeya imitator, assembly GCF_032444005.1. Classification (NCBI taxonomy): domain Eukaryota; kingdom Metazoa; phylum Chordata; class Amphibia; order Anura; family Dendrobatidae; genus Ranitomeya; species Ranitomeya imitator. The sequence continues at coordinate 389,759,117 of NC_091287.1, forward strand.
CTGGGGGTCTAAGGTGCTCACCACACATCTAGATAGATACATTCTTTAAGGGGTCTAGTTTCCAAATGGGGTCACTTTCACGGGGTTTCTATTGTTTAGTCACATCAGTGGCTCGCCAAACGCCACATGGCGTCCGCTTTTGATTCCAGCTATTTTTGTGTTCAAAGAGACAAATGGTTCTCCTTCGCTTCTGAGCCTTGCATCCTGCACTTGAGGGGTGTGGTTTTTTAAATGGTGTCACTTTGGAGTATGTTCTGTCATATAGGTCCCCAAAGTTTAGGGACCACAAAGTGATGTGGTCTCTAAAAAAAATGGTTTTGTAAATTTTGTTGGAAAGATAAGTAATTGCTGATCAACTTTGAACCCTTCTAACTTCCTAACAAAAAATTCTGCTGTAAAGTAGAAATGTGCGAAATGTTATTTACTAACTATTTTGTGTGGTGTAATCTGACTTGAGGGCATAAAAAAATTACAGTTAAAAAATAGTGAAATTTTCAAATTTTTGAAAAATTTTAGATATTGTCATAGATATACGCTAATCATATCGACCAAAATTTGCCACTAACCTAAAGTAAAATATGTCATGAAAAAACAGTCTCAGAATCAGTGGGATCCGTTGAAGCGTTCCAGAGTTGTTACCACACAGAGTGACATTGGGCAGATTTGGCCTGATCATTAAGGTCAAAATTAGCTCGATCACTAAGAGGTTAAATTCAACACACAATGGGCATGAGTTTTCATAAAATTACATTTACTGTAGTCATAGAATGATATTCGATAACTAAGGGCCTCTGCCAGAAACTTTCTTTCAGAATGGGCAATGGTTTTTAATTGTCTGAACAACTTTTTTTTAATCAGGTGAAATAAAGATACATATTTTTTATTCACATGGCCATCTGGATCATTTTCATCCTTTTTTTGTCAATTTTCTCCGGTGATCAACAGTATTGCATCCATGCTGTTTAACAAGGAGAAAAACAACATTTACCACACAGTGAGGCTCTTCCCAAATGTTGTTTTTGTGCTTCTTCTACACTTACTGTACTTTGCTTGAACTGTTAAACATAGAGGATTTTCAGCACAAAATGACACAGCAGGAAAAATGCATTTACGTTAAGTGGGTACATGGCCTAATAGTTTGTTAAAACTGTCAAAATTGTTTGACAGTTGTAGACCTTCAGTTAATGTCTTATGATCAGTGTTTGACTGAAATCTCACCTTTTGACCTTAAATCCTTCAGGACCACCAATGTGTTATTTAATAGAGAATAATACATTTTTACCAGAATTTTTAAGGAATATTACAATGTTACTTTTGAACAACTGCAGTGTTCTGAAAAGTTGAAAAATGCATTTCAAAAGTTTCTGAATATGATGTGGATATTTATGGACTCAGCTGTTTATACCAGAGAATTCCACATCTTTCTGACATGTGACGTAATATCCCATCGAGGTGGGGTGGGCCCGTATGACCACCGACGGCATAGTACGTCATAGCGATCGGCCGCACTCACGGGAGGAACGCGGCCGATTGCGGCCGGGTGTCAGCTGACTTTTGCAGCTGACATCCGGCACTATGTGCCAGGAGCGGTCATGGACCGCCCCCGTCACATTAACCCCCGGCACACTGCGATCAAACATGATCGCAGTGTTCTGGTGGTATAGGGAAGCATCCCACAGGGACGGGGCTCCCTGCGGGCATCCCTGAGACCCCCGGAGCAATGCGATGTGAACGCGTTGCTCCGAGGGTCTCCTACCTTCCTCCCTGCAGCAGGCCTGGATCCAAAATGGCCGTGGGGCTGCATCCGGGTCCTGCAAGGAGGTGGCTTCACAGCGCCTTCTCAGAGCAGGCGCCGGGAAGCCTCTATGAGTGCACGTCAGATCGCTGATCTGACACAGTGCACAGCAAAGTGTCAGATCAGCGATCTTACACTATAACATGATGCCCACCCTGGGGCAATGTTATAGTGTAAAAAAAAATATTCACATGTGTAAAAAAAAATTTAAAAAAATTCAGAAAAAAATATATATATATTGTTCCCATAAATACATTTCTTTATCTAAACAAAAAAGACATAATAATAAATAAAAGTACACATATTTCGTATTGCCGTGTCCGTTACGACCCAACCTATAAAACTGTCCCACTAGTTAACCCCTTCAGTGAACACCGAGTGAACACGGGGCAAAAAACAATGCTTTATTATCATACCGCCAAACAAAAAGTGGAATAAAACGCGATCAAAAAGACATATAAATAACCATGGTACCGCTGAAAATGTCATCTTGTCCCGCAAAAAACGAGCCACCATACAGCATCATCAGCGAAAAAATTAAAAAGTTATAGTCCTCAGAATAAAGCGATACAAAAACAATTATTTTTTCAATAAAATAGTTTTTATCGTATAAAAGCGCCAAAACATGAAAAAATGATATAAATGAGGTATCGCTGTAATCGTACTGATCCGAAGGATAAAACTGCTTTATCCATTTTACCAAACGCGGAACGGTATAAACGTCCCCCACAAAAGAAATTCATGAATAGCTGGTTTTTGGTCATTCTGCCTCACAAAAATCGGAATAAAAAGCGATCAAAAAAAGTCACGTGCCCGAAAATGTTACCAATAAAAACGACAACTCGTCCCGCAAAAAACAAGACCTCACATGACTCTGTGGACCAAAATATGGAAAAATTATAGCTCTCAAAATGTGGTAGCGCAAAAAATATTTTTTGCAATAAAAAGCATCTTTTAGTGTGTGATGGCTGCCAATCATAAAAATCCGCTAAAAAAACCCGCTATTAAAGTAATTCAAACCCCCCTTCATCACCCCCTTAGTTAGGGAAAAATTAAAAAAAGTATTTATTTCCATTTTCCCATTAGGGTTAGGGTTAGGGTTAGGGCTAGGGTTAGGGCTAGGGTTAGGGTTAGGGTTAGGGTTTGGATTACATTTACGGTTGGGAATAGGGTTGGCATTAGGGGTGTGTCAGGGTTAGGGGTGTGGTTAGGGTTACCATTGGAATTAGGGTTAGGGGTGTGTTTGGATTAGGGTTTCAGTTATAATTGGGGGGTTCCCACTATTTAGACACATCAGGGGCTCTATAAATGCGACATGGCGTCCAATCTCAATTCCAGCCAATTCTGCGTTGAAAAAGTAAAATAGTGCTCCTTCCCTTCCGAGCTCTCCCGTGTGCCCAAACAGGGGTTTACCCCAACATATGGGGTATCAGCGTACTCAGGACACATTGGACAACAACTTTTTGGGGTCCAATTTCTCCTGTTACCCTTGGGAAAATACAAAACTGGGGGCTAAAAAATAATTTTTGTGGAAAAAAAAAGATTTTTTATTTTCAAGGCTCTGCGTTATAAACTGTAGTGAAACACTTGGGGGTTCAAAGTTCTCACAACACATCTAGATGAGTTCCTTGGGGGGTCTCTAGTTTCCAATATGGGGTCACTTGTGGGGGGTTTCTACTGTTTAGGTACATTAGGGGCTCTGCAAACGCAGTGTGACGCCTGCAGACCAATCCATCTAAGTCTGCATTCTAAATGGCGCTCCTTCCCTTCCGAGCTCTGCCATGCGCTCAAATGGTGGTTCCTTCCCACATATGGGGTATCAGCGTACTCAGGACAAATTGGACAACAACTTATGGGGTCCAATTTCAACTGTTACCCTTGGAAAAATACTAAACTGGGGGCTAAAAAATAATTTTTGTGGAAAAAAAAAAGAATTTTTATTTTCACGGCTTTGCATTATAAACTGTAGTGAAACACTTGGGAGTTCAAAGTTCTCACAACACATCTAGATAAGTTCCTTTGGGGGTCTAGTTTCCAATATGGGGTCACTTGTGGGGGGTTTCTACTGTTTAGGTACATTAGGGGCTCTGCAAACGCAGTGTGACGCCTGCAGACCAATCCATCTAAGTCTGCATTCCAAATGGCGCTCCTTCCCTTCCGAGCTCCCCCATGCGCCCAAACGGTGGTTCCCCCCACATATGGGGTATCAGCGTACTCACGACAAATTGGACAACTTTTGGGTCCAATTTCTCTCCTGTTACCCTTGGGAAAATACAAAACTGGGGGCTAAAAATAATTTTTGTGGGAAAAAAAATAATTTTTAATTTCACGGCTCTGCGTTATAAACTGTGGTGAAACACTTGGGGGTTCGAAGTTCTCACAACACATCTAGATAAGTTCCTTGGGGGGTCTAGTTTCCAATATGGGGTCACTTGTGGGGGGTTTCAATGTTTAGGCACATCAGTGGCTCTCTAAACGCAATATGGCGTCCCATCTCAATTCCAGTCAATTTTGCATTGAAAAGTCAAATGGCGCTCCTTCCCTTCGGAGCTCTCCCATGCGCTCAAACAGTGGTTTACCCCCACATATATGGTATCAGCATACTCATGACAAATTGTACAACAACTTTTGGGGTCCAATTTCTTCTCTTACCCTTGGGAAAATAAAAATTGGGGGCAAAAAATCATTTTTGTGAAAAAATATGATTTTTTATTTTTGCGGCTCTGCATTATAAACTTCTGTGAAGCACTTGGTGGGTCAAAGTGCTCACCTCACATCTAGATAAGTTCCTTAGGGGGTCTACTTTCCAAAATGGTGTCACTTGTAGGGGATTTCAATGTTTAGGCACATCAGTGGCTCTCCAAACGCAACATGGCGTACCATCTCAATTCCTGTCGATTTTGCACTGAAAAGTCAAACGGTGCTCCTTCCCTTCCGAGCTCTCCCATGTGCCTAAACAGTGGTTTACCCCCACATATGGGGTATCAGCGTGCTCAGGACAAATTGTACAACAATGTTTGGGGTCCATTTTCTCCTGCTACCCTTGGTAAAATAAAACAAATTAAAGCTGAAGTAAATTTTTTGTGAAAAAAAGTTAAATGTTCATTTTTATTTAAACATTCCAAAAATTCCTGTGAAACACCTGAAGGGTTAATAAACTTCTTGAATGTGGTTTTGAGTTTTTAGAGTTTTTAGAATGGTGTCACACTTGGTTATTTTCTATCATATAGACCCCTTAAAATGACTTCAAATGAGATGTGGTCCCTAAAAAAAAATGGTGTTGTAAAAATGAGAAATTGCTGGTCAACTTTTAACCCTTATAACTCCCTAACAAAAAAAAATTTTGGCTCCAAAATTGTGCTGATGTAAAGTAGACATGTGGGAAATGTTACTTATTAAGTATTTTGTGTGACATATCTCTGTGATTCAATTGCATAAAAATTAAAAGTTGGAAAATTGCGAAATTTTCAAAATTTTCGCCAAATTTCCGTTTTTTCACAAATAAACGCAGGTAATAGCAAAGAAATGTTACCAGTAACATGAAGTACAATATGTCACGAGAAAACAATGTCAGAATCATCGGGATCCGTTGAAGTGTCCCAGAGTTATAACCTCATAAAGGGACAGTGGTCAGAATTGTAAAAATTGGTCTGGTCATTAACGTGCAAACCACCCTTGGAGGTAAAGGGGTTAATATGTACAGTGGTATGTAAAAGTTTGGGCACCCCTGGTCAAAATTACTGCTATTGTGAACAGTTAAGCAAGTTGAAAATGAAATGATCCCTAAAGGAGATTTGTTTGCTCAGATAACTTTGACCAAGGTTTCAGACCTTAATTAGCCTGTTAAGGTTATGGCTTGATCGCTTTCATCATTAGGAAAAGCCAAGTGATGCAAATTTCCTAATTTTACAAAAACCCAGCCTCCTTTAACTTATGTCAAAAAAACAGCAGCCATGGGTTCTTCTAAGCAGCTGCCTAGCACTCGGAAAATGAAAATGAAAACGGTGGAGGCTGGCAAATTAGGAGAAGGCTATAAGAAGATAGCAAAGAGTTTTCAAGTTGCCCTTTCCTCAGTTCAAAATGTAATTAAGAAATGGTAGTTAAAAGGAACAGTGGAGGTCAAGATAAAGTCTAGAAGAACAAGCAAACTTTCAGTGAGAGCTGCTCGTAAGATTGTTAGAGAGGCAAATCAGTACCCCTACTTTACTGCAAAAGACCTTCAGAAAGATTTAGCAGATTCTGGAGTTGTGGAATATTTTTCTACTTTTCATAGACACCTGCACAAATATGGCCTTTAGGAAGAGTCATCAGAAGAAAACCTCTCCTGCGTCCTCAACATAAAATTTAGTGACAGAAGTATGAAAATGAACATCTAAACAATCCTGATGCATTTTGGAAATAAGTCCTGTGGACCGATGAGGTTAACATAGAACTCGTTGCCCACAATGATCAAAGGTATCTGTGCAAAAAAGGGCACAGAATGTCAGGAAAAGAACATCTCACCAACCATTAAGAATAGGGGTGGATCCATCATGGTTTGGGGTTGTGTTACAGCCAAATGCACTGGGAACATTTCACTGATAGAGGGAAGACTGGATTCAATGAAATGTCAACAAATTCTTGATTCAAACATAACACCATCTGTAAAAAAGCTGAAGTTGAAAAGAGGATGACTTCTACAAATGGATAATGATCCTAAGCACACGTCAAATTCCCTATAGACTACCTCAAAAAGTGCAAGCTGAAGGTTTGGTTTTAAAATGGCCCTCACAGTCGCGATTTCAACATCATTGAAAATCTGTGGCTAGACCTCAAAATAGTAATGCATGCAAGACGACCCAGGGATCTCACAGAACTGGAAACATTTTCCGAAGAAGAATGAATGAAAATCCCTCACACAAGAAGTCTTGGCTAGCTCCAAAAAGAATTTGCAAGCTGTGATACGTTCAAAAAAGGGGTACTACTAGTTACTGACCATACAGGGTGCCCAAACTTTGCCTCTTCCCATTTACCTTTTTGTAAACATTAAAATGTAAAAAATGATAATTTTTTTTGCCTAAAATACAAAGTAAATGTGTCATCTTTAACTTTAGCCCTTTTAGAGATAATTTCATCTTCAACTTGCTGAACTGCTCAACATACCATTAATTTTGACCAGGGGTGCCCACATTTTTACATGCCACTGTACATTAGCTGTTATATCGATGGGCTGGACATAGATCTCCATGAGAATCTGCCTCCAGAAGTTTTTGTTAACTGAAAGGAGGTGTTACCACTGTGAGACATGTAATGACTGACAGTCTTCTCTCCTGACCTACATATCTCACACTGGTAACAACTCCTTTCATTGAAATAAGATCTGGAGTTAGAATCTCAGAGAGAGCTATGTCCATCCCATAGATCTTATCACCTCACTTACATATAAGAAAATCTTGGATTCCTCAGGAATAAAACATTGGATCACAGATATCAAGATATAATTTTATTCAGCTTCTTATGACCGACATGTCCATGATCCTACTGACAGATTCCCTTTAACAGCTGTGTCTATAAATGTTCACATCACATTCAACAAATTTCTAAATGGATTCCCTTTAAAAGACATAGAAAATAGGCAAATGTTGTATATATTTCAAGTATTAAAGCATATCCTGATTTACAGTACATTGAAATGTCTATAATTGCCTATGCAAACTTATTAAAGTTTGCCACAGTTTATACAAATACTGTTTTGCCTATACCCACTATTAGACATATGAATCTATCCGACATCAATATGTTGTTTAAGCACCATTATATTCATTAGTGCAGTGTATACCTTTGTGGTTTTCAGAAGCCAAATTAACTAAATTAGAGGAAATCAAATTAAGTACTCTGAGAACATACAAAATACATACAGATGTTCCCAGGTTAGATTGGTACATAAAAACAGCATTTCAAGACACTGAGCTACTGTGATGCCCCATGGGGCCTAAAATGTCAAAATTAAAGGTCAGTTGAAGATACAATTGTTCTGATTGTTTTAAAAATGTAGTGCCTCATATGTTGGCATTTTGTACACAATGGGTCCAGTGAATCAAAACTGTATTTTTATGCTAGTGTTGATTGAGGGTGTGCAGTAGTAAGATGAAGTTGGCAGAGCTGGCATAAAAATCCCACAATTTTCACAAATTTGCGCAAGCATGAGTTGCACAAAAATATAGCAACATTTCAGATAGTTTTACTCAAGATTTCTAGCACAAACTGTTTTGATGAGTCAACCCCGTTGTATGCATCGCAGACTCAAAGGCACTCGGCATATTGAGAGAATCTACTATATAATTGTCTAAGGTCCACTTCCGTCTTTCTGTCTGTCTGTCTTTCTGTCTGTCTGTCTTTCTGTCTGTCTGTAACGGAAATCCCAAGTCGCTGATTGGTCATGGCAAAACAGCCATGACCAATCAGCGACGGGCACAGTCGGGTGGCAAATTGGCAGCTCCTTCCTCCCCACAGTCAGTGCACGCTCCATACTCCCCGCAGTCAGCGCTCACACAGGGTTAATGGCAGCGTTAGCGGACTGCGTTATGCCACGGTGTTACGCACTCCGTTAACGCTGCTATTAACCCTGTGTGACCAACTTTTTACTATTACATAGTTACATAGTTATTAAGGTTGAAGGAAGACTATAAGTCCATCTAGTTCAACCCATAGCCTAACCTAACATGCCCTAACATGTTGATCCAGAGGAAGGCAAAAAAAAACATGTGGCAAAGAGTAAGCTCCACATTGGGGAAAAAAATTCCTTCCCGACTCCACATACGGCAATCAGACTAGTTCCCTGGATCAACGCCCTATCAAGGAATCTAGTGTATATACCCTGTAACATTATACTTTTCCAGAAAGGTATCCAGTCCCCTCTTAAATTTAAGTAATGAATCACTCATTACAACATCATACGGCAGAGAGTTCCATAGTCTCACTGCTCTTACAGTAAAGAATCCGCGTCTGTTATTATGCTTAAACCTTTTTTCCTCCAAACGCAGAGGATGCCCCCTTGTCCCTGTTTCAGGTCTATGATTAAAAAGATCATCAGAAAGGTCTTTGTACTGTCCCCTCATATATTTATACATTAACATAAGATCACCCCTTAGTCTTCGTTTTTCCAAACTAAATAGCCCCAAGTGTAATAACCTATCTTGGTATTGCAGACCCCCCAGTCCTCTAATAACCTTGGTCGCTCTTCTCTGCACCCGCTCTAGTTCAGCTATGTCTTTCTTATACACCGGAGACCAGAACTGTGCACAGTATTCTAAGTGTGGTCGAACTAGTGACTTGTATAGAGGTAAAATTATGTTCTCCTCATGAGCATCTATGCCTCTTTTAATGCATCCCATTATTTTATTTGCCTTTGTAGCAGCTGCCTGACACTGGCCACTGAATATGAGTTTGTCATCCACCCATACACCCAGGTCTTTTTCATTGACGGTTTTGCCAGAGTTTTAGAATTAAGCACATAATTATACATCTTATTACTTCTACCCAAGTGCACGACCTTACATTTATCCCCATTAAAGCTCATTTGCCATTTATCAGCCCAAGCTTCTAGTTTACATAAATCATCCTGTAATATAAAATTGTCCTCTTCTGTATTGATTACCCTGCAGAGTTTAGTGTCATCTGCAAATATTGAAATTCTACTCTGAATGCCCCCTACAAGGTCATTAATAAATATGTTAAAAAGAAGAGGGCCCAATACTGACCCCTGTGGTACCCCACTGCTAACCGCTACCCAGTCCGAGTGTGCTCCATTAATAACCACTCTTTGTTTCCTATCCCTGAGCCAGCTCTCAACCCACTTGCACATATTTTCCCCTATCCCCATTATTCTCATTTTATGTATCAACCTTTTGTGTGGCACCGTATCAAAAGCTTTTGAAAAGTCCATATACACTACATCCACTGGGTTCCCTTGGTCCAATCCGGAACTTACCTCTTCATAGAAACTGATTGCAGCATCAATAGTAAAAAGATCTAATGTTAAAAATAATTTAAAAAAATAAAAAATAGTTATATACTCACCGTCCGTCGGCCCCTCGGATCCAGAACAGGCCTTTCCCGCTCCTAGCGTCGCTCCGGTGACCGTTCGATGCATTGCGATCTCGTCATCACCTCACAATACCGCAATGCACTCTTGGGACTGGACCGCGCGAGGAGCATCGGTAAACGCTTCGCCTGGATCCGGGGCCGACAGAGGGTGAGTATCTAACTATTTTTTACTTTAATTCTTTTGTTTAACAGGGATATGATGCCCACATTGTTATATACTACGTGGGCTGTGCTATATACTACGTGGGCTGTGCAATATACTACATGGACTGTGCAATATACTACGTGGGCTGCGCAATATACTACGTGGGCTGTGCAATTTACTACGTGGCGGTGCAATATCCTACGTGGCTGTGCTGTATACTACGTGGGCTGTGCTATATACTACGTGGCTGTGTTATACACTACATGGGCTGTTATATACTACGTGGGCTGTGCTATATACTACATGGGCTGTGCTATATACTACGTGGGCTGTGCTATATACTATGTGGGCTGTTATATACTACGTGGGCTGTGTTATACACTGCGTGGGCTGTGTTATGTACTGCATGCGTGGGCTGTTATAAACTACGTGGCTGTGTTATATGCTATGTGGACTGTTATACACTCCGTGGGCTGTGCTATATACTCCGTGTGCTGTGTTATATACTACGTGGCTGTGCTATATACTCCGTGGGCTGAGCTATATACCCCGTGGGCTGTGCTATATACCCCGTGGGCTGTGCTATATACTATGTGGCTGTGCTATGTACTACGTGGCTGTGCAATATACTATGTGGCTATGCTATATACTACGTGGCCGGCCGTGAACAATCAGCGACAGGCGCAGTTCGGCCACGAATTGGCGCGGGAATTGAACCACGCTTCGCTAATTGGTTGCAGCTGGCCGAATCCTGTGTATTCAATGTATTATTCTAAAATCTTCATAAATAAACTGCATACATATTCTAGAATACCCGATGCGTTAGAATCGGGCTACCATCTAGTCTACTATATAATTGTCTAAGGGTCACTTCCGTCTTTCTGTCTGTCCTTCTGTCTGTCACGGAAATCCCAAGTCGCTGATTGGTCACGGCAAAACGGCCACAACCAATCAGCGACGGGCACAGTTCGGCGGCAAAATGGCCGCTCCTTACTCCCCGCAGTCAGTGCCCGCTCCATAATCCCCTCCAGTCAGCGCTCACAAAGGGTTAATGGCAGCATTAACGGACCTCGTTATGCCGCGGTGTAACGCACTCCATTAACGCTGCTATTAACCCTGTGTGACCAACTTTTTACTATTGATGCTGCCTATAGCCTTTCCCGATACTCGCGACGCTCCGGTGACCGGTCCATGCATTGCGGTCTCGCGAGATCGCTACGTCATCATCTTGCGAGACCGCAATGCACTCTTGAGACCGGAGCGTCGCGAGAAGCATCGGTAAACGCCTCGGCTGGATCCAGGGGGCGACGGAGGGTGAGTATATAACTATTTTTTATTTTAATTCTTTATTTAACAGGGATATGGTGTCCACATTGCTATATACTACGTGGGCTGTGTTAGATACTGCGTGGGCTGTGCTATATACAACATCTCTGTGCTGTATACTATGTGGGCTGTGCTATATACTACGTGGCTGGGCAATATACTATATCGCTGTGCTCTATACTGCATGGGCAGTGTTATATACTACGTATCTGCTATATACAGTTATATGAAAAAGTTTGGGCACCCCTATTAATCTTAAGCTTAAAGGGACTCTGTCACCGAATTTGGAGGGAACAATTTTCAGCCATAGAGGCGGGGTTTTCGGGTGTCTGATTCACCCTTTCCTTACCCGCTGGCTGCATGCTGGCTGCAATATTGGATTGAAGTTCATGCTGTGTCCTCCATAGTACACACCTGCGCAAGGTAAGATTGCCTTGTGCAGGCATGTACTACGGAGGACAGAGAATGAACTTCAATCCAATATTGCAGCCAGCATGCAGCCAGCGGGTAAGGAAAGGGTGAATCAAACACCCGAAAACCCCGCCTCTATGGCTGAAGATTGTTCCCTCCAAATTCAGGTGACAGAGTCCCTTTAATGTTTTCTAAAAATTTTTTTTTTTGGCAACAGCTACAGTCATGGCCAAAAGTATTGACACCCCTGCAATTCTGTCAGATAATACTTCTGTCAGATTCTTCCTGAAAATGATTGCAAACACAAATTCTTGGTATTATTATCTTCATTTAATTTGTCTTAAATGAAAAAACACAAACGAGAATGAATCAAAAAGCAAAACATTGATCATTTCACACAAAACTCCAAAAATGGGCCAGACAAAAGTATTGGCACCCTCAGCCTAATACTTGGTTGCACAACCTTTAGCCAAAATAACTGCGACCAACCGCTTCCGGTAACCATCATTGAGTTTCTTACAATGCTGTGCTGGAATTTTAGACCATTCTTCTTTGGCAAACTGCTCCAGGTCCCTAATATTTGAAGGGTGCCTTCTCCAAACTGCCATTTTTAGATCTCTCCACAGGTGATCTATGGGATTCAGGTCTGGACTCATTGCTGGCCACCTTAGAAGTCTCCAGTGCTTTCTCTCAAACCATTTTCTAGTGCTTTTTGAAGTGTTTTTTGGGTCATTGTCCTGCTGGAAGACCCATGAACTCTGAGGGAGACCCAGCTTTCTCACACTGGGCCCTACATTATGCTGTAAAATTTGTTGGTAGTCTTCAGACTTCATAATGCCATGCACATGGTCAAGCAGTCCAGTGTCAGAGGCAGCAAAGCAACCCCAAAACATCAGGGAACCTCCGCCATGTTTGACTGTAGGGACTGTGTTCTTTTCTTTGAATGCCTCTTTTTTCTCCTGTAAACTCTATGTTGATGCCTTTGCCCAAAAAGCTCTACTTTTGCCTCATCTGACCAGAGAACATTCTTCCAAAACGTTTTAGGCATTTTCAGGTAAGTTTTGGCAAACTCCAGCCTGGCTTTTTTATGTCTCGGGGTAAGAAGTGGGGTCTTCCTGGGTCTCCTACCATACAGTCCCTTTTCATTCAGATATTACGGGTTGAACACGTATTACGGGTTGAACACGGTCCTACTGGTCAAACATGGCGGAGGTTCCCTGATGTTTTGGGGTTGCTTTGCTGCCTCTGGCACTGGACTGCTTGACCGTGTGCATGGCCTTATGAAGTCTGAAGACTACCAACAAATTTTGCAGCATAATGTAGGGTCCAGTGTGAGAAAGCTGGGTCTCCCTCAGAGGTCATGGGTCTTCCAGCAGGACAGTGACCCAAAACACACTTCAAAAAGCACTAGAATATGGTTTGAGAGAAATGTTTGTCCAACAGTTATTAGATATATGAAACTGAAATAGCTGTTGCCAAAAAACAATTTTTAGAAAACATTAAGCTTAAGATTAATAGGGGTGCCCAAACTTTTCATATAACTGTACTACGTGTCTGTGCTATATACTACGTGTCTGTGCTATATACTACGTGTCCGTGCTATATACTACATCGCTGTGCTATATACTACGTGGCCTGTGTTATATACTGCATGGGTTGTGTTATATACTACGTCTCTGTGATATATACTACGTGGCTGTGCTATATACTACGTGGCTGTGGTATATATTATGTGGCTGGGCAATACACTACATCGCTGTGCTATATACTACGTGGCCTGTGTTCTATACTTCATGGGCAGTGTTATATACTACGTCCCTGTGCTATATACTACGTGGATGTGCAATATATTACGTGGCTGTGCAATATATTACGTGGCTGGGCAATATACTACGTGTCTGTGCTATATACGTGTCTGTGCTATATACTACGTGGCTGGGCAATATACTACGTGGCTGAGCAATATACTACGTGGCTGAGCAATATATTATGTGGCTGGATAATATACTACGTGGCTGAGCAATATACTACGTGGCTGGGCAATATACTACGTGGGCTGTGCTACATACTACGTGGCTGTGCAATAAACTACGTGGCTGGACAATATACTATGTGGAATTTGAACCACGCTTCGTTATTTGCTCGTGGCCAGCTGGACAAATTCTGTGTGTAAATTGCATTATTCTGAAAACTTTGTAAATAAACTACATACAGATTTTAGAATACCCAATGCATTAGAATCGGGCCACCATCTAGTATCTTCATAATTAAAGGGACTCTGTCACCTGAATTTAGCGGGCTCTGTTTACGGTCCGATGGGCGGTGTTTTCTGTTCTTTCATGCACCCCTTCTTTTCCCGCTGGCTGCAATATTGTCTTGAATTTGATTAGGTTTCCTCTGTAGTACATTCGTGCACAATGCAATCTTGCCTTGCGCATGTGCAGTATGCTTTGCTCAGCTGCGGGCAAAGCCGAAAAGCATTAGTGCGCATTCACCGACGCACTATGTCCCGGAAGTATTTTGCTGTGTTCTGGGACATAGTGCTCTGTTATGATCTGGTGGCCTTGGAGCCGCATGGAACTTTCTCTGGAGTTGGTGGAAACTATACTGACCGCAAATCCTGAACTTAACACTGCAACTAGAAGTAGCCGTGGGGTGTGCCTAACAAATCCTAGACACCTCGACACAGCCAGAGGACTAAATACCCCTATAGATGGAAGTAGGAATTCTATGCAAAGAAAAAAGAAAAAAAGCCAGCTCACCATATCCAGCAGAGCACGGAACCAAGTCCTGACATGATGCGAACCAATGGAAAAAAAAACCACGATGTTCCAGCTCCAAAAGGTAAAATAAACAAACTTTATTGGGAAAATATAAAAACATGAAAAATCATGAGCTCCATGAAGACAACACCATGACCTGCGTGAGTTTGGCTACGCGTTTCGACCGGAAAGGTCTTTGACAAACAAAAAACATCATGTTTTTTTTTTTTCCAGTAGGAATTCTACCTTGCCTCAGAGCAGATCCCCAAAGGATAGGCAGCCCTCCACAAATATTGACTGTGAGTAGCAGAGGAAAGACACACGCAGGCAGGAAACAGGATTTAGCAAAAGAGGCCACTTCTAGCTAAATAGGAAAGGATAGGACAGAATACTAAGCGATCAGTATTAAAACCCTTCCAAAAAATATCCACAGCAGATGATACAAAAAATTCCACCATCTAACTAAAGATGTGGAGCGTATATCTGCAACTCCTGAGAATCCAACTAGACTGAGAAAACACTGACACAATCTAAGCAGGACAAGAGAAAACAATGAATAGCACAAAATTATTAGCACACAGCATATGTGCCACAGAAAAAGAAACCAAACACTTATCTTTGCTGATTTAGCAGCAAGGCAGGAGGAACCAGACAGAGAACCTACTCCACCCAGAACCATGGACAACTGGCAAGGACTAATGAATCCTGCACACCTAAATACCCCAGTCAGAACTGCAATCAGCAGAAACACCCGACCAAGACTGCTGTTGTGAATTCTGTGGCAGAGCTCCCTCCTGTGGTCACAAGTGGTACTTCGGCTGATTCTCTCTGTGAGCTTCTGTTGGTGGAGGGAAGTGGTACTGCGGCTTCTGAATTTCCTCCCTCAGGTGATCTGGTGAGGTCGTTAGGTGCTTCTCTACTTAACTCCACCTAATGCTTTGATCCTGGCTTCCTGTCAATGTTCCAGTGTTGGACTTGCTTTTCCCTGGATCATTCCTGTGGCCTGCTGCTCTGCATAGCTAAGTTCTTCTTTGCTATTTGTTTGCTATTTTTTCTGTCCAGCTTGTCTAATTTGTTGCTGGAAGCTCTGGGACGCAAAGGGTGTACCTCCGTGCCGTTAGTTCGGTACGGAGGGTCTTTTTGCCCCCTTTGCGTGGTTTTCTTTAGGGTTTTGTGTAGACCGCAAAGTTACCTTTTCTATCCTCGATCTGTTAAGAAAGTCGGGCCTCACTTTGCTGAATCTATTTCATCTCTACGTTTGTCTTTTCATCTTAACTCACAGTCATTATATGTGGGGGGCTGCCTTTTCCTTTGGGGTATTTCTCTGAGGCAAGGTAGGCTTATTTTCTATCTTCAGGCTAGTTAGTTTCTCAGGCTGTGCCGAGTTGCATAGGCAGAGTTAGGCGCAATCCACGGCTGCCTCTAGTGTTGTTTGGAGAGGATTAGGGATTGCGGTCTGCAGAGTTCCCACGTCTCAGAGCTCGTTCTATGATTTTGGGTTATTGTCAGATCACTGTATGTGCTCTGCCCGCTATGTCCATTGTAGTACTGAATTGCCTTTCATAACAGTACAGGAAGCCCAAAGTACTAATGATTCTCAATAGAGGGAAAAAAGAAGTTCTGAGACCATTTTTTTTTCTTTGCACTGTGTTTTGCCTTTTTTTTCCCCTAGACGTTTGGGTGGTTCAGTACACAGGTGTAGCGATGGACATTAGAAGTCTGTCTTCATTTGTGGATCAGCTCTCGGCAAGCGTACAAAAGATTCAAGACACTATTGATCAGAAAGCTATGTTGGAACCAAGAATTCCTATTCCTGATTTGTTTTTTGGAGATAGAACTAAGTTTCTGAGTTTCAAAAATAATTGTAAATTATTTCTGGCCTTGAAACCTCGCTCCTCTGGTGATCCAGTTCAACAGGTTTTGATTGTTATTTCTTTTTTGCGCGGCGACCCTCAGGACTGGGCATTTTCTCTTGCGCCAGGAGATCCTGCATTGAGTAATATCGATGCGTTTTTCCTGGCGCTCGGATTGCTGTACGATGAACCTAATTCAGTGGATCAGGCAGAGAAAAATTTGCTGGCTCTTTGTCAGGGTCAGGATGAGATAGAGGTACAGTGGGGCAAAAAAGTATTTAGTCAGTCAGCAATAGTGCAAGTTCCACCACTTAAAAAGATGAGAGGCGTCTGTAATTTACATCATAGGTAGACCTCAACTATGGGAGACAAACTGAGAAAAAAAAATCCAGAAAATCACATTGTCTGTTTTTTTAACAATTTATTTGCATATTATGGTGGAAAATAAGTATTTGGTCAGAAACAAACAATCCAGATTTCTGGCTCTCACAGACCTGTAACTTCTTCTTTAAGAGTCTCCTCTTTCCTCCACTCATTACCTGTAGTAATGGCACCTGTTTAAACTTGTTATCAGTATAAAAAGACACCTGTGCACACCCTCAAACAGTCTGACTCCAAACTCCACTATGGTGAAGACCAAAGAGCTGTCAAAGTACACCAGAAACAAAATTGTAGCCCTGCACCAGGCTGGGAAGACTGAATCTGCAATAGCCAACCAGCTTGGAGTGAAGAAATCAACAGTGGGAGCAATAATTAGAAAATGGAAGACATACAAGACCACTGATAATCTCCCTCGATCTGGGGCTCCACGCAAAATCCCACCCCGTGGGGTCAGAATGATCACAAGAACGGTGAGCAAAAATCCCAGAACCACGCGGGGGGACCTAGTGAATGAACTGCAGAGAGCTGGGACCAATGTAACAAGGCCTACCATAAGTAACACACTACGCCACCATGGACTCAGATCCTGCAGTGCCAGACGTGTCCCACTGCTTAAGCCAGTACATGTCCGGGCCCGTCTGAAGTTTGCTAGAGAGCATTTGGATGATCCAGAGGAGTTTTGGGAGAATGTCCTATGGTCTGATGAAACCAAACTGGAACTGTTTGGTAGAAACACAACTTGTCGTGTTTGGAGGAAAAAGAATACTGAGTTGCATCCATCAAACACCATACCTATTGTAAAGCATGGTGGTGGAAACATCATGCTTTGGGGCTGTTTCTCTGCAAAGGGGCCAGGACGACTGATCCAGGTACATGAAAGAATGAATGGGGCCATGTATCGTGAGATTTTGAGTGCAAACCTCCTTCCATCAGCAAGGGCATTGAAGATGAAACGTGGCTGGGTCTTTCAACATGACAATGATCCAAAGCAAACTGCCAGGGCAATGAAGGAGTGGCTTCGTAAGAAGCATTTCAAGGTCCTGGAGTGGCCTAGCCAGTCTCCAGATCTCAACCCTATAGAAAACCTTTGGAGGGAGTTGAAAGTCCGTGTTGCCAAGCGAAAAGCCAAAAACATCACTGCTCTAGAGGAGATCTGCATGGAGGAATGGGCCAACATACCAACATCAGTGTGTGGCAACCTTGTGAAGACTTACAGAAAACGTTTGACCTCTGTCATTGCCAACAAAGGATATATTACAAAGTATTGAGATGAAATTTTGTTTCTGACCAAATACTTATTTTCCACCATAATATGCAAATAAAATGTTAAAAAAAACAGACAATGTGATTTTCTGGATTTTTTTTTCTCAGTTTGTCTCCCATAGTTGAGGTCTACCTATGATGTAAATTACAGACGCCTCTCATCTTTTTAAGTGGTGGAACTTGCACTATTGCTGACTGACTAAATACTTTTTTGCCCCACTGTATATTGTCAGAAATTTAGAAAGTGGTCCGTGCTCACTCAATGGAATGAATCTGCGCTGGCAGCTATGTTCAGAAAGGGTCTCTCTGAAGCCCTAAAGGATGTCATGGTGGGATTTCCTATGCCTGCTGGTTTGAATGAGTCTATGTCTTTGGCCATTCAGATCGGTCGACGCTTGCGTGAGCGTAAATCTGTGCACCATTTGGCGGTATTACCTGAGCTTAAACCTGAGCCTATGCAGTGCGATAGGACTTTGACCAGAGTTAAACGGCAAGAACACAGACGTCTGAATGGGCTGTGTTTCTACTGTGGTGATTCCACTCATGCTATCTCTGATTGTCCTAAGCGCACTAAGCGGTTCGCTAGGTCTGCCACCATTGGTACGGTACAGTCAAAATTTCTTCTGTCCGTTACCTTGATCTGCTCTTTGTCATCGTATTCTGTCATGGCATTTGTGGATTCAGGCGCTGCCCTGAATTTGATGGACTTGGAGTATGCTAAGCGTTGTGGGTTTCTCTTAGAGCCCTTGCAGTGTCCTATTCCATTGAGAGGAATTGATGCCACGCCTTTGGCCAAGAATAAGCCTCAATACTGGACCCAGCTGACCATGTGCATGGCTCCTGCACATCAGGAGGTTATTCGCTTTCTGGTGTTGCATAATCTGCAAGATGTGGTCGTGTTGGGGTTGCCATGGCTACAAGCCCATAATCCAGTATTAGATTGGAAATCCATGTCGGTGTCCAGCTGGGGTTGTCAGGGGGTACATGGTGATGTTCCATTTCTGTCTATTTTGTCATCCACCCCTTCTGAGGTTCCAGAGTTCTTGTCTGATTACCGGGATGTATTTGATGAGCCCAGGTCCGATGCCCTACCTCCGCATAGGGATTGTGATTGTGCTATCAATTTGATTCCTGGTAGTAAATTCCCAAAAGGTCGACTGTTTAATTTATCCGTGCGCTATGCGCAGTTATGTGAAGGAATCCCTGGAGAAGGGGCATATTTGCCCATCATCGTCACCATTAGGAGCAGGGTTCTTTTTTGTAGCCAAGAAGGATGGTTCGCTGAGACCTTGTATAGATTACCGCCTTCTAAATAAGATCACGGTTAAATTTCAGTACCCCTTGCCATTGTTATCTGATTTGTTTGCTCGGATTAAGGGGGCTAGTTGGTTCACTAAGATAGATCTTCGTGGTGCGTATAATCTGGTGCGATTCAGGCGAGGAGATGAATGGAAAACTGCATTTAATACGCCCGAGGGTCATTTTGAGTATCTAGTGATGCCATTCGGACTTGCCAATGCTCCATCAGTGTTTCAGTCCTTTATGCATGACATCTTCCGAGAGTACCTGGATAAATTCCTGATTGTGTACTTGGATGACATTTTGATCTTCTCGGATGATTGGGAGTCTCATGTGAAGCAGGTCAGAACAGTTTTTCAGGTCCTGCGTGCTAATTCTTTGTTTGTGAAGGGATCAAAGTGTCTCTTTGGTGTGCAGAAGGTTTCATTTTTGGGGTTCATCTTTTCCCCTTCTACTATCGAGATGGATCCTGTTAAGGTCCAAGCCATCCATGATTGGACTCAGCCGACATCTCTGAAAAGTCTGCAAAAGTTCCTGGGCTTTGCTAATTTTTATCGTCGCTTCATCTGCAATTTTTCTAGTATTGCCAAACCATTGACCGATTTGACCAAGAAGGGTGCTGATTTGGTCAATTGGTCTTCTGCTGCTGTGGAAGCTTTTCAAGACTTGAAGCGTCATTTTTCTTCTGCCCCTGTGTTGTGCAACCAGATGTTTCTCTTCCGTTCCAGGTCGAGGTTGATGCTTCTGAGATTGGAGCAGGGGCTGTTTTGTCGCAGAGAGGTTCTGATTGCTCAGTGATGAAACCATGCGCTTTTTTTTCCAGGAAGTTTTCGCCTGCTGAGCGAAATTATGATGTGGGCAACCGAGAGTTGCTGGCCATGAAGTGGGCATTCGAGGAGTGGCGTCATTGGCTTGAAGGAGCTAAGCATCGCATGGTGGTATTGACTGATCATAAGAACTTGACTTATCTTGAGTCTGCTAAGCGGTTGAATCCTAGACAGGCTCGTTGGTCGCTGTTTTTTGCCCGTTTTGACTTTGTGATTTCGTACCTTCCGGGCTCTAAAAATGTGAAGGCGGATGCTCTGTCTAGGAGTTTTGTGCCCGACTCTCCGGGTTTGTCTGAGCCGGCGGGTATCCTCAAGGAAGGAGTAATTGTGTCTGCCATCTCCCCTGATTT
Organism: Ranitomeya imitator; assembly: GCF_032444005.1. NCBI lineage: Eukaryota > Metazoa > Chordata > Amphibia > Anura > Dendrobatidae > Ranitomeya > Ranitomeya imitator. Next base: position 389,779,614 of record NC_091287.1, read on the forward strand.
GCGGCGGGTGCTGCAAAAATTTCAGGCTAATAAACCTGATCGTTGTCCAGCGGAGAGACTGTTTGTCCCTGATAGGTGGACCAATAAAGTTATCTCTGAGGTTCATTGTTTGGTGTTGGCTGGTCATCCTGGAATCTTTGGTACCAGAGAGTTGGTGGCTAGATCCTTTTGGTGGCCGTCTCTGTCGCGGGATGTGCGTGTTTTTGTGCAGTCCTGTGGGATTTGTGCTCGGGCTAAGCCCTGCTGTTCTCGTGCCAGTGGGTTGCTTTTGCCCTTGCCGGTCCCGAAGAGGCCTTGGACACATATCTCTATGGATTTTATTTCTGATCTTTTATTATTTTTTATTATTATTATACATTTTTATAGCGCCATTTATTCCATGGCGCTTTACATGTGAATACGGGGCAAATATAGACAAATACATCTATATATATAATTGCCTAAGGGTTTTTCCGTCTGTCTGTCTGTCTGTCTGTCTGTCTGTCTGTCCAGGAAATCCCGCGTCTCTGATTGGTCGAGGCCGCCAGGCCTCGACCAATCAGCAACGGGCACAGCGACGATGATGTCATAATGGTTGCCATGGCGACGATGATGTAATAAAGGGTGCCTCGACCAATCAGCGACGGGCACAGTCTGACGCGAATTCTGGAATAATCATTGTCCATATACTACGGGGACATGCATATTCTAGAATACCCGGTGCAATAGAATCGGGCCACAATCTAGTTAAACATGAGCAGATAACAAGGCACACGAGTACATAAGGAGGGAGGACCCTGCCCGCGAGGGCTCACAGTCTGCAGGGGGTGGGTGAGGATACACTAGGAGAGGGAAGAGCTGGCTGTGCGGCTGTTCAGTAGGTTGAGGATCACTGCAGGCTGTAGGCTTGTCGGAAGAGATGAGTCTTCAGGTTCTTTTTGAAGGTTTCTATGGTAGGCGCAAGTCTGATGTGTTGGGGTAGAGAGTTCCAGAGTATGGGGGAAGCACGGGAGAAGTCTTGGATGCAGTTATGGGAAGAAGAGATGAGAGGGGAGTAGAGAAGGAGGTCTTGGGAGGATCGGAGGTCGCGTGTAGGTAGGTACCGGGAGACCATGTCACAGATGTATGGAGGAGACAGGTTGTGGATGGCTTTGTATGTCAGTGTGAGGGTTTTGAACTGGAGTCTCTGGGCGATAGGAAGCCAGTGAAGGGCTTGACACAGGGGAGAGGCTGGGGAATAGCGGGGGGACAGGTGGATTAGTCGGGCAGCAGAGTGTAGGATGGATTGGAGTGGTGCCAGAGTGCTAGAGGGGAGTCCAGAGAGTAGGAGGTTGCAGTAGTCGAGGCGGGAGATGATAAGGGCATGCAATAGCGTTTTTGCAGTGTTGCGGTCAAGGAAAGCACGGATCCGGGAAATATTTTTGAGTTTGAGCCGACAGGAGGAGGCAAGGGCTTGGATATGTGGCTTGAAAGAGAGGGCAGAGTCGAGGATCACCCCGAGGCACCGGGCGAGTGGGACTGGGGATAGTGAGCAGCCATTGACATTGATGGATAGGTCTGGTGGAGGGGTAGAGTGAGATGGGGAAAAGATGATGAATTCTGATCTTCCCGTTTCTCAAAAGATGTCAGTCGTTTGGGTGGTCTGTGATCGCTTTTCTAAGATGGTCCATCTGGTACCCTTGTCTAAATTGCCTTCCTCCTCTGATTTGGTGCCATTGTTCTTCCAGCATGTGGTTCGTTTACATGGCATTCCAGAGAATATCGTTTCTGACAGAGGTTCCCAGTTTGTTTCAAGGTTTTGGCGAGCCTTTTGTGGTAGGATGGGCATTGACTTGTCTTTTTCCTCGGCTTTCCATCCTCAGACTAATGGCCAGACCGAATGAACCAATCAGACCTTGGAAACATATCTGAGATGCTTTGTTTCTGCCGATCAGGATGACTGGGTGTCCTTTTTGCCTTTGGCTGAGTTCGCCCTTAATAATCGGGCCAGCTCGGCTACCTTGGTTTCGCCATTTTTCTGCAATTCTGGGTTCCATCCTCGTTTCTCTTCAGGACAGGTTGAGTCTTCGGACTGTCCTGGTGTGGATTCTGTGGTGGACAGGTTGCAGCAGATCTGGACTCAGGTAGTGGACAATTTGACCTTGTCCCAGGAGAAGGCTCAACGTTTCGCTAATCGCAGACACCGTGTGGGTCCCCGACTTCGTGTTGGGGATCTGGTTTGGTTATCTTCTCATCATATTCCTATGAAGGTTTCCTCTCCTAAGTTTAAACCTCGTTTCATTGGTCCGTATAGGATTTCTGAGGTTCTTAATCCTGTGTCTTTTCGTCTGACCCTTCCAGATTCTTTTTCCATACATAACGTATTCCATAGGTCATTGTTGTGGAGATACGTGGCACCTATGGTTCCATCTGTTGATCCTCCTGCCCCGGTTTTGGTGGAGGGGGAATTGGAGTATATTGTGGAGAAGATTTTGGATTCTCGTGTTTCTAGACGGAAACTTCAGTATCTGGTTAAATGGAAGGGTTATGCTCAGGAAGATAATTCCTGGGTTTTTGCCTCTGATGTCCATGCTCCCGATCTTGTTCGTGCCTTTCATGTGGCTCATCCTGGTCGGCCTGGGGGCTCTGGTGAGGGTTTGGTGACCCCTCCTCAAGGGGGGGGGACTGTTGTGAATTCTGTGGCAGAGCTCCCTCCTGTGGTCACAAGTGGTACTTCGGCTGATTCTCTCTGTGAGCTTCTGTTGGTGGAGGGAAGTGGTACTGCGGCTTCTGAGTTTCCTCCCTCAGGTGATCTGGTGAGGTCGTTAGGTGCTTCTCTACTTAACTCCACCTAATGCTTTGATCCTGGCTTCCTGTCAATGTTCCAGTGTTGGACTTGCTTTTCCCTGGATCATTCCTGTGGCCTGCTGCTCTGCATAGCTAAGTTCTTCTTTGCTATTTGTTTGCTATTTTTTCTGTCCAGCTTGTCTAATTTGTTGCTGGAAGCTCTGGGACGCAAAGGGTGTACCTCCGTGCCGTTAGTTCGGTACGGAGGGTCTTTTTGCCCCCTTTGCGTGGTTTTCTTTAGGGTTTTGTGTAGACCGCAAAGTTACCTTTTCTATCCTCGATCTGTTAAGAAAGTCGGGCCTCACTTTGCTGAATCTATTTCATCTCTACGTTTGACTTTTCATCTTAACTCACAGTCATTATATGTGGGGGGCTGCCTTTTCCTTTGGGGTATTTCTCTGAGGCAAGGTAGGCTTATTTTCTATCTTCAGGCTAGTTAGTTTCTCAGGCTGTGCCGAGTTGCATAGGCAGAGTTAGGCGCAATCCACGGCTGCCTCTAGTGTTGTTTGGAGAGGATTAGGGATTGCGGTCTGCAGAGTTCCCACGTCTCAGAGCTCGTTCTATGATTTTGGGTTATTGTCAGATCACTGTATGTGCTCTGCCCGCTATGTCCATTGTAGTACTGAATTGCCTTTCATAACAGACTGCCCTTCAGGGACATCTGCATTACCACCTACAACCACCGGAGGGAGCCCAAAAGCAGAATTCACAACAGTACCCCCCCCTTGAGGAGGGGTCACCGAACCCTCACCAGAGCCCCCAGGATGATCAGGACGAGCCAGATGAAAGGCACGGACCAAATCAGCAACATGGACATCAGAGGCAAAAACCCAAGAATTATCCTCCTGGCCATAACCCTTCCATTTGACAAGGTACTGAAGCCTCCGCCTCGAAAAACGAGAATCCAAAATCTTCCCAACCACATACTCCAACTCTCCATCAACCAACACAGGGGCCGGAGGATCAATAGAGGGAACAACGGGCACCACATATTTCCGCAATAAAAATCTATGGGAGACATTATGGATATCAAAAGAGGCCGGAAGCGCCAATCGAAAAGACACCGGATTAATAATCTCAGAAATCCTATAAGGACCAATAAACCGAGGCTTAAACTTAGGGGAAGAAACCTTCATAGGAACATGACGGGAAGACAACAGACCAGATCCCCAACCCGAAGCCGGGAACCAACACACCGACAACGGTTAGCAAAACGTTGAGCCTCCTCCTGGAACAACACCAAATTGTCCACCACATGAGCCCAAATCTGCTCCAACCTGTCAACCACAGAATCCACACCAGGACAGTCAGAAGGCTCAACCTGCCCAGAAGAAAAACGAGGATGAAAACCAAAATTACAAAAGAAAGGCGAAACCAAAGTAGCCGAACTAGCCCGATTATTAAGGGCAAACTCAGCCAATGGCAAGAAGGCCACCCAATCATCCTGATCAGCAGACACAAAGCATCTCAAAATAAGTCTCCAAAGCCTGATTAGTTCGTTCGGTCTGGCCATTTGTTTGAGGATGAAATGCAGAAGAAAAAGACAAATCAATGCCCAGCCTAGCACAAAAGGCCCGCCAAAACCTAGAAACAAACTGGTAACCTCTGTCGGACACAATAATCTCCGGAATACCATGCAAACGAACCACATGCTGAAAAAACAACGGAACCAAATCTGAAGAGGAAGGCAATTTAGGCAAAGGCACCAAATGAACCATCTTAGAGAACCGGTCACAAACAACCCAGATAACAGACATCTTCTGGGAAACCGGAAGATCAGAAATAAAATCCATAGAAATATGCGTCCAGGGCCTCTCAGGGACCGGCAATGGCAAAAGCAACCCACTAGCACGGGAACAACAAGGCTTGGCCCGCGCACAAGTCCCACAGGACTGCACAAAAGAATGCACATCACGTGACAAAGAAGGCCACCAAAAGGACCTAGCAACCAAATCTCTGGTACCAAAAATACCAGGATGACCAGCCAACACAGAACAGTGAACCTCAGAAATCACTCTACTAGTCCATCTGTCAGGAACAAACAGTTTCCCCACTGGACAGCGGTCAGGTCTGTCAGCCTGAAATTCCTGAAGGACCCATCGTAAATCAGGGGAAATGGCAGAAAGGACCACCCCTTCTTTCAGAATGCCGACCGGTTCAAGGACCTCAGGAGAATCAGGCAAAAAACTCCTAGAGAGGGCATCAGCCTTAATATTCTTAGAACCCGGAAGATACGAAACCACGAAATCAAAACGGGAAAAAAAATAAGGACCATCGAGCCTGTCTAGGGTTCAGCCGTTTGGCAGACTCGAGGTAAATCAGATTCTTATGATTGGTCAAGACCATAATACGGTGCTTAGCTCCCTCAAGCCAATGTCGCCACTCCTCAAACGCCCACTTCATAGCCAACAACTCCCGATTGCCGACATCATAATTGCGTTCAGCAGGCGAAAACTTACGGGAAAAGAAGGCACACGGCTTCAACACGGAACCAACAGAATCCCTCTGAGACAAAACGGCCCCTGCTCCAATCTCAGAAGTGTCAATCTCAACCTGAAACGGAAGCGAAACATCCGGTTGGCGCAACACCGGAGCAGAAGTAAATCGGCGTTTAAGCTCCTGAAAGGCAGAGACAGCCGCAGAGGACCAATTCGCCACATCAGCGCCTTTCTTAGTCAAATCGGTCCAGGGTTTAACCACGCTGGAGAAGTTAGCAATGAAACGGCAATAAAAATTTGCAAAACCCAAAAATTTCTGAAGGCTCTTCACGGATGTGGGTTGAATCCAATCATGAATGGCCTGAACCTTAACCGGATCCATCTCTATAGATAAGGGAGAAAAAATGAAGCCCAAAAAAGAAACCTTCTGCACCCCAAAGAGACACTTAGACCCCTTCACAAACAAAGCATTGTCACGAAGGATCTGAAATACCATCCTGACCTGTTCCGCATGAGACTCCCAATCATCGGAAAATATCAAAATATCGTCCAAATATACAATCAAGAATTTATCAAGATAAGTCCGGAAGATATCATGCATGAAGGACTGAAAAACAGATGGAGCATTAGAGAGCTCGAATGGCATCACAAGGTATTCAAAATGGCCTTTGGGCGTATTAAACGCAGTTTTCCATTCATCACCCTGCTTAATACGAACAAGATTATATGCCCCCGAAGGTCAATCTTAGTAAACCAACTAGCCCCCTTAATCCTAGCAAACAAATCAGAAAGCAAAGGTAAAGGGTATTGAAACTTGACAGTGATCTTATTCAAGAGGCGATAATCAATACAGGGTCTCAAGGAGCCATCCTTCTTAGCAAAAAAAATAAGTCCCGCTCCCAGCGGTGAAGAAGATGGCCGAATATGCCCTTTCTCCAAAGACTCCTCAATATAACTCCGCATGGCGGTATGTTCAGGCACAGACAGATTGAAAAGTCGGCCCTTAGGAAACTTACAGCCTGGAATCAAGTCAATAGCACAATCACAGTCCCTGTGCGGTGGAAGGGAACTGTACTTGGGCTCATCAAATACATCCTGAAAATCAGACAAAAACTCTGGAATTTCAGAAGAAGAAGAAGAAGAAGAGGAGATCGACATCAAGGGAACATCATTATGAACCCCCTGACAACCCCAACTAGTCACAGACATAGACTTCCAATCCAACACAGGATTATGTACCTGCAACCACGGAAAACCCAGCACGATAGCATCATGCAAATTATGCAACACCAGAAATCGACAATCTTCCTGATGGGCTGGCGCCATGCGCATGGTCACCTGTGTCCAAAACTGGGGCTTATTTTTAGCCAAAGGTGTAGCATCAATGCCCCTTAAAGGAATAGGGTTCTGTAAAGGCTGCAAGGGAAAACCACAACGCCTGGAAAACTCAAAGTCCATTAAATTCAAGGCGGCGCCTGAATCCACAAACACCATGACAGAAAATGATGACAATGAGCAGATCAAGGACACAGATAACAGAAATTTAGGTTGTACAGTACTGATGGTAAATGAACTAGCGATCCTCTTTGTACGCTTAGGGCAGATTGAAATGACATGAGAAGCGTCGCCACAATAATAACACAACCTATTCTGACGTCTGAATCCTTGTCTTTCCGTTCTAGACAGAATCCTATCACACTGCATAGGCTCAGGAATTGGCTCTGAGGACAACGCCACAGCGCGCACAGTTCTGCGCTCCCGCAAGCGCCGGTCAATCTGAATGGCCAGAGACATAGAATCACTCAGACCAAAAGGGGTGGGAAACCCCACCATAACATCTTTAACGGGTTCAGAAAGACCTATTCTGAAAATTGCCGCCAAAGCATCACCATTCCATTTAGTCAACACAGACCATTTTCTAAATTTCTGACAATACAATTCTGCCGCCTCCTAACCCTGAGACAGGGCCAACAAGGTCTTCTCCGCTTGATCCACAGAATTAGGTTCATCATATAATAATCCTACAGCCTGAAAAAAGGAGTCTACATTAAGCAAAGCTGGATTCCCAGATTCCACGGAAAATGCCCAATCCTGTGGATCGCCACGCAGCAGGGAGATGATGATTTTAACCTGCTGAATGGAATCACCAGAGGATCGAGGTCTCAGAGCAAAAAACAGTTTGCAGTTGCTTTTAAAACTCAAAAATTTGGACCTGTCACCGAAAAACAAATCAGGAGTAGGAATCTTCGGCTCTAAAGCAGGAGTCTGAACAATATAATCAGAAATACCCTGTACCCTAGCAGCAAGCTGGTCTACACGAGAAGCTAATTCCTGAACATCCATGCTAGCACAAGACTCCTCAGCCACCCAGAGATAAAGAGGGAAGAGAAGAAAAAGCAGACTACAGAAAAAAAATGGCTCAACACCTTTCTTCCCTTCTTCTGAGATGCATTTAACTCATTATTGGCCAGTTGTACTGTTATGATCTGGTGGCCTTGGAGCCGCATGGAACTTTCTCTGGAGTTAGTGGAAACTATACTGACCGCAAATCCTGAACTTAACACCGCAACTAGAAGTAGCCGTGGGGTGTGCCCCGACACAGCCGGAGAATTAAATACCCCTATAGATGGAAGTAGGAATTCTACCTTGCCTCAGAGCAGAACCCCAAAGGATAGGCAGCCCCCCACAAATATTGACTGTGAGTAGTAGAGGAAAGACACACGCAGGCAGGAAACAGGATTTAGCAAAAGAGGCCACTTCTAGCTAAATAGGAAAGGATAGGACAGAATACTAAGCGGTCAGTATTAAAACCCTTCCAAAAAATATCCACAGCAGATGCTACAAAAAATTCCACCATCTAACTAAAGATGTGGAGCGTATAATAATAATAATAATAATAATTTTTATTTATATAGCGCCAACATATTCCGCAGCGCTTTACAAATTATAGAGGGGACTTGCACAGACAATAGACATTATAGCATAACAGGAATACAGTTCAAAACAGATACCAGGAGGAATGAGGGCCCTGCTCGCAAGCTTACAAACTATGAGGAAAAGGGGAGACACGAGAGGTGGATGGTAACAAATGCTATAGTTATTCGGACCAGCCATAGTGTAAGGCTCGGGTGTTCATGTAAAGCTGCATGAACCAGTTAACTGCCTAAGTATGTAGCAGTATAGACACAGAGGGCTATTAACTGCATAAAGTGAATGAGAACATTTTTTTTTTTTTTTTAAAATAGGCCACACAGGGATCATTACATTAATGCATTGAGGCGGTAGGCCAGTCTGAACAAATGAGTTTTTAGGGCACGCTTAAAACTGTGGGGATTGGGGATTAATCGCATTAACCTAGGTAGTGCATTCCAAAGAATCGGCGCAGCACGTGTAAAGTCTTGGAGACGGGAGTGGGAGGTTCTGATTATTGAGGATGCTAACCTGAGGTCATTAGCGGAGCGGAGGGCACGGGTAGGGTGGTAGACCGAGACCAGAGAAGAGATGTAGGGTGGTGCTGAGCCATGGAGTGCTTTGTGGATGAGGGTAATAGTTTTGTACTGGATTCTGGAGTGGATGGGTAGCCAGTGTAATGACTGGCACAAGGTAGAGGCATCGGTGTAACGGTTGGTGAGGAACATGATCCTGGCAGCAGCATTCAGGCCAGATTGGATCGGGGAGAGTTTGGTAAGAGGGAGGCCGATTAGTAGAGAGTTACAATAGTCCAGACGAGAATGAATAAGTGAAACAGTAAGAGTTTTTACAGAGTCGAAAGTAAGAAAAGGGCGAATTCTAGAAATGTTTTTGAGATGCAGATAAGAAGAGCGAGCCAGTGATCGGATGTGGGGGGTGAATGAAAGATCAGAATCAAGGATGACCCCAAGGCAGCAGGCATGTTGCTTTGGAGTAATGGTGGAACCGCACACGGAGATGGCAATGTCAGGCAAAGGTAGGTTAGTAGAAGGAGAGAACACCAGGAGTTCAGTTGTTGACAGGTTTAGTTTCAGATAGAGGGAGGACATGATGTTAGAGACAGCGGTAAGACAATCACTGGTGTTTTCTAATAAGGCAGGCGAGATATCAGGAGCAGAAGTGTATAATTGGGTGTCATCAGCATAGAGATGGTACTGGAAACCAAATCTACTGATTGTTTGTCCAATAGGGGCAGTATACAACGAGAAGAGGAGGGGGCCTAGGACTGATCCTTGAGGAACCCCAACAGTAAGGGGAAGGTGAGAGAAGGAGGAACCAGCAAAACATACAGTGAAGGATCGGTCAGAGAGATAGGAGGAGAACCAGGAGAGAACGGTGTCCTTGAGGCCGATGGAGCGGAGCATAGTGAGGAGGAGCTGATGATCCACAGTATCGAATGCTGCAGAGAGATCCAAGAGAATAAGCATGGAGTAGTGACCATTAGATTTAGCTGTTAGTAGGTCATTAGAGACTTTAGTGAGGGCAGTTTCAGTAGAGTGTAAAGAGCGGAAGCCAGATTGAAGAGGGTCTAGAAGAGAGTTATCTGAGAGATAGCGGGTAAGACGGGAGTGGACCAGGCGTTCGAGGAGTTTAGAGATGAAGGGAAGATTAGAGACAGGTCTATAATTAGCGGCACAGTTTTGGTCGAGGGATGGTTTTTTAAGTAATGGATGTATGATGGCATGCTTAAATGAGGAGGGAAAAATACCAGAAGTGAGGGAAAGGTTGAATATTTTTGTTAGGTGAGAGGTGACAGCCGGGGAAAGGGACTGGAGGAGATGTGACGGAATGGGGTCACTGGTGCAAGTGGTCGGGCGAGAGGATGCAAGGAGCTTGCTTACTTCTTCTGTAACTGGTTCAAAGTCAGAGAGTGAACTAGATGCAGTGGGGGAGGGAGGACAGTGCATGGTATGAAGAGATTGGGAGATGATTTCCTGTCGAATGTGGTCAATTTTTTCTTTGAAGTAATTGGCCAGATCGTCAGCGCGGAGATCCGTGGTTGGGGCCTGCTCTCTTGGGTTGAGTAGGGACTGGAACGTGTCAAAGAGATGTTTAGGGTTATTGGACAGGGAGGTGATGAGGGTGTTGAAATAGGTTTGTTTGGAGAGGTGAAGAGCAGAATTGTATGTCTTTAGCATGAACTTATAATGGATGAAGTCTTCGGGTAGATTATATTTTCTCCACAGACGTTCTGCGCACCTGGAGCACCGCTGCAGGAAACGTGTTTGCAGCGTGTGCCACGGTTGTTGCCGTCTGTGCCGAGTTTTATGTATAGGAGGAGCAGCTTCATCCAGAGCACTTTGCAGGGTTGCATTGTAATGCTTCAGAGCAGAATCAGGACATGAGATGGAGAAGATTGGAGCAAATGAGGACTGCAGGTTCTTCATAAGTTTCTGGGTGTTAATGGCCTGTATGTTTCTATAAGTGTGGAAAATGGGGGTGAACTGAGCTGGATGGCAGTTCTTGATAGAGAATGAAAGAAGGTTGTGGTCAGAGAGTGGGAGAGGGGAGTTTGTGAAATCATCCACTGAGCAAAGCCGGGAGAAGACCAAGTCAAGGGAGTTTCCATCTTCATGCGTTGGAGAGTTAGTATGCTGCGAGAGGCCGAAAGAGGAGGATAGAGATAAAAGGTGAGAAGCAGATGGGGAGAGGGGAGAAGCAATGGGGATGTTGAAATCACCCATGATAAGGGTGGGGGTGTCACAGGAGAGAAAGTGTGGAAGCCAGGTGGCAAAGTGATCCAGGAACTGATGAGAGGGGCCGGGAGGACGATACACCACCGCCACTCGCATGGAGAAGGGGATGTAGAGTCTGACCACATGGACCTCAAAGGAAGGGAAGACAAGTGAGGGCACTTGGGGGATAACTTGGAAGGTACATTTGGGTGAAAGGAGCAGACCAACGCCTCCACCTGCTCTGTTGTCTGATCTTGGGGTATGAGAAAAATGTAGTCCACCATAGGGAAGAGCAGCAGCAGCGGTGGTGTCTGACTGCTGGATCCAGGTTTCAGTAAGAGCCAGGAGATTAAGAGAATTAGAAAGGAAGAAGTCATGAATGAAGGAGAGTTTATTACACACAGAGCGAGAATTCCAAAGGGCACAATTGAAAGAGACAGAAGGTATGCATGGAATATTAATAAGGTTAGAGGGGTTTCTGGGTGTAACAATTGGGAGGTTGACCTGGCTATAACATGTATATCTGCAACTCCTGAGAATCCAACTAGACTGAGAAAACACTGACACAATCTAAGCAGGACAAGAGAAAACAATGAATAGCACAACATTATTAGCACACAGCATGTGTGCCACAATAAAAGAAACCAAACACTTATCTTTGCTGATTTAGCAGCAAGGCAGGAGGAACCAGACAGAGAACCTACTCCTCCCAGAACCATGGACAACTGGCAAGGACTAATGAATCCTGCACACCTAAATACCCCAGTCAGAACTGCAATCAGCAGAAACACCCAACCAAGACTGCCCTTCAGGGACAACTGCATTACCACCTACAACCACCGGAGGGAGCCCAAAAGCAGAATTCACAACAGTGCGCCGGCGCATGCGCACTAATGCTTTTCGGCTTTGCCCGCAGTTGGGCACAGCATACTGCGCGTGCGCAAGGCAAGATTGCATTGCGCACGCGTGTACTACGGAGGAAACCTAATCAAATTCAAGACAATATTGCGGCCAGCGGGAAAGGAAGGGGTGCATGAAAGAACAGAAAACACCGTCCATCGGACCGTAAACAGCCCGCCAAATTCAGGTGACAGGTTCCCTTTAACATGGAAATAGTATTGGCCATAACAGGTTTGGGATCTGTAAAAAATAGATTTGTGCAGCACGGTGGCTCAGTGGTTAGCACTGTTTCTTTAAACGCTGGTGTCTCGAATTCAAATCCCACCAAGGACATCATCTGCAAGGCGTTTGTATGTTCTCCCTGTGTCTGCATGGGTTTCCTTCGGGTTCTCCGGTTTCCTCCCACACTTCAAAGACATACTGATAAGGAATTTAGATTGTGAGCCCCAATGGGGACAGTGCCGATAATGTATGAAAAGCGCTGTGGAATACGATAGTCCTAAATAAGCAAAGCAGAACAAATAAATAATAATACATTTGCAATACAGCCAAAAGTATAAGCCCATATATTCACATCCAAATTATGTAACTTGGGACTGTATAAAACCTCCATTATGGGCAATGAGAGAACATATTGTTTGTTTTCACATACTCACCATAATATTTATGGTACTGGCACATTGGTCAAGGCTAGAAGATACCTGGGCTTTTAGCCAAGTTTTCAGGTATATGGAAGCTTGTATATGTGGTAATATACTGGCAGTTGTATACAGTACGACAAGGTTATGGTTGCATGAGGCAATAATGTAACTAGTAAAGTTACAAGGTAGGCGGCCACATTGGGCCCACTGGCGTGATGGGATCCACCGTTGCTTCAGTTCCCTAAATGAGCGCCACTCCCAAATTCATTAGCATCCACAGGGCGCTGATATTGATGGCAGAGCAGGCGGCTACTGGCTCTATGCCTTAATATTCCCCGTTGTTTAGGCCACAGTCTACTTTAGGCCAACAAGATGCTGAGGCCGAACTCAAGTCATCAGCATCCCTGCTGCTGCGCACATTAGATTATCCCAGTTAGGGGACTATAAATTGTTTTTTTCTGTGTTGTGCAATCAGGGGGTATAATTATTTTTAAGAGGGAAGTAATTGAGCATTAGCATGTTTTGAAAGGGCACTACAGGGGCATTATAACTTTTGAAGAGACATAGTTTTAAGAGTGCATTGAATGAGCATAATTATTTTTAAGAGAACATTATAAGAGCATTATTACTATTCCCAGAGCGCTCTCTGTAGGGCAAAATTACTTTTATGGCAGAGGGGGGCATTTTTAGTTTTTAACCCCTTCCCCTGCCAAGGTCATAGCTTCTATATCTTGCAAAGTGACAACTCAGTAGCTAAGGATGTATGAGATACATCCTCACTACTAATGGCTATATCTGGATCATAGATACAGAGGCTAAGACAAAATCTGCCACTGTAGTCATGCCCTAACCCAGGGCATTAGGATTTAAAGATAGAGCAGCACTCACTTTAACCCATAATGTCTCGGGCCGTGTCATTGTAAGAAGAGAGACCGGACTGGGAGTACCTTTTTCACGCCAGGGTCGGAACTGTCACCTTTATTGTCTGGTGGAACGTTTAGAGACCTGGACCGACCTTTGCACTGGACAGCAGGGGGCGGAGCTAGGATAAAAAGGGCTGAGTGCGCGAAACGGGGAGCAAACTTGGCGGGAAGATGCGGAGTGCAGCAGGGGAATTTTGGCGCTCCATCCTTTAAGCACCGTGACAGCGCAGGACCACGCTACATTGTCCTGGCTGCTCCCTACAAAACGTGTGACCAGGGAACTGTTTTCCACCCGTTGGCCCCCAGTGCTCCAGTTATTCAACGTTACGGGCCAGTGTATAGCGTGCGCATGCCACCTACGAGAAACTAGGTGACTTCTCATGAACTTTATCCTTACTCACCCACTTACTTCGGCCGGGCCCTTTCAAGCCCTGGCAGTGCGAAGGACTGCTCTGCTCACTGCTACTCCAGACCCCGAGACAGACATCGAGGACTCATCGTCCCTGCCAGGAACTGGTACATCGACGCCTACAGGCCTGCATCGTATCCATCATGTGCTGACCGTGTCGGCACCACCGTACACATCTGAGACTCTCCACTCTGAAGCCATCGGAGGACTGATAAGTTTACCACTATTGAACATTGGTTATATCCTTTGCCCTCATCCCCTCCGTTCGGATATTGAAAGTGTTAATACTACCTGCCTCTACATTCTTTCCTCCCTGCGTGGAGTATACCCCTGTTATAGTAAAGTTAATTTTAACCCTTGCTCTGCCTCCTTTCCGTTACTGCATCCCGCAACCTGCTCACATCATCACTACAACGGTTATTCTGGACTCATTTTGATGCATGAAACCTTAGCTGCAATATGAACCCAGAATCTCCTCCATAGCTGTTATGAGTCTGAGATACATCAAATTGACTTACCAAACCTTTCAGCCAATGTGAAGCAGGATGGTGGTGGGGGAGGGCTGAAGCAATAAGAGAGATGTGTGATCACACCAGCAAGGTAAAGAAAAAATGTTACAAAAGCAAAAAAAAAAATTGTCTAAAAATTTGAAATAAAAATATGAAAATTAATTCCCTTTCATGTTTCAGTGGGAAGCAGATCTTAACTCCACCATGTTTCCTGAGCGCTGACACCATTCCTGCACTTTGTAAAGTAAGAATAGCCGTCACTGACAAAAACTTTACAAATCATTCAGGTTTATAAGGTCCGTGCCAGGCTCAATAGACTCTATCAGACCTTTGTTTCCAAGACTATAATTATACTTTCACACATTTTCACATATGGTGGACATGCCCTGTATCCCACAGGTTTTGGAACAGGGTCTCCTGGTTAATGTTGGCAGTCATAGGCCGTACTACTAATTTTTATCACACTATAATGTTAACAGGGAACAAAAGCACTCAAAAATAAATAAATAAAAAAACATAGAGCTAAATCTGCCTTATTATTGTGACAAAAATAATTATTTCCATGAGCCAATGGTAAAAAAATCTCTGAAATGCTGATTTTTAAAAAAAATATAGAAGGAAATATTTCCTCAATACTACTACCTCAGGGGCTCTGCAATTGTGATACAGCATATGAAAACCAATCTCGCAAAATGTCCACTCCAAACACTAAACGGCGATCAAAAGGGGAAAATTCGACCACATAAAGGGCATTCTCAAGTTTGGTAACATTGTGGGCTGTTTTGCCTCAATTACTCCTTGTGAAAATGAAAAATGGAGGGCTTACCGGTATCTTATATTTTACTGCAAAAAAATTAATTTTTCATTTTTTTTCTGTTCACTTTAATTCATGTGAAGTAAATGAAGAGTGCTTCCTAAATACTATTTTGAATACTACAAGGGGTGCACTTTTTTTAAAATGGGTTGATTTGTGTATGACCTCTAATATACAATATATTGGCCCCAAAGGATCTTAAAAACTGAATCAACCTCAAGTCAAATAGAGTTTTGAACGTTTTTTGCAAAAATGGTCTCTCCAGTTCTGATGATTTTGTATAAAATGTAGAAGTGAAGCTGCAATGCAATATTGATTTCTTGTATAGAAATATTTATTTCTAAATACCCATATCTTCCATTGACTCCCATATGTGTGATAATCTGTGTGATGTGTAAATGTCTCCGTCATCCCGGTTTCAGGGACACAATTAGCACATGACTTCAACATCTGACGCCTCACACAGAACCTTTTACTAAGGTCATTTCTAATTCAAATCTAGGGGCAGCAAACGGCTCAACGCCAAATGGGCCACATCCTCTGACTATAAGTGTGACCCCAAGTGTGTGTGATTATGAAACCGGCTGGGAGGGTTCCTCCTTCGGAAGTTGTCCCTCCATAATTACCAAAATCTGGTAAGAATTAGTAAGCATAATATGATATATATATATATATATATATATATATATATATATATATATAATCTTTATTCAATGCATTTCCTTATGTATTTATTGTTGTGCCTTGTACAAAACAAAACCAAGTTCTAGTAACGGAGCAAACAAAAATGTTTTTCTTTTTTACAAACATCTGTGCTTGAAATCTTGATTTGTGAACTAGTCATTGTAAATCTACCATTCCGAAGAGCAGATTCCTACAGTAAATCCCTGCTCTGCTTCCCTCTAGTGGTAAAATGGCATCATGTTTACTGCAGTGGAATACTGTAATAATGTCATTATAAATCACTGTGTCTACATGCCTTGTAAAAATGGCACACTTTCTTGTTTGTTGTTATATGTCTCTTAATAACTCTGATCCATGTAAAGTAAGTTATAGTGTAGACATGTATTAGACAATACTATATTAAATGAAGGATTTGAATTTATTTAAAGAAAATACTTATTCTTCACAACGGTCTCTGTCTTTTTCTGCTGTTTATTACACAGTGAAACTTCTCTGAGACAGCAGCCAGTCGGAGGGTGGTCTGCTCAAAAAGACAAATATTACACGGCAGAACTGAAAATATGTCACGGAAATCTGTGCTGGTAAACATATAGGGCTTGAAACATCAAATCCTTTACGTCAATATTCTGGCATAAAAAGCTTTGAAAAGTCGCATTATTTTGGTGCAACTGGCGGCTGACCTAAAATTCTGCAACTTCTGGTATTCTCATGCCATTTTCACCCAGCTCCGACAAATGGGATGGCGTTGCAATGGGCGTTGCAATCTCCGCTTTCTTTTGCTATGTCACAAATCTTACTCTAGTGGGGACTGGAGTAGGATTTGTGGTGAGGTGCACACAGAGGTGTACGCCACTCGTCTGATACACCTCTTCATTAATCAGGAGCATCCGACTTCAATGCCTCTTCTCATCAGCACCGGACTGCACAATGCCGGTCTTGATGTACCGGGCCCTTACATTTTTGCTGTATTGAATGGCATACTGTGAATGAAAACTGAATGAATGAGCATCCCCAATGTAAAGAAAGGGATAGTCCAGAAGTATAACAGGTAAAATGTATTACACAATATTATATTAAATGAAGGATTTGAATGGACTTAAAGTGAACCTGTCATCAGTTTTGGCCGATATGAGTTACGGACACCGCCTTTCAGGACTTATATACAATACTCTATAATGCTGTATATCTGCCCCCAACCCGACCTGTAACAGAAGAAAATAACTTTTATTATATTCACCTGCGGGGCGGTCCGATCTGTATTTTTACAGAATTGTATATGTCTGACAGGAGGGGCATAATGAGGAGTGACTGTAGCCTTCCCTGGCTGATCCTTTACACTACATGTTTTCACAATCAGGTAAGACAAGCTTGACATTTTCAGCTTGGCCTACCTGTTTTGTTCTATACAGCCAACAAAATTGTCACCCAGCTTTAGAGCCATGGACTGGAGAGTAACATGGATTGATGTGACATATCGAAATATTATTCTGCTTTATCTTCACCAGCATCACTTATTTTCTGTCAATTAGGCACTCACACCACTTATAGAATTCAACGAAAGCTTTACCATAGGTTGAATGCACTGGAACCTGCAGTCAGCATCGGTTTTGTGGTTTTGATGTAATAAAAGTGTTTCCTACACAACCAGATGGACCCATTAGATTAGATTTCAGTTTGGAAAGTTGATGTTACATCTCATGAAAATACCAGGTTAGGATGTGTATAAAGCCAAAGTTCCAACGACATGAGATCAGTTAACCAGGTGTCCCATGCAAAGCCGTTCTCAGCATAGCACCAGACATGGGAATGGAAATATATCAATATTGTAATCAATAGATAAATGCAATAAACACAAATATTTTTCTACCAATTACTGAAAAGATGGAACCACAGTGTCCACTTTTCTTTTACTTTATGCTGAAGTTGGCCACATTTTTGTACCAGTGATAAAAAATAGATCTTACTAATTCATCCTGATTTCATATTTGGCCTTAAATCTTCTACTGAGGATGAGAAATCACAACTGTGCGTTCCTCGTCACTGTGATTCAGTGGAGATGTAGATACAGAAACACACACGTCACCTGTGTCCATAGCCTTTGTAGTTTCATCTGCACTGAATTGCCCCAATATCATACTTTTTTCTATTACCTTTTTGCTGAATAAATTTAGAAGGGACATTAGTTGTGTAATTCAAGAATATCGGCCTCCTGCAGCAAACTATAGTGAATATTCTGTCCTTCATCTTACATAGTCTTTTTCAAAATTTTAGTGGCTGCTTGTTAAATTTTATAAATAAATATAGATATACAGTCATGGAGGAAAGTGTTGGCACCCTTGAATTTGTTCCAGAAAGTGAAGTATTTCTTCCAGAAAATGATTGCAATTATACACGTAATTGTTATACACACGTTTATTTCCTTTGTGTGTATTGGAACATCACAAAAAAAGGGAAAAAAAGGGCAAATTGGACATCTTTTCACACAAGACCCCATAAATTGGGCTGGTCAAAATTGCTGTGGTGCTTGTTCAAACTCACCTGTGGCAAGTACCAGGTGTGGGCAATATGAAACCAGATAAAAAAAAGGAGAGAAGTTGACAATCTTTGCATTGTGTGTCTGTGTGTGCCACACTAAGCATGGAGAACCGAAATTCTTTATGTAAAAAAGGTTGTGACTCCTTATTATCACTGGACCAATAATGTTTATTTTGCATTTTACATGTAGCACTATTAGTTTACATTATTGTTGGCAGCACATCCCATGTGTACATGGATGGAGGTACTGCCAAACAACGATAATAATAATTCATAGAGCGCCAACTTATTAAATAGATACAAATAATCTCAGACATTTCAGAGTAACATAGTTTAAGAATGAATGAGGGCACTGCTGCGGATTTACAATATGTAAGGAAATAAGGGCAATACTTAAGGAAAAAATGTACTTGTACAATATGGCCCAGCCATATTTTATAATAAAGGTATTCATGTAAATCTATCCAGTACCTTTATAGATGCAAAGTACTACTGAGTGCCTGGAACATGGGGAAAACTGATAAAAGGAAGGGATCAAGTTCTGAGGAAAAATAGAGAAATGGACTGATGAAAAGGATATTAGTCGTGATGTGCTATGCCTGCCTTGAAACATGTATTCTTAGGACACACTTTAAACTGCAGACACTTGGAATTAACCGGATTGTCTGGGGTAGTGCATTCCACAGTATGGGGGCAACACAAGAAAAATCTTGGAGACAGGATGAAAAGTCTTATTAGCAGAGAGCCGGAGTAGGGTGGTAGATCGAGATAAGAAAAAGAGAAAACACAGTAGTTTGACAGTAAATGGCTTCACCAGACCACTAACCATGAGTGGAGAAAAAGATTTGGTGTTATCATTCATTTTCTCGGAAGAAAAGGCCAAGAAAGCAAAAATTCTGCCGGGGTATGTAAACATTTGAGCACAACTGTATTTAGAAGCGCAATGGATGGGACTGTTTTGAGGGCACTGCGGATGGTCGTTTTTGGAAGCATAGCTTTGCATGCTGTTTGTAGTGTACATGACACTGTTGATGGTGGGTACTCTTTGGCATCATAGGGAAGATCGCTGCAGTGTTCCCACTAGAGCATTAATGTATATTACCAGACAATACAAACCCAAGCAGTCACAGAGGAAAGGGAAGATCCATGTCAATTACTGATTGATACTAAGTTCTCTTTTCTCTACAGAGAGGTTCAGTTAGGCTACATTCACATTTGCATTCTGCCGCGCTGCGTCGGGCGCAGCCGCGGCGACGCATGCGCCATGCGCCCCTACATTTAACATGGGGGCGCATGGACATGCGTTTGCATGCGTTTTGCGATGCATGCGGTTTTTTTGCCACAAGCGTTAGGGCGCAGAGGACGCAGCAAGATGCATTTTTTTTGCGTCCAAAATTCGGCAAAAAAGGACGCATGCGTCGCAAAAGTATGCGTTTTAGCGTGCGTTTTTGTTTGCGTTGTGCGTTGCATCGCCGACGCAACATCGCACAACGCAAATGTGAACATAGCCTAAGGAGGAAGATCCGCTCTTCACCTTTGCTAAAACAGATCACTGAAGAGAAAACTGTTTTTTTATAACAATGTAGAGTAATTCAGTTCCCAGATAGTTTGTTTTAGAAGCCTTGAAGCCCTTCTGACAAGGATTACAAATCAGACATTCAGAGACAGTGACTCAGCGCCTAATGACACCTAAATGCACATTGCCAAATAGTCAAACAGCAGAACAGGCTTCGCTGTCATCAGCAGCCAACCCTGCGAGCAGTAAACAATGGAATTATCTCCAGAATTCCAGAAGACTATGGCCTTAGGTGAGAAGAGCTGACATATAACATGAAACCTCCATTTACAGCAGCTTGACAGCCTAGCTTTCATCATTGAAGGACACAGTACGAGCATTGTCCTATTGGAAAGGAAAAAGAGAATTGTTCTAATCGTATCTATTATTTTCCTGTAATGATTATATCATACATTATATATATAGCATAATAGTAACAATTATTGTGAAAATCCCAAAGAACACCCTGTGAGATACCAGATGACAGCCCATACCAGGCATCTAGTGTTCATGTTTATATCTGAGGCACTTGAGGTTCCCATATATATTTTGCAAAAAGTTGACCAAACATTTCAACAGTTTTGTTTGAGAATCTAATTTGTATGAAGTTCACAGAATAACAGGAAAAAAAAAGGATGAGCCATGTTGAATTACAACTTGCCCGATCCTTTGTCTTAGCAGGAGATATAGGAACAAAGGTGTCTGGAAGTCGCTCCCTACAAAAAAAATACCACCGGGGATAGTGTATGGAAACCTTATACGGTACCTCTCATAGCGTGTGGCCGCCTATATAATAAGCCAGAATGGTGGCTCAGTGGTTAGCACTGCAACCTTGCAGCACCGGGGTCCTGGGTTTAAACCCCACCAGGGATGACATCTGCAAGGAGTTCGTATGTTCTCCCCGTGTTTGCTTGGGTTTCCTCTGGGTTCTCCGGTTTCCTCCCATATTCCAAAAACAAAACTGATAGGGAATGTAGATTGTGAGCCCCAATGGGGACAGTGATGATGATGTTGTCTATGAAGTACTGTCGAATTAATGGCGCGGTATACGCAAGTAACATAAATAATAGCTAGCCAGATACTAAACAGTTTTCTAAATATGCTTAATTAAAATTAGAGAAAAAAAAACGGCCTCTAGAGCAGGGGTGTCAAACTGCATTCCTCGAGGGCTGCAAACAGGTCATGTTTTCAGGATTTCCTTGTACTGCACAGGTGATAATTTAATCTCCTAAACAAATAATGAGTTGGTGATTAAATTATCACCTGTGCAGTACAAGGAAATCCTGAAAACATGACCTGCTTGCAGCCCTCCAGGAATGCCGTTTGACACCCCTGCTCTAGAGGATCCAATTTTCTAGCAAGTTGGGGCCCAATTTCTGGGTTTTGGGAACCCAGCCTGACCATTACATTAGCAATCAGGCTGCGAGTTCATGCAGAGTATCCCAAAATATCATTATCCTGACTGCAATGGTGCTGTGCGCATTAAAACAACAGTAACTGCCGGTAACTCCTGAATATGCCGCCAATGTGTAGCTTGATTAAAGTGCAAACAGCACGCGTTTAGTCAGAACAGTGCGATCTCGCGATAACCTCAGAGATCTCGCAGTCTGACGCCAAGTGTGGCCATGCTGGGCTGTGACAAGCATGGTGGGTTCCCATAACTCGGAAGTTCTGACCAGACATTTCTTAGAAGAAAAAGTATTTCCAGTGATTTCTGCCTGTGCCAACCTTCTTTTGTCTTTGCATCACACAAACCGGTATTGTTACATTTGCTTGTTGTGACTGCCTGTGAAAACAGAATAAAATAAAGACTAGATAGAAGAAATGTTGGGACGCATCAGTGACGGGACATGCCGTTTACACCTGGGGCGAACAGCAGGCACCACTCCCATAACTAGAGGTCTGCACATAGACATGAGTTAATTACATGGTGCAGCTAGACGTTCAGCTTCTGCGTACTCTCATTATACTCGATCCATCCAAGCCATGGACCAAGGGCCGAAGAAACCGTCAGATTCCGATGCCACAGTTTGAGAGTGTTTACTGTTAATAAAACGCATATACTCGGCCTGGAAGAAGCGTGTAGCCATAAACCTCTGGTTACAGATCCTGTCACCATATCGATCATTCTGGAATAAAGGGGATTATGTTGTCAGTGGTGAGGGCAACTATTTTTATAGCTATCCAATCTAGACATTGGATCTGTACATTGCAGAGCGCCACCATGTCCGATGACAACCTTCTGAATATTTGGGCGTATATTCTCTCATGTAAGGGAATCGGGCCCATTATACTAATGACTCTCTGCCAGAGTTTGATCTGAGTGTCACCTGAGTGGGATCCGATTCTCTTCCATGACAGAATCGTACTTCATTTCTCCATCTTCTCCATTGTCCTCTGTGCACATACATCGGACTGCACTCGGAGGACACCCGTAGACTTTTATGTGTGCTTGTGATCGGATTCTCGGATGCACTGTGTACACAGTCTCACTTCCCTCTCAAGCTCCCTCTGGTGGAGGTTGCGCTATACTGCACCGCAGCAGCTTGACATTATAGCTGACCAATACATTTAAAGGGACTTCTGCATTTTTTTTGTCTCTGCCCTGATTGCTATGGATCCGCGCCATACCTTGGCGGATCAAATGGACAGTTTGACAGTTATGATACAAGATCTGTCTGTGGAGCAGAGGGCCTTGGCTTCATCTCATAACCACCTGCGAAGGGAGCTTTCTGACACAGTAAAATCATAGTGTCCCAGGCTATGAGCCGGACACTGATCCACAAGAGAATCTGCCTCCAGAGCTTATTTTAAATGAAGAGGCGATATTACCAGTGTGATGTGTGATGGTCGCTCTCTGCTCTCCTGATCTCACTGCAGAGCTGTGTGTAATTATACCTGACATATCTGAAGCTTCCAGCTCACAAGCCGAGAGTATTGCAATACAGCAGAGCTGTGAGAGCTGCTGCTTCTAACACGTTTGTTATGGGACAAAGTTCAGTTCCACTGTTCTGTTAGTTACAAGCTCACACTGGTAACTCCCCTGTTATTAAAATAATGCCTTGAGGCAGATTCTCGCACAGATCAGTGTTCGGTCCACAGCCTGAAACAGCACATTTACATGTAATAAAAATATAATTTCTCTGGAATAAAACAACAGATTGCAGATATCAAGGTCCAATTTATTCAACTTCTTATAACCTAGCTACGTGCCCATATAGATGGCTTTGGAGGGTAGATCCTACCGACAGATTCCCGTTAAAAGGGTTTTGCATGAAGGTCTGAAGTCACTTTAATCGCAGATACATGTCTAATATTGATCTGACTTCCGGATCAAAATCTGCAATGCCAGTCTATGGCTCTGTGAAACAAATCAGACAGCACTCGGATGCCATCCATGTGCTGCTCAATATTAACTGACTGATAGAGAAAAGAAACTTTTTTTTTCCCCATGTATGAGAAAAGCTGATGAAACTCGGACTGAACTCAGACCAAACCTTAATAAAACGCTGATGAAACGTTCACTTTTTCTTGTACGTAAAAAAACCTGACATGTGAACAAGGCCTTATTCACCATTTTCAGTAGTAGCAGCAGCAAAAACCTGCATGTCCGTAAAGCCCCCGTCACACACAGCGAGATCGCTAGCGAGATCGCTGCTAAGTCACAAGTTTTGTGACGCAACAGCGATCTCAGTAGCGATCTCGCTATGTGTGACACGTAGCAGCGATCAGGCCCCTGCTGTGAGATCGCTGGTCGTGTCGGAATGGCCTGGGCCATTTTTTGATCGTTGAGGTCCCGCTGGGTAGCACACATCGCTGTGTTTGACACCTTACCAACGACCTCGCTGACAGGACGTCCCATTGAATCATCATGAAATAGCATCGTTCTACAGGTCGCTACAGTTCGCCGCATCGCTGCTGCGTCGTTGGGGAGATCGCACTGTGTGACATCTCACCAGCGACCACATAGCGACGCTTGAGCGATCCCTGACAGGTCGTATCGTTGTCGGAATCGCTCAAGCGTCGCTATGTGTGACGGGGCCTTTAGTCTTTAGTACATCAGTCTGCAGTTTGGGCTGTTTAACCACAGAGCATTGCATAGACTGGATGCACATATTTATGAAGGTTCTCAGAACGTGAAATATTTCAGACAAAGTAGTGAAATCGAGTCCTCCTCCATACTTGCAGACTTCTCGCCCACTGTGCGTGGCGGCTTACAGAGAACACTTTAGATAAGTACAGGTATTATTTCTTTTGTATTGTCAGATCCTACAGTTACTGCGCACGATTGACATATCCTACACTTCAGCCCTGATCTGTAGTGAGAACATTAGTCTTGTTTCTCCCATAGTTAGCCCAAAGCAATGTGCTGACGTAGGCGGTGAGTCACATGATTATTATTATAGCACCATTAATTCCATGGCGCTGTACATGAGAAGGGGTTACATACAGGGTTATAGATATCGTTTACAGTACACAGGTTTACAGTGACAGACTGGTGGAGAGGACCCTGTCCTTGTGGACTCACATTCTGTCTGTCTGCACGGCCAGATACATTTTATAAAGATCCCTAATATTCTCAGGTAAATAACTTCCAATTACAAAACTATGATATGAAAATGAAAGAACATATTTAAAGTGACCACGGATTTAACGGGAACCTGTCAGCAGTTTTGGCCGATATAACGGCCACCGCCTTTCAGGACTTATACAGCATTATAGAATGCTGTATATCTGCCCCCAACACCACCTGGAAGAACTGAAAAATAACTTATTATGCTCACCTGCAGGGCGGTCCAGTCCAAGGGGTGTCGCTGGTATTGGTCCATCTCCTCCCTTCTTGCTTTGTATGATGATGCAGGGTCGCGTCATCCATAAGGTCTCCTCGGCATCGCGCTCCTGCACAGGCGTACTTCTATCCTCTGTTGAGGGCAGAGCATAGTACTGCAGTGTGCAGGAAATGTCAGAGGGGCCCGGCGGTGGAGCGCGATGCCGGGAAGACCTTGCGGATGACGTGACCCTGCATCATCCACACAAAGCAAGAAGGGAGGAGACGGACCAAGACCAGTGGCACCCCTTGGACTGGACCAGCCTGAGGGTGAGCATAATAAGTTATTTTTCAGTTCTTCCAGGTGGTGTTGGGGGCAGATATACAGCATTATAGAATACTTTTTATAAGTCCTGAAAGGCGGTGGCCGTATCTTATATCGGCCAAACCTGCTGACAGGTTCCCTTTAAACGACTGCTTATATGAAATGTGCAATTCACACCTGTTTGAACCTGTCAGCACATTTATACACAAGCAACAAGTACTGGCGCTTATTCTCTAATAAAAATGTTATCTCCATAAGAAATCTAGCAAATAAGTCACACGCAAAACAGGCTGGAAGGGCACTGGGGACCCCGGGGCCTGCCCATGCCATTAGACTGCATCTTCCATGCGAATTGACACCCTCCCAGTGCAGTACCACCCCCTAATGTCTCGACACCCCCACAGTGCACTGATAGCCTGATTTGCACATGACTCCTATGCTAGATTTCTCATGACCAGCTCATTGAATCAATATAAAATGAGGCTTTTTTTTTTTTTTAGTGGAAGCGGCTATACAGCCGCACCTATGCTTCCATATGTAAAAATAGGTACCTTAGCCCAATAACATGATCTCGGAGGTGACTGCACCTGGAGAGGTCTCGGGTGGTGCGCATTTTCCATGTGACCGATACCGGCTAGATTAGTCAACATCTCTCTCTCAACTGTGGCCGAGCTCCAGCTGTGGCCGTTAACCATTTAAACGCCACCGTCAGAGGCACTTAAATGTAACATGCGCAGCTACATACGCTTAACGACTTCCATCTGCGTCCTATGACATGATTGCAGGGCACCAATGGGTTACTATGGCACCCAGGGCCTACTCTAAGCCCCACGTTACTGCCATCTTGGTCCTCCTCTGAAGCTTATCAATATACTGAAGCGTCAAAGGAGACTGAGACACTTCAGAGATACAAATTATTATTCTCTGATCTTCCTAAATGGTCGATGCGGATGAGTCGCTATAATGTTCAAATCACCAACCTTCAGAGGATGTGGAAACTGTATGAAGAACAGCACAGTTTAGTACACAGCCTAGTGGTCACTGCGGGGTACTGCAAGCAGCTTCTCACCAATTCTCTGAGGATACCACTAGAGGGCGCTCACTTGTATTTGTCCAGCACTGACCATCAGTCAGATAGGATTCAGCTGCCCTCTAATGACTGCACTCAGTCCTCTGGTTCAGGGGGATGGCAGCAGTGAGTTTCTCTACCATGAGCCCCCAGCTTCTCAGTGTGTGGCCCCTGGACACAGGTGGAGGTCACATTAACAGAGAGGAAAAAGCACATTAGTATTTCCTTACTACCACATTGTATACATTGTCCATCTCTGTGTGTTGCCAGCCTCTGTCATGCGTCACCTTACAAAATAAAATGTTCCTTGAAGAAATGCCAGATCCAATAAGAAGCAAACGGTTCTGGGTTTCTATTCAGTTCAAAGGATACAAATCCTAAATATACCATGGAATAATATATTCTAGCTATTCTAGCCTTCTGTGTATTTACTGCCACCAGTCATCTCCAGAGTTCACAAACTAACAGACAGAAAATACAACCGGGTCATAAAAGAATCTCTGAAAAGATTACATTTACCGTGTTTACCCCCTTGAGATCTGTTCTGGTGTTAACAGGTTTTAAAAGTTTCAAATTTCAAATAACAAGTGGGAAAAAAAAAAAAAAATCAAAACCACTGACATTTCCTGAAGCACCTTCCTCCAGAAAAACTCAGTGGGTTCACCCATCTGAAAAAGCAGATGTGTGCCCATACCCTGTGGCTACGTGTCCACACCCTGTGCCCACGATGAGCTTTTAGTGCGTATTGATGCTGCGTATTTTGCTGCATCAAAAACTCAACATCTTACAGTTCCAGCAAAGTGGATAGGATGTATAGACATCTCCTGACCACTGTGCTTTTAAAAGAAAAAAAAAAAAAAATACTCGACAAACTGACCTGAGTTTCAAATCCACAGCATGCCAATTTCTCTGGCAGGTACACAAGTTTTCTGTGCGGATTTTCCTCAGACTTGCATTAGATGCGGAAAAGAGGTAAAAAAGGCTAAAAGGTAAAAGACGCATATGCGTTTTCAGTGCATTTCCACTGCAGAAACTACTCAAAAACGCATGTAATCCAAAGCCAAGTATATCAAAGTTTTGTCAAAGCAAAATACCAGGAAGGATCAAAAACAAAATACGGCAGCCTTATTTAAAGCATGACGACATAGCAAACAGACAAAAAAAAAAGTTAAAAAAGTGCAATGAAAAACCACACGTAACACTTTACAAGTTGGTGCAGAAATTCTGCATCATCAGAGACTCATGGTGGGAAGGTAGCCGTACAGGTAAGAACAAGAAGAGGTCAGCTTTATATTAAAAGGAACTCGACACCATGACGATACGGTCCAAGCTGCAGGCCCCATTGTAGAGCGAGAGGGGGGCGAGTAGTTGGATGGACAGTTTTGTGAGAAAAGATCCAGTATGGCTGGTGTTCTAATCATTTAGGCCCCTGCCATCCATGATTGACAGCTTCCCTTACATACAGAGACAGCTGTCAGTCACTGATCACTGGACTGAAAATCCCAGAAAGAGCAGAGGCTTACATGATAAACACAGGATATGCGGAACCTTTACTCAACACTATAGCTCCATCTGCTCTATACCATGGGGTCTGCATTTTCACAGTCACATGTTCCCTTTAAAAGCAATGACACATTGATATTGCAGCATTTATTTGATGTGATATCCCAATAGAAGTGCAGAACTATTTCCTTTCCATCATCCTTAGTTTGTTAATGCTTGTCCCATATGCTTTCTGCTGCATCAGCCCCATAAGACCATACACAGAAGCGCTCCAGGTCTGCGCTGCACATATATTCCGCTCTCAGAGTCGCTGCACTGTGCCCTAGTTACAGAATTACTTCTGGTGGCTCCTGTCATCAGTACTTCTGTTTTTCTACTGCATCTGTCTTGGATAATACAGCAATTCCTTTGCCATGAGTGAGAGGGATAAATAACTCACATACTTCTGAGGAGCCATTGTGCATAGATTAGGGATCCAAATAGATGCAGCTGTCCACTCAATGTAACAAGACAGCTTTCCAGGATAAAGAAAGATTACTACATTCCGCCTAAAGTCGAGCTAGGACGCCTACACAACGACACGGTCATTTTATATTAATTAGAAACTGATTCTCGTGTGCGCGTGGTTTAGGGCACTATGGAGGCAGCACAACACCGCAACCCAATTGTGGACACCTGATCTGGGGACTGGAAGGATAGTGCAGACACATCCCTTAGACAAGGAACATGGTAACACAGTTGTACATTTGTGGATTTCCAGGAGGAAAGGAACAAAACAGAAAAGGTAATGCAAGTATTTACGGACAGGTGGAATTACTGATGAGAATTGTCAGAGGACAAGTTAACAGGTTAAAAACGTACAAAATTGTTTTATTTTTTATTTAAACAAGCCAAAAAAAAGCAATCTATATTTTGGCCCCGATTCATCCAGACCGGTAATATTCTAACCGATCTTGATGAGGAGGCATGGTGGAGTCAGACGTTCCCAACTCACGAGGAGGTGAACGCCTCCTTATGAATCAGGAGCTTCTGTGAGGAGTGCACCTCCATGTGTGACTGGAGGAACATTTCTGGAGTATGGAACTCC
The DNA here is from genome assembly GCF_032444005.1 of Ranitomeya imitator. NCBI lineage: Eukaryota > Metazoa > Chordata > Amphibia > Anura > Dendrobatidae > Ranitomeya > Ranitomeya imitator. The sequence goes on from NC_091287.1 coordinate 389,808,224, forward strand.
ACAGTTAGTCATGAATTACATGATCTGCATCATCGCGCCCCCATTCCACCCATTTCGGCAAAGCTGGGAAAAAAAGGTCATGAAAATGCCAAGTGTCACAAAATTCTTAAGCAACTCTATTGCGCCAAAATATTGTGACTTTTCAAAGCAGTTTGCACAAGAATTCTGGAAACATTGCTTTGATGAATCATGGCCTTTATGTTTTTGTGGGCTTCTTTTGTGTACACGCTGAGGTTTTCTGCTTTTAAGAAGAAAAACAAAAAAAAACTGAAACAAGGCTATTCGTAGTGTCCACTGTATTTGAGGAAGGAGAAAAACACAAAAACAAAAAGTTCTGTACGTGTACATTTCATATATGCTGGAATAAATGGATCTGGACACGATTTCTCAATTATTTGACTGTACCTAAAATTCAGGATTTAGCCTACATTCACACAGTGTCCGTTTTTACATCTGTGTGAAACAATCCATTTTTCTCTCATATCTTACAATATTGCCTGTTTTTTTCCTCAGCCATTTCTAAAAACTGAAGGCGGTAGACTTTCTGAACTTTTACTTATTCATTGACTTCTAGCAGTGGATCAGTTATGAAAAAAAATGGATCCACACTTAATGGCGAAGTTTGATCCACAATAAAGGATGAAAATTGGACATCTTCTAAGCCTCAAGAACTCAAATATGTGGATTTGTGATGTATGAATGTATGGATCAATGATCTATGGATCTATGTGCTGTCCAAGAAAGAAAACCGCACACGGATGTGTGAATTCAGCCTCATTGAGATGTCCATTTTTCTCGTACTCTGAAAAAAAATGTTTTTGTTTTTTTTTAAATCAGAACTTGATCAGTTTGAGCAGAGTGGTCCATTTGTTCCGTTTTTCCTCTTACATGGCGGGGGGGGGGGGGGGCGGGGGAAGTATCTCCATATTCTACTATGTGACAAGTCTGATCACACCATTTTTACATCAACCCACAGACTTGCATTGCAGATTATGATCTGACCCGTGGATTAAAAATCTTACATTTCTCTGTGATTTTCTGCAGACCGCTCTGCCAAAAATCACACATGTGAATGGCCCTATAGACTATCAAATGTACAAGTGCGGTCCATGGAAACAGTGATAGCACTCGTTCAAGAAAATCAGAATGAGGCCTTAGGGTATGTGTCCACTTTCAGGATGGCCGGCGGTATCGCCGGAGCGGCTTAGCCGCTCTGCGGTAAGCCCCGCCCCCTTTCTGGGACGCGATGATGCTGGATGTGTTCACAGCACACATCCGGCATCATCGCTCCCCACCATAGGGCCCTGTGCTATATCTTGCGGCGACGCAGCGTCGCCGCAAGATATACGGACATGCTGCGATCTGAAAAGACGCGCAGCATGTCCGGAGTCGCAGGGCCGCCGCGTGCGTGTTACCACGCATAGTGGAGACGGGATTTCATTAAATCCCCTCCACTATGCTGTAACATCTGGACGCTGCGTGTCTGACGCTGCGTCCCTATGCAGCGTCAAACACGCAGCGTTTACTGCACGTGGACACATACCCTTAGTCTGATGGTTTTATCCATAGATATGACTTTTTTTTACAATTATCTAGTTTTACTCGTTTCTTAGTTGCATTGGTTAGTAGTAGTCACAGACATTACAACTCAAACAAAATCTGATAAAAACGCTTTTATTTTATAAAAATTTTGAAATATTGAAACGGATCTGAAAATAAGTGTATTTGTTGGCCCTTTTATACACGCTGATGGTGTATGCTCCTTGCTAACACCCAAAGGAGCACCCCTGTGCATCTTCCTCAATACTTAGTGTAACAGAGTCTCAGAAATAGAATATCCGGAAGATGAAAGGACAATGTGCAGTGCGGGCAGCTGCCAGAGAGGATGGCGTGACCTTTAGCAGGAGAAACAAGGCGTATGGTTTTAGCATATTGGAAGTGAAGAGGCACAGTGACATTTTCACTTGAACCATAGCCACTTTGAGCAATATTTGTTTCCAGTCTGCCAGACCACACCAAGATAAAATGTGATACAGTTCTTTCCATTTTATTTTTTTAATTTGTTTTTATTACAAAATTGCAAAAAATCCAGCTCGAGTCAAAAAACATAATCTTTTGGTCTGCTGTGCAGCAATTCTTTATAATTCCTAGTAAAATGTTACAGTTACATCTCCTGTTTCCAGTTTGCTTATAGATGTGCGTACACCATACTGGCTTGGAATAAATCCATAAATACACAAAGAAGGTTTACAGAGCTACATGCATGCACAGATCTACCAGAAGGAACTCAGAGCAGAAAGCTAGAGAAAAGTGGAGATGGAGGCCAAGAGTTAGTCATCCTTGTCCTTAGCGCCATGTTTCAGGATGCGTGTAAACTCAATGTAATTAAAATTGCCCTTCTTGTCAATCGGTGCTTCTCTGAACAGCTCGTCCACCTCCTCATCTGTGAATCGGTCTCCCATCGTGGTCAGCAGCTCTCTCAGATATTCTTCTGGTATATGACCTGCAGACAAACATGAAGCAAAATATAAGACTTCCCTCTAATCAGTCCTTATCCATCCATCCAAGACATCGGGTTGCTTCGGCACACAGACATGCAATTTTTTGCTCAGCCCAGTCAGAAACATAGAACAATTATAGAAACTTTTGCACCAAATTTCACAAGTGAATATAACTTTCAACATGGAAAAAAACGGCCCAAATCTCAATTCCAAGAGGTTATAATTCACCCATGTTTGCTGAGATTTAATTAAAAAAAAGGATAAGTGCGGCATTGATAACCAGCGGATGTATTAAATGTCCATAGTCCTAGTATGAAGATACAGTACTTAAAGGGACACTGTCACCTGGATTTGGAGGGAACAATCTTCAGCCATGGAGGTGGGGTTTTTGATTCACCCTTTCCTTACCCGCTGGCTGCAATATTGGATTGAAGTTCATTTTCTGTCCTCTGTAGTACATGCCTGCATAAGGTAATCTTGCCTTGCGCAGGTGTGTACTATGGAGGACAGAGAATGAACTTCAATCCAATATTGCAGCCAACCTGCAGCCAGCGGGTAAGGAAAGGGTGAATCAAAAACCCCAAAACCCCGCCTCCATGGCTGAAGATTGTTCCCTCCAAATCCAGGTGACAGTGTCCCTTTAACTTTCAACCTCATTAGCATTTGCTGATGCCCAGTCAAGGTACAGGGAAAATTAAAGTGATTGTCCCAAGAACAGAGTTCATTTTAATCAATAGATCTTGAAATAATAACTTCCACAATTGCATGTGCTAAAAAAAAAAAAAAAGTTCCTGTGCTGAGAATCCTATAAATGTGGTCCTATGTTTTATTGTTTGTGGTGTCCGTCTGTGCAGAGCTGTTCCAGATCATAGTCAGCACATACCACAGTTCCCAACTACCAAGTGATAAGTGAGTATGCAGATGATACCTCAAAGTAGCAGGTGCGAGCCCATGTTGTAACATATTTCCCTGCCCATTTTATCACAAAAGTGTTTCTACCACATCATCAGCCCTGATGGTTCTTAATTAAATCAAGTTAGTGGCACAAGTTCAGCAGGGCCCTCTGGAGCTCCAACACCAATAACTTGATTTATGATGAGCTCAGTGGGCTGGAGATTAAGTAGAAACCCTCTCTTCTGTTACTTTAGGCAGGCAAATGTGTTCTTTCAGAAAGCAGCAGCTGCAAGCCTGTGCCGTTTCATCCGTAAGGAGAGACTTCTGCCTTCTCTCTTGCCCAGGTGGTGTGGCATGTGCTAACTATGAACTGGAGCAGCTCTTCATGGTCAGACACAGCCATTACACAGTACACAGAAGGGGCACATTTATAAGATTATCTCAGCACAGGGACAAGACAATTTTCTTTTTAAACACATCCAAATGCGGAACTTACAATTATTATCCCAAGATCTATTACTTGAAATGTCTTGATGAACTTTTGGTGAGTTTTTGATGTTGGAGAATTTGTGTTTTGTGTGTGTAATTTTGCAGCAATTTTGTTTTTCCTTTGAAAAACATGAAAAAAAATCTGCTAAAAAATGCAATGTGTGAACAAGCCCTTATAGGGAAGAGAAGAGATGTTATGTTAGGCTGATCAGAAGGGAAGATGAGAATGGTTTCCAAATGAGAAGTGTGTGTAACTGTAAAGTATTCGAGTATCTGTAGGATTGGCCTGAACCCTGTGTATATAAGCTAAAGGCCTGTCACACAGGGTAATGACTGCCTGTTCATTCCTGACACTAAGATCGGTCAGAAATCTATGTGTAAGCCCTGCTGAATAGAATTATTTGTTACTTTTTATGCAATATACAATCTAGTGCTCAATTTGTGGAAGTTTATAGATTAGATTTTTCTTTTTGGCAAATCCAATCATTGCTACACACATTGCATGGCCTCATTTCGCACTGCAGGGCTGTGACTGATCACTGTGCAGCAGCCCCATCCGGCCTCCTCCTGCCTTGTCGTGTGGAGGTGCCAGTACACCACCTAATGAGACAGCTTGCAGAGAGCAACTCTATACAACAGCTGTCGGTAACATGGCCACATTAGATATAAAAACCAGCACAAATTTGTTGCAAGGTCTCTTTAAAGCGAACCTGTCAGCAGTTTTTGTCTCATGGGTGTTACAGGTCGGGCGCCTCCCATCCTCTTGCGATGCCGCCCTCCTGCTTGCTTCATCACTCCTCGGCATCGCGCTCTTGCACAGGCGTACTTATGTGCCCTGTTGAGGGCAGAGTAAAGTACTGCAGTGCGCAGGCGATGAGTCTCTGACCTTTCACGGCACACTGCAGTACTTTGCTCTGCAACAGGGCACATAAGTACGCCTGTGCAGGAGCGCGATGCCGAGGAGCGATGAAGCAAGCAGGAGGGCGGCATCACAAGACGATGGGAGGCACCGGACCCAGACCTGCGGCACCCATCGGATCAGACCGCGCTACCCCCCCCCCCCCTCAGGTCAGACAGGGGGCTTATCTGCAGCATCAAAGAACGCTGTAGATAAGCCCTGAAAGGCAGTGGCCGCATCTTAAGGTACCTTCACACATAACGATATCGTTGCTTTTTGTGACGTAGCAACGATATCGTTAAGGAAATCGTTATGCGTGACAGCGACCAACGATCAGGCCCCTGCTGGGAGATCGTTGGTCGCTGAGGAAAGTCCAGCACTTTATTTCGTCGCTGGATCTCCCGCTGACACCGCTGGATCGGCGTGTGTGACACCGATCCAGCGATGTCTTCACTGGTAACCAGGGTAAACATCGGGTAACTAAGCGCAGGGCCGCGCTTAGTAACCCGATGTTTACCCTGGTTACCAGCGTAAAAGTAAAAAAAAAAAAAAAAAAACACTACATACTTACCTACCGCTGTCTGTCCTCGGCGCTGTGCTCTGCACTCCTCCTGTACTGGCTGTGAGCGTCGGTCAGCCGGAAAGCAGAGTGGTGACGTCACCGCTCTGCTTTCCGGCCGCTGTGCTCACAGCCAGTACAGGAGGAGTGCAGAGAAGCAGAGCGCCGGGGACAGACAGCGGTAGGTAAGTATGTAGTGTTTGTTTTTTTCACTTTTACGCTGGTAACCAGGGTAAACATCGGGTTACTAAGCGCGGCCCTGCGCTTAGTTACCCGATGTTTACCCTGGTTACCCGGGGACTTCGGGATCGTTGGTCGCTGGAGAGCTGTCTGTGTGACAACTCTCCAGCGACCAAACAGCGACGCTGCAGCGATCCGGATCGTTGTCGGTATCGCTGCAGCGTCGCTTAATGTGAAGGGGCCTTTATAGTGGCCAAAACTGCTGACAGGTTCCCTTTAACCCCTTTCTGCTGCAGCCAGTTTTCCTCCCTTTCTTCCAAGAGTCATAACTTTTATTTTTCCATTGACATACCCATAGGAGGGTTTTTTTTTTTTTTTGTTTTTTTTTTAGGGAACTTGATTCTGTGATCATCTGAGCTCTTGATCTATATTGTATTGCGGTATACATCTAAAACCATGGTTGTCTATGATGCAACAACGCTTCACAGTAGTACCAACGTGGCAGCCATTTCTGTAAGCCCACTGCTGCCATTTTTACAGCTTCGGGCAGATGCTGGTTATATAAAATACAGCTGGCATCGGTCAGTTTTTGCATGCTCAGCTTCGGAGAGCACTTCATACACTCACACATAACATGCGCTGTACATGTACAACGGATGTCAGAAGGGTGTAAAGAATGGAATTTACGGTCTTCCCCAGGCATATTCTTCTGGTCATTTCACATTGAGTGTGTTAAAGGGAATCTGTAAACAGGTTTATGCTACGTCATCTGAGAGCAGCCTGATGCAGGCAAAGAGAAGATGAATTCAACGATCTATCACGTAGATTACTGTGTGCAGCGGTTCTCACAGTCAGAGCGTATAGATTTAGCAATGCAGCAGAGCTGAGGAAGCTAATCCCACCCACCTCAGGCTCTGTATATACAATGTACATAGACAGTGAGCTGCCCATCACAAGAGGGGGCGTGAGGGACCAGGGCTCACAGGACAGCTAGTCACAGCAATGATAAGCTCCTGGTGATAAAACAATCATTGTAAGCAAAAAGAACCTGGAGCTTGATAAGAGAGGCATAGATGAAATATGTGTTTTAGATTACAGAGCAAAAACCTGCTGTTTCCCTTTAAGGTGCAAGTGCATGCTGGACGATACAGTTGCAGAGGCCTATACCAAGCCCATCGAATACTGAGCAAAGCTCCCATATAAAAGTATGCACTGTACAGGGTCATGAGCCACCGTGCCACACAGCAAGAACTGCATCTCTCTACATAAACCCCCTCACAATCACTGATGGTAAATAAATGTTGGTGCTTGCTGGGCTTTGGGCAGCGCTGACGTTTCACTCAGGTCCTGATGATGTTAACCCTGTATTATCGTCTACATGCCACATAGTATCCACGGCATTTAGAAGTTTGAGAGGAAGTGGGCTCCTTCTGTCATCCCTCCAGCTCCCCCTTGTGATTTGATCACTGTGAGCAGAGGGTTGTCATGGCAGCCAGAGGTCAAGTAATGACCTACAGGCTTGCCAGCAATGGTGGCCGATTACACCCTGCTACTGGCTGAGGTCTAAGAGGCCTTGTGTCAGTGTAAGGCCGGCTTCACACTTGCGAGTTTTACGGACGTAAGAGCGCAGAAACTACGTCCGTAAAACTCGCAAAAAATACGGCACAATTATTCTCTATGCCCCTGCTCCTATCTGCCGTATTTTACTGATCAGTATTATACGGCTTTCTACGGCCGTACAAAATCGCAGCATGCTGCGTTTGTCACCGTACTGCGCAAGAAATACGCCAATGAAAGTCTATGGAAGCGTGAAAAATACGGATTTCACACGGACAAGCAGTGTGACTTGCGAGAAATACGCAGCGCTGTTAGAGAGAAAAGCCGGTAATTCAGTGCGGTGTACAGTAAAATCACACTGACAGCTTACAGTCCAATAGGTAGAATAAATGTGTACACATAGAATAGGTGTATATATATATATATATATATATGTGTCAGTGAGACACATATATGTATATATATTAATATTTATTCCAGCGCTATACAGCTTGAAAGCCGGTAATTCAATTACCGGCTTTTTCTTTCTCCTTCCTAAAACCCGACATGATTTGAGACATGGTTTACATACAGTAAACCATGTCTTCTCTCCATTTTTTTTGCAGATTCCACACTACTAATGTCAGTAGAGTGTATCTGCAAAATTTGGCCGTTCTAGCTCTTAAAATAAAGGGTTAAATGGCGGAAAAAATTGGCGTGGGCTCCCGCGCAATTTTCTCCGCCAGAGTAGTAAAGCCAGTGACTGAGGGCAGATATTAATAGCCTGGAGAGGGTCCATGGTTATTGGCCCCCCCCTGGCTAAAAATATCTGCCCCCAGCCACCCCAGAAAAGGCACATCTGGAAGATGCGCATATTCTGGCACTTGGCCACTCTCTTCCCATTCCCGTGTAGCGGTGGGATATGGGGTAATGAAGGGTTAATGCCACCTTGCTATTGTAAGGTGACATTAAGCCTAATTAATAATGGAGAGGCGTCAATTATGACACCTATCCATTATTAATCCAATTGAATGAAAGGGTTAAATAAAACACAAACACATTATTTAAAATTATTTTAATGAAATAAAAACAATGGTTGTTGGAGTATTTTATTCTACGCCCAATCCAATCACTGAAGACCCTCGTTCTGTGAAAGAAAAAACATAATAAACCAACAATATACTTACCCTCCGCAGATCTGTAACGTCCAACGATGTAAATCCTTCTGAAGGGGTTAAAACATTTTGCAGCAAGGAGCTTTGCTAATGCAGGCTGCTCCTCGCTGCAAAACCCCGGGGAATGAGTCTAAATATAGATCAATGAGCTATATTTAGCTTCATTTGCGGTGAGGCGCCCTCTGCTGGATGTTCATAGATCGTGGGAAATTTCCTAGAAAGCTCCCAGGCTTTCTAGGCAAGTTCCCACGATCTATAAACATCCAGCAGAGGGCGCCTCACCGCAAATTAAGCTAAATATAGCTCATTGATCTATATTTAGACTCATTCCCCGGGGTTTTGCAGCGAGGAGCAGCCTGCATTAGCAAACCTCCTTGCTGCAAAATGATTTAACCCCTTCAGAAGGATTTACATCGTTGGACGTTACAGATCTGCGGAGGGTAAGTATATTGTTGGTTTATTATGTTTTTTCTTTCACAGAACGAGGGTCTTCAGTGATTGGATTGGGCGTAGAATAAAATACTCCAACAACCATTGTTTTTATTTCATTAAAATAATTTTAAATAATGTGTTTGTGTTTTATTTAACCCTTTCATTCAATTGGATTAATAATGGATAGGTGTCATAATTGACGCCTCTCCATTATTAATTAGGCTTAATGTCACCTTACAATAGCAAGGTGGCATTAACCCTTCATTACCCCATATCCCACCGCTACACGGGAATGGGAAGAGAGTGGCCAAGTGCCAGAATATGCGCATCTTCCAGATGTGCCTTTTCTGGGGTGGCTGGGGGCAGATATTTTTAGCCAGGGGGGGGCCAATAACCATGGACCCTCTCCAGGCTATTAATATCTGCCCTCAGTCACTGGCTTTACTACTCTGGCGGAGAAAATTGCGCGGGAGCCCACGCCAATTTTTTCCGCCATTTAACCCTTTATTTTAAGAGCTAGAACGGCCAAATTTTGCAGATACACTCTACTGACATTAGTAGTGTGGAATCTGCAAAAAAAATGGAGAGAAGACATGGTTTACTGTATGTAAACCATGTCTCAAATCATGTCGGGTTTTAGGAAGGAGAAAGAAAAAGCCGGTAATTGAATTACCGGCTTTCAAGCTGTATAGCACTGGAATAAATATTAATATATATACATATATGTGTCTAATGACATATATATATATATATATATATATATATATATATATATATATATATATATATATATATATATATATATATATATATATATATATTTATATTTATTTTTTTTTTTCTTTTTGGGACACATGGATCATTTCCATAGCGGTATGTTGGTTTTGCAAGCCTGCGAGAAAACCACGCAGTACGGATGCCATACGGATTACATACGGAGGATGCCATGCGCAAAAAACGCTGACACACCCTGCCTACGGAGGAGCTACGGACCACTATTTTCGGGACATTTCAGCGTATTACGGCCGTAATATACGGACCGTATTTTCATACGCTGAGTGTGAAGCCGGCCTAAGACTGAAAATTCTCATGCATTGCTTTATACCAGCGATCAGAGAAATAAAAGTTGACATACAGAAACTATATAAAAATATGTTAAACCTATTAAAAAGAACAATAAATCACAAATTAAATAAATAAAAAAATGATATATATATATATCTAGATAGATATATAGATATCAAAGATAAACAAACAAAAAAAACGTGCACATATATGGTATCACTGCGTCTGGAAATACCCGATCTTTAAAACCAGGGCTGTGGAATTGAAGTTGGAAGTCGGTCTCCATTTTGGTGGAGAAAGTTTAAAATAAACAGACTGACTCCAAAAGTATATAATCACTTGGATACAGTAGTTCAATGCTAAATATTTTTTCATAATAATTTGGTAAAGTTATGACAAGTCCTATAAAGGTCTGTTCTGTTCCTGATATGAGGATCTAGGCTCTTAGTTGAGATGAATCTGTGCTGCACTTTCTGTACATGCTCAGTAGTGAGGCATGTATGAGTCAGAGGTTTGGCTTACCGATTCCATAGCCCTGTAAAATGGTCGCACTAGTTAACCCCTTCAGTGAACACAGTAAAAAAAATAAATAAATAAATAAATGTGGCAAAAAACGATGCTTTATCTTATTGCTGAACAAAAATAGAATTATTCTTACCATTAATTCGGTTTCTAGGAGCCTTCCACGACAGCCACCAGGAGGTTGTCTCCATTCCCTAATGGGGGACAGGAAGCACAAGAGGTTAAAAACCCCTCCCACCTCCCATTAACCAGTGACTTACAACAGAACCCATAGCACCGGTTACCTTTAGGTTCTCAGAAAAATATCCAAGAACATCGGGAGGGAATTAATGCTGTCGTGGAAGGCTCCTAGAAACCGAATTAACGGTAAGAATAATTCTATTTTCTCTAGTAGCCTTCCACGACAGCCACCAGGAGGAATGCCAACCAATTCTGTATTTAGGGAGGGACCACAGCTTGAAGAACCTTTCGGCCAAAAGCAAGATCCCGATTGGACCAGAAGTCCAATCTATAATGCTTAGTAAAAGTGTGTAGGGAAGACCATGTTGCTGCCCTGCAAATCTGCTCCGATGAAGCGCCAGCCCTTTCAGCCCAAGAGACAGAAGTAGATCTGGTGGAATGGGCTTTTAGGCCCGCAGGAACAGCAATATTCTGAGTTGAGTATGCTTCAGAAATGGCCTTTTTTATCCAGTTGGCAATGGTACTCTTCGCTACCTTCTTGCCTTTGTTTCTGCCAGAAAGATGAACGAAGAGATTTTTGTCAATTCTAAATGATTTAGTATGTTCTAAGTAATATAACACTATACGTCGTACACCTAAAGTATGGAATCTGTGTTCTTCCGGATTTGAAGGATTGTGACAGAACGATGGGAGGACTATATCCTGTGATCGATGAAATTCTGACACTACTTTCGGTAGGAAACAAGGATCTGGACGGAACACAATGGAATCATCTCTTATGGTAAGATAAGGTTCTCTTATTGAAAGGGCTTGTATTTCCCCTACTCTTCTTGCGGTAGAAATTGCAACCAAGAAGGCCGTCTTGTAGGACAGAAGTTGCGAGGAACAAGATGATAATGGCTCAAATGGAGGAGCCGTAAGACCTTTTAGGACTATGTTTAAGTCCCACGATGGCACGAAAATTTGTCTTCTTGGACAATGTCTTGATGCTGCGACCATAAACCTCTTTATCCAACGATGACCCGCAAGGCCCCGATCAAAGACGGAACTTAAGGCTGACACTTGAACTTTCAAGGTACTTGGCTTCAGCCCCAACTCTAATCCTTTTTGTAAAAAATCTAATATTTGTGAAATATTAGGATGAAAAGGGTCAGGTTTATGAGGATGACACCACGAGGAGAATCTATTGCAGATTTTGCCATATATGGCATTGGTAATAGGTTTTCTAGATTTCTGTAGAGTAGATGTTACCGACTCTGAAAGGCCCCTAGCTCTTAGTACCTGGGCTTCAATAGCCAGGCTGCCAGTTTGAACTTCTGTGGTTCTGGATGATAAAAGGGGCCCTGGCAGAGGAGATCTTCTGATACTTGAAGAAAGACTGGACCGTCCACCTTCAGTTCTTCGATGAGGTGGTACCAGCTCCTCTTCGGCCATGCTGGAGCTACTAAGATAGTCTGGACCTGATCGTCCCGGATCTTCCGGAGGGTCTTCGCAAGTAACGGTATTGGAGGGAACCCGTATGCTAGATGGAACCTCCAAGTATGAACAAAGGCGTCTACTCCTTGAGACCTGTCCTTGGGGTTTAGGGAGAAGTAGTTCTCGACTTGTGCATTCTGGCTGGACGCTAGAAGGTCTATATCGGGAAGACCCCACCTGTCTGTCAACATTTTGAAAACGTCCGCCTTCAGGCTCCACTCTCCTGGATGTAAGACGTGACGACTTAGGCGATCTGCCTGAACGTTCACCGACCCCTTGAGGTGTATCGCTGAAAGTGAGAGGAGATGTTTCTCTGCCCAGCAAAATATTCTGTTTGAAATTGCTTTCAGTTGGTTGAACTTTGGACTCCCCTGGTGTTTTAGATGCGCAACAGTCGTCATATTGTCCGAGTACACTCTGACATGTTGACCTATAACGAGACTGCTGGCTGCCAGAAGGGCCCTCTCCACTGCCAACAGTTCTCTGGAGTTGGAGGAACCGGAGCTTTCCTTCTGATTCCAGAGACCCTGGAATGGAATTTGCGAGACCACTGCTCCCCAACCTTTTTGACTGGCGTCCGTTGTTACTGTAATTAGCGGATCTTGCACCCAGTCGACCCCCTTCAGTAGGTTTGATTGGATCGTCCACCAGGTTAACGAGGCTTTTACCTTCCCTGGAGTGTAAACTCTTCTGTTTAGGGAATTTGGATTCCCGTTCCAGTTCCCTAAGATGTGCGCCTGCAAAACTCTGGAGTGGCTCTGAGCCCACTGGACTGATTGTATACAGGCCGTCATCGAACCCAGAAGAGACATCGCAACCCGTAAGGTCGGAGAACGTTGTTTCCTGAAGTGTGAGACCTTGGAAATTAGATTCATCCGATGTTCCTCTGGTAAGAGTTTTTGACCATCTGAATCCAAGAGGACTCCGAGGAATTTCCTCACCTTTGATGGTGATAGCTGAGACTTTTTTAGATTTGGAATCCAACCCAAAAGCTGTAAGATGTTCAGGGTTTTGGAAATTCTCTGATTGAGAACTTCGGCGGAAGGACCAATTATTAACAGGTCGTCCAAGTATGGTACTATAGCGATGTCTTGGCTCCTGATATGGGCAACTGCTTCCGCCATGACTCTGGAAAACACCCTTGGGGCTGAGGAGATCCCGAAGGGGAGAACATTGTACTGGAAATGTAAGATTTTTTGGTTGAATTGGACCGCAAATCTCAGGTATTTCCTGTGCCGAGGATGTATTGGAATATGGAAATAGGCATCCTTGAGGTCTATTGTTCTTTAGAAATACCCTGGTTTAGGGAAAGAGGGGAAAAAAAAAAAAAAAAGAGACAAGTGCGGCGCTTCCTCTGAGCGTAATACGTTTTTACCAACAAGTTAAAAACATTTCTTTTATTTGTAGTTATGCTCACCTTCTATCGGTAAGAAATGCACGTTGAGATTCTCAAGGAATCAATTCTTTAGGCAACTCTTCTTCGTATGTTGTATAATCCAATAAGGTGTGCAGCTCACTTTGGAGAACTATGTGTTGATCCTGCTTCAGATCCACATAGGTGGCAATTTCAAAGAGAAAAAAAAACAAAACAAAAAAAAAAACTCCAAGTAAATGTGGCGCTAAGCACCTACGGATTTTTTTAATTCATCCACTTCAAGTGAAAAATGTTAAAAAATTCATTTATTTTCTCAAAATAAAATATATTTGTAAATTTTTTTAAAAAACAGTACAACGCGTTTCGGCTGCTATTTTTACAGTGCAGCCTTCATCAGGTAGTAAAAAAACAAAAAGAACAAACAATACAATAAGCACTATTGTTGCCATATATGAATGAGGAGCTATTAGAGGGATGGCTGTTTATACTGATTCCATCTTGAACTTGCGGTAGGTTATGTATTTGTTGAGAGCTTTCATATTTATTATAATACGAGATTGCCCGGAAGGCTTTTTTATCATGAAGATACGGGAATAGTGTCCTTCCCCTTGCTCGTTCACCGGGACCATGGATATAGCTCTTGAGTCTAGCAAGTCCTGTATTCCAGCCATCATCAACTTTTGAGTCTCCCGAGATAACGGGGAGGTGACTCTTAAGATCCTGGGAGGAGGCGCATCGAACTCTATCAGTAGACCCTGTTGGATTACACTCACCACCCAGGGGCTGTTGGAGATATTCTGCCAACTGTGAACGAAGTTCGAAAGCCTCCCCCCCACCGGATCGGAGTCATTGCTTTTCTTGTTGTGTTTGTTGGGGAATAAGGATGTTTTTAGGCTTCCCCTTAGCATAACTCCACCTCCCGGTTTTTCCTTTCCCTTTACCCTGGGAGGGCTGGGGCTGGGAGGGTCGAAAAAAACGCTTCCTGGGAGGTCTCTGCTCAGGAAGGGTTTTCTTTCTGTCTGTGGCTTTCTCTAAGATGTCATCTAAGGAGGGCCCAAACACGTAGTCACCCTTAAAGGGAATAGAACACAGTTTTATTTTTGACGTAACGTCTCCGCTCCACATCTTTAACCAGAGAGCTCTTCCGGCTGAATTTGTCTGGACCAAGGATCTGGCGGCCACCCGGATAGATTCCAGTGAGGCATCTGCAAGGAAACCTGTTGCCCTGTGTAAGATAGGCAAAGAGTCCAGTACCTCCTCTCTTGGGGTACCCTGAGAGATGTGGCTTTCTAACTCTTGTATCCAACGAAAGAGAGCGGGCCACGCAGGTGGATGCTATATTGTATCTGAGGGCTGAGGTAGACGTTTCCCAGGATTTTTTGAGAAGGCTCTCAATCTTCCTATCCAAGGGGTCTTTTAATTGGGAGGAATCCTCGAACGGCAGAGCCGTCTTTTTAGCCACTCTAGCCACCTGGACATCAATTTTTGGAATGGCCCATTTTATTAGGTCCTCCTCAAGAGGGAACCGATGCTTAAAGTCTGGAGGCGTTGTTAGCCGTTTCTCAGGCAATTCCCATTCATTATTAATCATATCAATTATGCTTTTATGGACGGGGAACCCGGGTTGTTTTTCAGTATGTATGCCGAACAGTTCGTCTTGTATAGACTGAGGAACTGATTCCTCTTTTAGCCCCATAGTGTTCCTCACTGCAGATACCAATTCCTCAATATATTCAGAGGAAAAAAGGTATTTCCTAATTTCCGCAGATTTACGTGGTACCGCATCTTCCCATTTGACAGAGGAAGACGTATAAGACCCCTCAGACTCTGATTCAGAGTACTCCTGGATTTTCCTCTTTTTAGGGAGTGATGGACCAGGTGAGGATGGTGGTGGCGGTGGAGGTGGGGCGAGTGTGGCCAAAGAGGTTTGAACCTCCTGCCTAACCAAGGAGCGAATTTCATCAATCAAAGAAGGGTGTTCCGCTCTGACGATTTTATCCATGCAAGGTTGGCATAACTTTTTCTCCCAATCTGGTGGCATTTTTACATTACAGGTGGCACATTTGCGCTTGGTAATGTTTTTAGGGCCAGGCTTGACTCCCTGCAATGAGAGAGGAAGCCGTGTAAGAAAAGGTATATTGAAAATTGTGCCTTTAAATGGGACCCCCTCTGCCGTACTTACTAGGGCTTGGGGAGCGCTGGGCTCTGCAGCTGCAGGGCAAGACGCATCCATGCTTACAGCAGCTTACCTGAGACGTCTTCGCAGCTTATGTAGAAAATAAGCCTGCACCAGCGCGTGGCAATTAGCCGCCCCTCCCCCTCCGGAGTCCCAGGCAGGCGTGCGAGGATGCAGCGTGCCTCGCACGCCGTTCGGTAATCCATTTCTCTGGCCTGTATCGCTCCTGCACAGGAGCGCCGACCCGGAAGTGGTGCGTCACCTGACTTCCGGGTCGCCGAACAGCGCGCGCTAGGAGGGGGAAACGCCGGAGAGCTCAGGGAGGCCTCCGGCGGGCACCCCGACCAGCTTTATCCCCGCAGGAGGACGCAGGAGGCCGGGGGAATGCGGTCCCAGAATCCCGAGGAGACGGGAGGCACAGCGCAGGAGGAAGCCGCGGGGGGCCCGACCTTAAGTGCCCGGCAAGAAATTTAACACAGGTACTCTGCTTAGAGCCGCCGCAGCAGCGCACCAGGAACCTCTCCATGCCCCATGGGGGACAGGAAAGACACTGGTTAATGGGAGGTGGGAGGGGTTTTTAACCTCTTGTGCTTCCTGTCCCCCATTAGGGAATGGAGACAACCTCCTGGTGGCTGTCGTGGAAGGCTACTAGAGAAAAGTGGAATAAAATGCGATCAAAAACACAAAACGTAAATAAAAATGGTATAGCTGAAAATGCCATATTGTCCCGCGAAAAACAAGCCGCCATACCGCTCAGTCAGCGGAGAAATATATAAGCTGTATCTCTGACAAAAATAATTCTTTTTTCTATAAAAGTTAATTGTGTAAAAGCAGCAAAATATTAAAAAAAAATGATATGAGGCATCGCTGTAATCGTACTGACCCAAAGAATAAAGCTGCCTAATAAATGTTACCTCACTGGACAAAAAAAAAAACCCTAAAAAAAAAAACAACCCGATTTTGTTTTCTTCATTCTGCCTCCTAAAAGTTGGATAGAAAACAATAAAAAAAATTAAAAAAAAGTGTACCAGAAAATGGTTCAAAAAAGAAAAATGTTAATTTATCCCGCAAAAAACAAGCCATGCAGATATAGATATGCCCTTTTCCCTCTTTGAGAAAGCCTACGCGAAACGTGCATAAGGGTATGTGCAAACGTTGCAGATTTTGCTGCGGATCCGCAGAAGTTTCCCATGGGTTTACAGTACAATGTAAACCTATGGGAAACCAAAAACACTGTGCCCATGCTGCGGAAAAAAACGCGCGGAAAAGCAGCGTTTTATTTTCCGCAGCATGTCAATTCTTTGTGCGGAATCCGCAGCGTTTTTACATCTGATCCAATAGAAAACTGCAGATGTAAAACCGCAGCGGAATCCGCAAAAGAAAACTCGATAAATCCGCAGGAAAAACCGCAGCGGTTTTGCACTGCGGATTTATCAAATCCGCTGCGGAAAAATCCGAAGAGGAACTCTATACTTGTGCACATACCCTTAGGGGGTAGACCGGGGTCCCAGGCAGCAAGTTACTCTCATCATGGGTAAGCAACTTTGCAATTAGCGGCACTTTGTGGTTTTTTTTCATATGTTTATTCCCTGTGGGGATGGCACTTTGTCACTATGATATGTATTATGAACAGTGCAGATTTATGTGGTGCCTTATACTACAGTACTAGATAAAATTCAAACCTGTTATTAATATATCGGGTTGACACCATAATTAACTGCACAAATGACCAGTGCTTTGCTTTAATATGATGACATTTATTATGAATACATCCTTTCATGTGTGTTTTTTACTAGGGTCTTTTTCCTTGTTTTCTAGATTTATATAATTTGGAACTTTTCTGTATTTTTTGTATGTACAATAAAGCATTTTTCTATTGATTTTACCATAATGTATGAAACTCCATTTTTGTGCTATTCTTAAATCGTATTGGGAGTATACATTTGCTATCCTGTAATATACATGGGTAAATCTAGATATTTAACAGGATTCAGAATTTCGATATATGGGACCCATGTTTCTGTGAGTTTGATCATATTGCAAATATAGAAAGTGTTTAGTGTGTTATAGCAGCTGAAATAAAAACCCAATATAATTCTGGGATCACTGTAATCACACCGACCAGAAGAATAAAGTTGCCTAATCATTTATAACCGCACGAAGAACAGTGTAAAAATAAATAAAATCGATTCTTTCACCTGCTGTTGATTTTTTCATTCTACCTCCCAGAGTTTGCATTAAGGCTCAGCACATACTTATCCTGTGCTCTGCACTGAGCGCTTACACCGAGGTTTCTGTGTAAATCCCTGAAATACATGTTTCAGGTGGAACACAGGCGAAAGATTCCCTGTAATGAGGCAGATGGAGGCACTGTGGACTATGATCCGGCAGTGTCTGTCTTTTTATACATGCATAAAAGTGCTGCCAGCCACAGTTTCGTGCACTTCTGAAAAGAAGGACAATGCTGAACAGGCTCTGCTGCCTCATTATAGTGAATAGATTCCTCGGGGTTTCATCTGAATCAAATCACTGGAGATTTAGACGGAAACCCCTAGAGTAAGTGCTCAGCTTAGAGTGCCGGATAAATGTGATCCCAAATGTTATGTCAAATGTTCCCAATAAAAGCTTAATCTCAAACTCCATCCACAAAAAAAAAAAGCAAGTCCCCACTCCATCATTTGTTAACAGAAATATAGGGGGCTAACACGTTACTGGTAGTACAATGGCTCTGGAAAAGCGCTATGGCTCTCCCTCCCAGCCCCCCAAAAATATATATTTTCCCTTCAGAAGCCCCAGTGTATCTAAACCACATTTAGTGTCCACGTTTGGCATTTCTGTAGCGATGAGAGCCCGCCTAATTTACAGGTGCGTGAGCTGGGCATAAAGTACTGGTGACTGCAACATACCAGGGACTACAACGTACTGGTCACTACAATAGCAGATTAGAAATTTTCACCAAGTAACATGCCGCTTGTTTTTGGAAACCACTCATGGAGTTAAAATCATCATGACACCTGTAGATAAATTTCCGCAGGGGTGGAATTTCCAAAATGGGGTCACTTGAGGGGAGATTTTACTCTTCGGGCACTTAGGGGCTCTGTATATGGAGTCTGCAAACTATTCTACGAAAATGTTTTCCAAAAGTTAAATAGTTCTCCATCCATCTCAAGAGTCTCGCCGTATGGCTAAGCAGTACTGTACGGCCTCAGTGGGGTATTTCCATGTTCACAAGAAATGTGACAAATTTTTGTGTCATTTTTACCCATTTCTCATTATGAAAATGTAAAATCTGGGTTTAAATTGTTTTTGTGTTATAAAAATTTAATTTTTTTCATAGCTCAATGGTGACACCTGTAATGTCAATATGATCACTGCACCCTTAGGTGAATTAAATGAGGTGTGTAGTTTGTAAAATAGTGTCACTTATGGTGGGAGGGGAGGGTTCTGCTGTTCTCTGGGTCCTGTCCTCAGGGTCTCTGCCAATATGACATGGCACCCTCAAACCACAACAGGAAAATCTGCACTACAATATGGCGCTCCTTCCCTTCTGAGCTTTGCACTGTGCCTCAAAGTAATTTTTCGATCACTTATGGGGTATTGGCCTACTCAGGAGAAACTGAGTAATTATACTCTTCATTTTCTACTACCACCCCTTTTGGAAATTACAAACTTGGAGCAAAGTAACATTTTAGTGGAAAATTCCATTTACCGAGCCCCGGGAGTCAAAAATACTCACTAAACCCCTAGATTAATTCATAGAGAAGTGTAGCTTCCAAAATGGGGTCACTTTTGGGGGGGGGGGGGGGGGGTGTTTCTGACGTTTTGGAATGTCAGGGGCTCTTCAAATGTGACATTGCGTCCTCAACCTATTTCAGTCAAAATTGCATCTCTTCCCTTCCAAGCTGCGCGCCCAGTTTTCTAACAGATGTGGGGTATTTGTGTACTCAAGAGAAATTAAGCAACAAATTGTATGGACAATTTTCTCATTATCCTTGGGGGCTAAAGCAATATTTTTGTAGGGAAAGTTATTTTTACAGCTCAACGTAATAAAATTCTGTGAATCATCTGTGGGTTCAAGGTTCTCACCAAACCTCTAGATAAATTCCTTGAAGGGTGCAGTTTCCAAAATAGGTCAATTGTGTGGATTTCCACTATTTAGGCACATCAGCAGCTCTGCAAACGCAACATGGCATCCACTATCTATTCCAGCCAATTTTGCGATCAAAAGTCAAATTGCACTCTTATGCCTCTGAGCCCTGCCGTGCACCCAAACAGTAGATTTCCACCACAAATGGGGTATCGGCGTACTCAGGAGAAATTGCACAACAAATTTTAGGGTCCATTTTCTAGTGTTACCATTGAGAAAACAAAATTTGGGGTAAAGTAACATTTTTGTGGGGGAAAAAATAAATTTTATCCTTCCATATTGATTTAATTCCTGTGAAGCACCTGAAGGGTTAATAAACTTCTTGAATGTGGTTTTGAGCACTGAGGGGTACAGATTTTAGAATGGTGTCACCTTTGGGTATTTTCTGTCATATAGGCCCCTCAATGTCACTTCAAGTGTGATGTGACCCCTAAAAAAATTGGTTTTGTAAATCTGGTTGGAAAAATTAGAAATTGCTGATAAACGTAACTCTATCTACCTAACAAAATAATGTTTAAAAAATGATGTAGATGTAAAGTAGATATGTGGGAAATGAACAGTTAACTATTTTGTGTGACATCACTCTAGTTTAAAACGAACCTGTTAGTAGGATTTTGCCAAGTTAACTACAGGCTTGGCAGGTAAAATGATTAAAGTGATACCGGGGTGAAGAAATCCATCTTGTGGTTCTTGTGTAAGCAGTGTTAGAAGTTTTTAGTTAATGAGATGCTCGTGCTCTGAGGCGGGACTGTAGGCAGAGTCTTATCTTCCTGCTCTAGGTCAGAGAAACCAAGAAGAGACCTGCCCACAGGCCGCCCAGAACCACACAGTGTCTCTAGGACGGGGAACTGTCCAACTTCAGTCTTCTCAATAAGCTTGTGTTTTCCAATTATTTTAGTGTCTTATACAACCTGATGCCATTGAACCAGTTACATACCGTTCCCTTCTTCATCAAAGCAGGCAAATGCGTTTCTGATCACATCTTCTGGATCTGTGCCATTCAGCTTCTCCCCAAACATGGTAAGAAACATGGTGAAGTTAATGGGTCCAGGTGCCTCGTTCATCATGGCTTCCAAATATTCATCTGTTGGATTCTTACCTTCAAACAGAAATCATTGTATGTTGTCAATGTCCAGAGGTTTTTCTTCCCAGAAGGCTGTTCATTCTAAACTATGTATGTTAATTCAGATTTACAGCTCGCGCTAAGCTCACCTAGATGCTAGAATCTCCTTGCACTCATTGTGCACAACGCTGGTTTACCAGATTTCCCAAGCTCTTTACAACATCCGAGATAAGGAAAAACTGAAAGCTGGACAAACCGGGTCTATTTACTGCAGTGCGAACAGCGGGGCAGAGTTACTAAAGGGACCCAGACAGGTCCCCCATCACTAAAAATCCCCAGCATTTCTCTATTCCTTTATAAACACCCTGCCTAAATAGCTCTTTATAGTGTCTGACACATTGAGATTTAAAACATTTTTTACAGTAGGTTGTTAATATGCAAATTACAACAACCTTTGGACGAGTCGATGGGGCGTGTGTTTCCTTAGACTAGTCACCCTATTCAGTAGATCATCACACCCCTATTGGCCAGCTCTCTGCCAATCTCGCGCACGTGCGTGACTTTCTTACCCACAGCTCATTACACCATTTCGTACACCGGGCTTCAGAGGCGCACTGCCGGGTGTACAAAATGTCACCATGTCCCATGGGAAAAAAGTCACGCACATGTGCAAGATTTGCAGACAGCTGGCGAGGACGCTGGGTGTTGCAAATAATGTTATCACGCCCACATGGAACTGTAAAAAATACATCTGTTAATGTGTCAAACCCTATAAAGGCCTGTTAGGCAGGGTGCCTGTGAAGGAATAGACAAATACTGGTGGTTTGGAGGGCATGGGGGACTTGGCAGGTTCCCTTTAAACTTGTCCTAAATTTAGACAGCGTGAAACTAAAGCAGACCGGTAGAAATTGCACCAAATTCCCCAGTGTCGCTTGCTGGGTGATAAATTCACCTTGCCAAACACTTTTCGCGGTACTGTGCCACCTCTTGGCTGGATTGCTTTACACTTATATTTTGCATCACAGTAAAAAAGTAAAAATTTACATTGGTGCAGATAAGAAAAGAATTTCCTTCCCGAGTGCCTTCCTTCCCCTGCCCAAACCTAAAATGAATTCAAGAGGACTATTTTAGAAGCAAATTCAATTAACTCATTATATAAATGCAATAATAAATTCCACATGACTCTTGCCTTCAGGGCTATCTAAATGGCTAGCAAAATCA
The DNA here is from genome assembly GCF_032444005.1 of Ranitomeya imitator. Taxonomy (NCBI): domain Eukaryota; kingdom Metazoa; phylum Chordata; class Amphibia; order Anura; family Dendrobatidae; genus Ranitomeya; species Ranitomeya imitator. The sequence continues at coordinate 389,830,113 of NC_091287.1, forward strand.
AATCTGCAGTCAGTCAGATGAATCAGCTTGGAGCAAGTAGTCCCTGACGTGTGGCCTGTGCTCTCCACAGATCGGGCAACAGGTACCAATTGGCGCTTTCTCCTGAAAATTACGGTACTAGAGGGGCTCATTGGCTAGCGTTCCTCTCATTCGCCTTTCTAATGCCTGCACCTGACATCACCCAGGATACATTAACCATATTGACAATATAGAACAGGGACCGGGTGGAGGAAGAGAATAGAATAGGTGAGCCTCTGATTTGTCTTCCGCACTTACCGCTGACCACTAGGTTGCTTGCAAGTCCTGGCAAAGTGATAAGCGGCAGAAGCACAATAGTTAATTTTTTACGAAAACTGCAATTTGAGCATGCATTTTCCTGTAACATAGCAGGTTAAACACTAAGATAAATCAGGTACAACCTAATAAAAAATGGTACGGACTACTCCCTGGACCATCAGTTACACCATTTCAGTAAAAAACAATTTGGAGAATTTTTCCAAAATTGTAGGAAAGCTGCAGTATTTTTTGCCGTGCAGCTGCAATTTGTGAATGCAGCCTTTAATTGTCAAGTATTTGTTAGGTCTGCAATACACAGACTATCACCAGAATGTAGGCACCACTGATGGTTACAGGTGCTGAAGGTCTTAATACTACCTTACCTGCTACAAAAATAACCTTTAATTGGGAAATGAAATTCCTAACTTCCTCCATCCTTGCCTCATTGGCCATGGATGGGAGAAGTGGAGCTAAATGCTGAGGGATATTACTTACCAAGGGAAGCAAGCATATCGTGCAGATCTTCCTTATCAATAAAGCCATCCCGATTCTGATCAATCATATTGAAGGCCTCTTTAAATTCTTGGATTTGGGACTGGTCAAACATCGCAAATACATTGGATGTTGCGCGCTGGGGGCGCTTCTTGGTGGTTTTTGTCTTTGCCCTTTTGCTTGACATCTTGGCGGTGGTGTTAGTCTAAAAGTGAAATGAAGAGGAATAATACTACAGAATTGCTACTAAGGACAACAAGGAACATCTTGTCAGAAGGTTACAAAGAAGCTTGGACACTTCTCAGGACCCAGGTGGTAAGGGGCCTAGCAAATTAAAAACACCAAACTGAGTTCACTTATGGTGTCTTGAGCTCTCACTGCCTGGTCCAACAAAGGTAAAATGCAGAATAATATGCAGTCTGACAATTAGGCAGGAATACCAGGGTGATGGCAACAACACACGGATATCAAGTCCGCAATCATAATATATATTATGCATCAATTTCCAAAACACATTGTAGTCAGTGAATGAGAACTCTACATTTGCAGGTTGCAGTATAACGTGTCTGATCCAATTTAGGAACAGAGCGATGGAATTCGCACCCAAAAAAGTAACTGATGCTAAAGGAAGCAGATTATTATGGGCTCCAGCTGGTTCCATTACATGGTAATCTTGTAGAGTAGAAGAAAAAGTTACGGTATGTATGCTGCATTTTCTTCAGGTCTAAAAACTGACATGTATCGGACCCCAGACAGAGCCGTAATAGGAGGTGGGGTCCTACTGCTGCCGTTAACATCAGTCATGTAAAGGGACGCTTTATACTCGGAGCGCTATCTGCTCCTTATCCAAGATGTGGATAGGATGTCGCCCATGTGCTGTGATCTAGACTGCAAACAAGCTGAGGATTGTGTACACCCAGATACGGACCCCCAGCCCAGACCTACTACCTACACAGTGGCAGCGTGATATAATGCACAGTATAGAAACACGGCAGCACAAATTAGGCTGGTAAATTTGAAATCCCAAATAAATAAATAGCTTCCAGTCCCTGACAACAGGAGGAGATCTCCACAATGGGTAGCAAGTGTGGTAAATTACCATGGAGAATAATATAATGGCCAACTATAGAATTCTGTGCCCTACTTTTATATAGGTCTATAAGGGAGGGCGTTACACCTCCTTTGAATCAAAGCTACCAAACCGTATGAGCCCAATGACTAACCTATCGTAGTAATACTGCCACAACAGCAATACAAAAACAACTCAAATCCTTAGGAGCCCCTACACGTGAACTGGACAAACACAAACATAATCTCAATACACATCTACACTAGAATTACCGATACCAGCGCCCCTAACATAGAGCTGGCGTTACCTGACTCATCTCCGCAGGACAATGCCCGGCACCGACGGCAGATACCCTCTAATAGGCTTTGTGGTGCCACCGTCATCCAGCTCATAAAGGTCACATAGCTGCCATGTAACACAACCCCCAAATACAGGCCAGCTTGATATATTGTATGATCTCACTGTGGGATCTGGGTGAAGCCTCTGGCAGGCAGCACGTCTCCACCTCTCCTCTAATTAAGGCTCCTATACATGGAGACACTTGTTCCCAATCACTGACAAGCGTGCTGGGTGCCTCATGACCACATTACAATCCCCTTGTGTAGCTGGATATGTGCTGCCACCACTAATGACAAGGGGCAGCATATGATTGTCTGAATTGCCCTTGAGAACCCCCTGGACCATCTCTAGCTGAAATTGGTTCTTTTAATGAGCTCCAATCAAACTCAGATATCAACCAAATCTCAGAACAGGAAGTTTACAATGTAAAAACACACCCAGCTTCTGATACTTCACCCCTTGAGCATTTTTATACTTGCCAAGCAGGTGGCCTTTACAAACACTTGTAAGAGAATGCTGTTCTAAAGAGCTCTCTGAATTCAAGCATGGTCCTGTAATAGGAAGCCACCATTGTAAATAGTCAGGTCATGGAATTTTCTCCCGCCTAAATACTCCACAAATCACTGTTAAGGGCGTTATTGAAAAGTGAGTGTTCAGGAACCACAGCAACTAAGCCACATAGAGGTAATGAGGTACATAAAATTCGCCAACGCTCTGCTGACTCCATAACTGCAGAGTCTAAACCTCATCTGACCTTAGCATCAGCATACAAGCCTTACATCACCAAGCACAATGCCAAGCGTCAGGGTGGTGTAAGGCGCACAGTCACCGGAGCAGTAGAAAGTTCTGTGGGGTGACAAAGGCTACTTTCACACTAGCGTCGGCCTGTCGCAGTGCGTCGGGCAGACGTTCTAACTCATCCTGTCACAACGCAGCACAACGGGGGCAGCTGATGCATTATTAAAACCCATCCGGTGCCCCATTGTGAGTTGCGGGGAGGAGGGGGCGGAGTTCCGGCCGCGCATGTGTGGTCGGAAATGGCGGACACAACGGACTTACGGTCCGACGCAACAGTCGCACGACGGTTGCGACGTGTGGCAATGCGTCGCTAATACAAGCCTATGGAGAAAAAACGCATCCTGCAGACAACTTTGCAGGATGCGTTGTTTCTGCAAAACGACGCATTGCGACGTGCGTCGTACGACGCTAGTGTGAAAGTAGCCTAAGCACATTTCTCTGACAGTCTGATGGTTGAGCCTGGGTTTGGAGAATGCCAGGAGCACATTACATGCCTGACAGTATTGTGACAACTGAAAAGTTAACGCTAGGTGGTTGTTTTTCAGGTCACAACCTGCAAGAGACAACTGGCGTGGTGCCGATAACAGAAAACGACAGCTGGTAAGTAGAATACTAGGGCCCGGGAACTTGGATATGTAGCACCACTCCAGTAGTAAAATAAAGAATGAAAAACAGCTGGAGTGGAGCTTTAATGCTTCAGAACATAACATTTTGGAGTATTGTAGTTCCTAAGAACAGTTTGGGGAGGGTCTTTTTACATACAAACATTACTGTGCCCCATTGCACAAAGCAAGGCCCATAAAGGAATGGTTGGGAGAGTTTGGTGTGAACGTCACTGACTGCACGGAATCCTGAGGCCAGCCCTCTCCTGAAACATCCCTGTCTGACCCAATAAATCCTCTCTGGATGATTGGACAAAACTCCCCACAGGCACTCAAGTCATGGACACTTATAGCTGCACAGGAGGGGCAACGCCACATTGATGATTATGGCTTTAGCATAGGGTGCCATAAAAGCTCCTGCAGGTGTAATGCTTTCTTCCAGATGGTATATTACCAAAACAAGTTTAATTCCTTTGTTATACAGGTAACGTATCCTTTAGTAGGAAGCCTAATGGGGTGTGCCGACGATCCGGCACTGGCAGCGCTTTGGACGCAGCACAAGTTCACTATGTTCAAAGCGCTGTCGTCTATTGAATGCAGGTGAATCCGCATATGTTCACTGAACTGTGCATCTCCGCAAGAGAAATTGGCATGCTGCGGTCTGGAGAGAAGCATCACATGTCCGTCTCCGCAAGGAAGCTGCGAGCGTCTCTGGATGCATAGTGGACATGGGATTTCTTGAAATCCCATCCAATGTGCTGTAACATCTGGCTGCTGCGGGTTGGGCGCTACACAGGTACGCAGCGTGTACTCATCGTCTGCACATACCCCAATTCAGGTTCTCCTGCATAAATATATCATGCAGAGCGGAGAATGAGGATGCGATGACTGGAACATCTCACTATAACTGCATACATAGAAAGTTTTAGGAAACAAGCTTTAACAAATGCGGATAACAGGGATTAGTACTCTAGGACTCCCTCTAATGTGTTCTGGTCACTACATCCGTCCCCCCATCTTTGCTCACATCTCGATATCTCTTACTGGTAGTCCATTCTGTCACTTATTTCCTGGTGCTAGAAGCCATGCTGGACTTTGTGCTGTAGCATCTTGATATCTGCAATTTCCTCTTTGCTGGGCCTCAATTCTTTCCTCTTTTGTAATGTAACAGCAGCTGTCAGCATTTTCCGTTCTTTCTCTGGATTTTCATCATACACATCTTTCATCATAGCTACTTTCTAATCCATGTGCTGGCCATTTTTAGTCATGACGGCACACTGATCAGGTTATTGGAACCATTCACACACAAATTGTTTTAATACATCCATGTGTCCGTCCTATTAAACTTGTGCAATATTCTAATCTCATCAGTCTTTGTGGATCAGTCTGGCCATTCAAGTCCATAGGAGTCAGTCAAGAATTGGATGAAAAAAATGTCAATTAGATTAGTTGAAATTGATGTTGAAATGTTAAAAAAAATATATAATGAAAGCAATTGAATCCGCGCTGAAAGGGCAAAACAGATGGAACAAACAGACCTGTGAAAAGTAAATGTGGCACAAGAACACGCAAAGCACACCATACAAGCCCACACACCCCCACCTATAACAAAAACAATCCCACCTCGAATAGACCTAGACCGAAGCCTAAACAAATAGCCGCACCAGCGCTACCGAACACACGGAGGGACTCACCAGCAGGGGATGTGCCGACGTGTATCACGGTAGGTGCAGTCCAGTCAGGAGAAGGGGATCCGGCGTGTAGAGACGCTTGCGGGAAGGTGGGCAGGCAGAGGTGATGAGCCGCAATGCAATAGGGTAGTACGGAAGCTACGTAGAGCCAGGGAAAGCCCCGGCCGGTGGCGTCCCTGGATACGAGCGGGGAAGGGGAAAGTAGCTGGCACGAGGCTCAGCGTGTGACGTCACAAAGTAAGTACGGGGCAGCGCAGAGACCAAAACCGACGCGTTTCGAAGGAGTGGCGTCCTTCATCAGAAGATGAAGAAGGACGCCACTCCTTCGAAACGCGTCGGTTTTGGTCTCTGCGCTGCCCCGTACTTACTTTGTGACGTCACACGCTGAGCCTCGTGCCAGCTACTTTCCCCTTCCCCGCTCGTATCCAGGGACGCCACCGGCCGGGGCTTTCCCTGGCTCTACGTAGCTTCCGTACTACCCTATTGCATTGCAGCTCATCACCTCTGCCTGCCCACCTTCCCGCAAGCGTCTCTACAAGCCGGATCCCCTTCTCCTGACTGGACTGCACCTACCGTGACACACGTCGGCACATCCCCTGCTGGTGAGTCCCTCCGTGTGTTCGGTAGCGCTGGTGCGGCTATTTGTTTAGGCTTCGGTCTAGGTCTATTCGAGGTGGGATTGTTTTTGTTATAGGTGGGGGTGTGTGGGCTTGTATGGTGTGCTTTGCGTGTTCTTGTGCCACATTTACTTTTCACAGGTCTGTTTGTTCCATCTGTTTTGCCCTTTCAGCGCGGATTCAATTGCTTTCATTATTCTTGGTAGTTCATTGACAGGGGTGGCACCTCCCTGCCTTGTTTCCTTGCAGCTGAGGGTTCTTACTTGTTGCCTGAGGTAGCACGTGTGTAATATCTATTTAAAAAAAAATATATACTTTCAGTATTTAAAATAACATTTCACACAGGAGAAAGACCGATTGCTGCCTTCTCTGTAATCCTATAAGCAGAACTAAGGATTACATTGAAGGAGAACTCAACACCCCTCGTGGCAGCCTGATCCACTCATTGATCTCCCTCACTGACAAAAAGCTTTTTCTAATATCTAATCTGTATCTTCCCCTTTCAGTTTCATTCCATTGCTTCTTGTGTTTCCACGTGTAAATGAGAATGATCCCGCTACACTGTGACAGCCCTTCAGATATTTGTAGACAGCTATTAAGTCTCCACTGAGCCTCTTTTTTGCAAGCTAAACATTCCCAGATCCTTTAACCGTTCCTTGTAGGTCAGTTTGCAGTCCGCTCACTATCATGGTAGCTCTTCTCTGAACTTGCTCCAGTTTTTAAATGTCTTTTTTAAAATGTTGTGCCTAGAACTGGACACAGTATTCCAGATGAGGCCTGACCAAGGAGGAGGGGATAATTACGGTACTTCATGTGATCTAGACTATTCTTCCCTTAAAACATCCTACAACTGCAATCCCTTTAATGATCATTCGGTGCACATAGATGAGCGGTCAACCTGTCTAAATCTAAATAGGCAACTGCTGATCGATCAGTACTCGTTTATCGACCACAATCAGCTGCTATAACTGCCCCCCTAGTCAACTCAGGAGTTTCAACCCTATAGAGACAAAAAGAAAAAAAAAGTGACGATTGATCCAGGCATGACTACAGGGTTTACATAGTATCTAATATATAATTGCCTAGAATACTACTTCCTGCAATTTGTGCCAACTTCCTGTCCGGAGCTAATGTCCGGAGCTAATGTCCGGAGCTAATGTCCGGAGCTAATGTCCGGAGCTAATGTCCGGAGCTAATGTCCGGAGATAAGTGACGTCAACAGTGTCTGATTGGTTGCCGCCTGCTGCGAGCGACCAATCAGAAACGTGCCGTACTGTGACACACTCCGCCCGCCATTTTGGTGTGATTTTTGAATTTTTACCTCACAGCAAGTTTCTACTGCGTGGAGGCGGGCCCAGTGACGTTGCTCTTCAAGCTCCTGCCGAATTTCGTCAAAAAAATGATAATACCATTTACCAAAACTATATATATTTAGTTGTGAAGTGGTTCAGTGACATTTTCACACCAATTTTGAACTTTTGTTTGGTGTTTTCTCCATATACTGCCTATTATTTTTGTTCTTTCTTACTATTATTTATTAATTGTATTATTCTTACATTTGAATAAATAAAGTATATATGGATTCTAGACTCCCGATTCTTTAGAATCGGGCTGCCATCTAGTTAATAATAAAGCTCTTCACTCTGCAAAATTTGTAAATTATTTCTGGAGAAACTGTTAAAGCACATGTTCACACATACGCAGCATCGGGAGGGTTTCCCAGCTGCTGTTTCTCAGGGCAGGAAGGAACAGGATGCCACAGATTCTTAAGGATCTCTCCAACTGGTAATGCGGCATCCAACCATAACAAAAGAATGAAGAGAAAACATGTCTGTATGAATCCAACCCGATGTACGGAGTGTCCCATAGACACCTGACAGATGTCACCACACGGCAGGACTAGTAATGGCCGCACAAGTCTCCAGGACATCAGCGGGGTGTAGTAGTAATATACACAGCCATAGACTGGGACAAGGATTGTGCAACCCTCTCCAGCTGGAACATCTGCATTCATTTAGTTAGCTTGTGAGAATTCCTCTATCTAAACATGTTGATAGGTCTCTGTCAGACTCTGTAATGTTAATGAAAGTCACCATAATAGACATTAGTAGCCCCAAAAAAACTTCCAAGACCATTAGAACAATTTCAGTAATATGAGATGTATTAAACAGAAAGTTTAAGATTATCTGCAAAGAAGCCGTGACATATGGCAAGACACCGAGGCCCTTCTGAATGAGGCTTTACTGAAGTCCTAACTCAGACCCCAACATTTCCCATCTCTCCATAGGACGCATCATCAATATCTCAGACATTATCGGTCAGAAACAGGAAAACAAAGAGGAAGGAAGCGGCTCCAACATGGTGCACCCTCTAGATAAAGAATCTATGCACAAAAGACTGAAGAAAGATCTGAGGCTTCCTGAGAACGTGCCTCTGTGACATCTCAGCAGCACAGTTATGTGGCGACATCGTATCAATCCGACGGACACAAGACTGCCTGCAGGATGACTGGCTGCCGAGAGATTACCCCTATAGAGGACCATACACATCAGTGGTCCAACAATCGGGGGGCATAATATTGCTGCCGCCAAGGATAAAGGGGGCATATGAGTTACTGGACTACAGAGGCCGCTCATATATGGACAATAAGATAACGAGATTGTTACACAGGCACAAAGTATCACATATCGGCCGACACAGTGGTCCAGAGGGGCTCACATGCTCAGCGATACCGGAGACTCACATTGCTCAGTGACACCGGAGACTCACATGCTCAGTGACACCGGAGGCTCACGTGCTCAGCGATACCGGAGGCTCACATTGCTCAGTGATACCGGAGGCTCACATGCTCAGCGATACCGGAGGCTCACATGCTCAGTGACACCGGAGGCTCACATGCTCAGCGATACCGGAGGCTCACATTGCTCAGTGACACCGGAGACTCACACGCTCAGTGACACCGGAGGCTCACATTGCTCAGTGATACCGGAGACTCACATGCTCAGTGACACCGGAGGCTCACATGCTCAGTGACACTGGAGACTCACATGCTCAGTGACACCGGAGGCTCACATGCTCAGTGACACCGGAGACTCACATGCTCAGTGACACTGGAGGCTCACATGCTCAGTGACACCGGAGGCTCACATGCTCAGTGACACTGGAGGCTCACATTGCTCAGTGACACCGGAGACTCACACGCTCAGTGACACCGGAGGCTCACATTGCTCAGTGATACCGGAGACTCACATGCTCAGTGACACCGGAGGCTCACATGCTCAGTGACACCGGAGGCTCACATTGCTCAGTGATACCGGAGACTCACATGCTCAGTGACACCGGAGGCTCACATGCTCAGTGACACTGGAGACTCACATGCTCAGTGACACCGGAGGCTCACATGCTCAGTGACACCGGAGACTCACATGCTCAGTGACACTGGAGGCTCACATGCTCAGTGACACCGGAGGCTCACATGCTCAGTGACACTGGAGGCTCACATTGCTCAGTGATACCGGAGACTCACATTGCTCAGTGATACCGGAGGCTCCTGCCCAGACAATGACAATATGATCCCTGATGAGGCGAGTGTCCATCAGACAGGTCATCAGTATCAGACCGGTGGGGTCAGACTCCGGGTCACCAGATACAATGGGTCAGACTATCTGCATCATATGTCATCCCCTCATGTAGGACACCGCCATGCCCTGTACAGGGCGAGCACAATACACATTGCTCGGGGATGTCAGATGGGAGAACCACAACTCCCAGCAGAGCAGACTTGCAGTTGTAGGTGTGACAGGAGCAGTGACTTGCTGTGCCTGACACCAGCCTCCAGGGGGCGAGCACAGCGCTGCTACCCCCGTGCCCAGTGCAGCGGTGCCCGGCTCTGTGTGTGAGGACGCCGCTGAGCCCGGACATGGCGAGCCCAGTGTTACCCACTTACCGCACACTACGCGGAGAAGACCGGAGAGAAGCGGGAGCCACTCACACAGACGGAATCACCTCAGCCTCCGACCAACACCCGCACACAGCTCCGCCTCCGACACTCACTTCCGCATTACTCGCTACAGGGAGCGGATGGACCGCACCACTAAAAAACGGGGGGGGGACACTGAGACTAAGTACTTCGCTTACACAATCTTAAGCTTCTTCAAACTGTTATTTACACTGACCTATAAATGGCTGCTCGTAATGTATAGACACTCTGGGCTAAATAAGAAGAGAATGAGGTGTGTGGCCGGAACCACACTTGGTACAGTCCTTGGTGAAGGGTGGGACGCATTCCAGGCGGGATGACGTCATGAGACATTGGCTGACATATGTCCTTGTATGGAAGCGGCCGCTCAGTTCTCGCGGGAGTTGCTGTAGCAGCTGCGGTGCTGGGGAGCTGAGAGCGGCGGCGCCCCCTGTGGGTACCCGCCGTCAGTGACGTGCTGCAGCCTGGCTGACCGCACAGCACTGTGTGTGGCTGCAGAGCCGCGCGCACTCGTGGTCTGTCCTCGCGTGGACTCCCTCACCAGTGCAGTAACGTATTGCCATGTCGTTGTGGCCACGCGTCACTGCCCTTATAGGACAGAGCTGCTTTCCGAAGAATGGCGGCTTCAGAGCTGACCTCTTCCACCGTGCCTCGCTGGAGGTGTGGTCCTGGGTCCGGACTACACCTGTGCACCCATGCTTGTAATCAGCTCTCACATCCAGTGTGAGGCGCTGTCCGCAGGCCATTATTCGCTCTTTCCCCCTGAATTCTATGTCTTTTATTATTATTTATACAGCACCATTAATTCCATGGTGCTGTACATGAGAAAGGGGTTACATACAGAGGTATAGATATCGTTTACAGTAAACAGGTTTACAGTGACAGACGGGTACAGACAGGGCTGCCACTAGAAATTTTGGGGCCCCATACTGGCAAAATTTTCGGGGCCCCCTTGAAACGCCGCCCAGGCTCCACCCCAGCCTCCACCCCAGCACCGCCTCCAGGCTCCACCCCAGCCCCGCCTCCAGGCTCCACCCCAGCCCCGCCTCCAGGCTCCACCCCACGAACTGTCCACAGTCCCACCGCTTTCTCTTGGAAATTCTCCACTTCTCACCTATCACACATTGACAGTTCCCATCACCAGATCACACATATAGCCGGCAGCTTTTGTTTTGGCCAAAAGATTTTTTAAGCTGCCACCATAACAAGGTAAGAATCAAAAGACGTGGGCACAGCTACTTAGGTGCACGGGTAGGTTCCCAAGCCGTATACAGGTCCTTCTCAAAAAATTAGCATATAGTGTTAAATTTCATTATTTACCATAATGTAATGATTACAATTAAACTTTCATATATTATAGATTCATTATCCACCAACTGAAATTTGTCAGGTCTTTTATTGTTTTAATACTGATGATTTTGGCATACAACTCCTGATAACCCAAAAAACCTGTCTCAATAAATTAGCATATCAAGAAAAGGTTCTCTAAACGACCTATTACCCTAATCTTCTGAATCAACTAATTAACTCTAAACACATGCAAAAGATACCTGAGGCTTTTATAAACTCCCTGCCTGGTTCATTACTCAAAACCCCCATCATGGGTAAAGGTACCGTCACACTAGACGATATCGCTAGCGATCCGTGACGTTGCAGCGTCCTCGCTAGCGATATCGTCCAGTGTGACAGGCAGCAGCGATCAGGCCCCTGCTGGGAGATCGCTGGTCGGGGAAGAAAGTCCAGAACTTTATTTCGTCGCTGGACTCCCCGTAGACATCGTTGAATCGGCGTGTGTGACACCGATTCAGCGATGTCTTCGCTGGTAACCAGGGTAAACATCGGGTAACTAAGCGCAGGGCCGCGCTTAGTAACCCGATGTTTACCCTGGTTACCATCCTAAAAGTAAAAAAACAAACACTACATACTTACCTACCGCTGTCTGTCCTCCAGCGCTGTGCTCTGCTCTCCTCCTGCTCTGGCTGTGAGCGTTGGTCAGCCAGAAAGCAGAGCGGTGACGTCACCGCTCTGCTTTCTGGCTGCCCGGCGCTCACAGCCAGACCAGAGAAGCAGAGCGCCGAGGACAGACAGCGGAAGGTAAGTATGTAGCGTTTGTTTTTTTACTTTTTAGGATGGTAACCAGGGTAAACATCGGGTTACTAAGCGCGGCCCTGCGCTTAGTTACCCGATGTTTACCCTGGTTACCGGGGACCTCGGGATCGTTGGTCGCTGGAGAGCTGTCTGTGTGACAGCTCTCCAGCGACCAAACAGCGACGCTGCAGCGATCCGGATCATTGTCGGTATCGCTGCAGCGTCGCTATGTGTGACGGTACCTTAAGACTAGCGACCTGACAGATGTCAAGAAGGCCATCGACACCCTCAAGCAAGAGGGTAAGACCCAGAAAGAAATTTCTCAACAAATAGGCTGTTCCCAGAGTGCTGTATCAAGGCACCTCAATGGTAAGTCTGTTGGAAGGAAACAATGTGGCAGAAAACGCTGTACAACGAGAAGAGGAGACCGGACCCTGAGGAAGATTGTGGAGAAGTGGAAACATCCAGAGCCACCGTGCACAGGCGTGTGCAGGAAATGGGCTACAGGTGCCGCATTCCCCAGGTAAAGCCACCTTTGAACCATAAACAGCGGCAGAGGCGCCTGACCTGGGCTACAGAGAAGCAGCACTGGACTGTTGCTAAGTGGTCCCAAGTACTTTTTTCTGATGAAAGCAAATTTTGCATGTCATTCGGAAATCAAGGTGCCAGAGTCTGGAGGAAGACTGGGGAGAAGGAAATGCCAAAATGCCTGAAGTCCAGTGTCAAGTACCCACAGTCAGTGATGGTGTGGGGTGCCATGTCAGCTGCTGGTGTTGGTCCACTGTGTTTTATCAAGGGCAGGGTCAATGCAGCTAGCTATCAGGAGATTTTGGAGCACTTCATGCTTCCATCGGCTGAAATGCTTTATGGAGATGAAGATTTCATTTTTCAGCACGACCTGGCACCTGCTCACAGTACCAAAACCACTGGTAAATGGTTTACTGACCATGGTATTACTGTGCTCAATTGGCCTGCCAACTCTCCTGACCTGAACCCCATAGAGAATCTGTGGGATATTGTGAAGAGAAAGTTGAGAGACGCAAGACCCAACACTCTGGATGAGCTTAAGGCCGCTATTGAAGCATCCTGGGCCTCCATAACATCTCAGCAGTGTCACAGGCTGATTGCCTCCATGCCACGCCGCATTGAAGCAGTCATTTCTGCCAAAGGATTCCCGACCAAGTATTGAGTGCATAACTGAACATTATTATTTGATGGTTTTTTTGTTTGTTATTAAAAAACACTTTTATTTGATTGGATGGGTGAAATATGCTAATTTATTTAGACAGGTGTTTTGGGTTATCAGGAGTTGTATGCCAAAATCATCAGTATTAAAACAATAAAAGACCTGACAAATTTCAGTTGGTGGATAATGAATCTATAATATATGAAAGTTTAATTGTAATCATTACATTATGGTAAATAATGAAATTTAACACTATATGCTAATTTTTTGAGAAGGACCTGTACATATAGATAAATAGAACCCGGGCATCTTCCTCGACAGCGGTGGACACCGCGTCCTGACCCGCCTCTACTTCAGGTAACCTCCTTACCCTCCTCTTAGCCCCCGCTTTTAGGGGCGATGTCGCCACTTAGCATACCACACTGCCTGGTCAGTACGCCATTCTGCATGTACGCTGACATCACCCCCTCTTCCTCCACAGCCCGCAGCCGCGGCATTGATCGGAGACAGACATCTCCTAAGGTATTAACACTCAGTGGGGCGCCTTGCATTTCTGGCACTGTCGTCATACAGCAGATTCTCACTGGTAGCCCATATTATAGGCCCTTGTCTTTTACCTGTAGGGATTACCCTGCGATTTACCTCGCTTATAGAAGCATTTCCTCAGCGTCCTCCTAGACACTTCTCAGTACGGTACGGTTGGCGTTATTTTGCTCTTCACATTCTATTCACCACTAGGGAGGGCTGGGATATACTAGATGGTTCCTCTTAATGCTTGATTTTCACATCGCCATATTATGACCAATTGACACACTGTATATACTTTTGTTGTTTATTCTGTTTTTTTCCTTTTTTCTGTTTGGTTAATTGATTTATTTTACACCGTATGTACTTACTGATGTATTTACAGATGTAGTCACAGATGTATGTATCATTCTTTTTCTTTATAATATTGTAGTAACTGACGAAGGCCAGACCAGGCCGAAACGTTTTTCGTACTACGAAATAAAATACCACCAGTTTGACTCAAGTTGAGTGCCGGGTTCTATTTATCTACCATAACACGGTAGACACTTTTGGCCGGGCCCTACTCTACTGTAACCTACTAAATATTTGTTAAAATATGCAATACAATTTAGGTATATTTTTATTTATTTTTCAATTTTTAAAATGACCTATAATACTACATACAAGGAACAAATACCACAGCACTATGACCAGATGACATATTACCACCACAGTGATCGAATAATATAAAATACAAGGAACAAATACCGCTACACCATGACCAGACCGCATATTACCACAAATGACTGAATACTACAATACTGATCAGTAATAAAAAAAAAAACCCACAATACTATCACCATCAGTGCCATTATGCACAGGAGATCTGTAATTAGTAAGCAGTGTCTGTGTACAGGTAATACAGTGATCACCGGTGACATTACACACAGGAGCTCTGTATATAATGTATAGGTAATACAGTGATCACTGGTAACATTGTACACAGGACCTCTGTATATAGTATACAGTGTATAGTGTCAGTGTATAGGTAACACTGACTCACCAGTGACGTCTCTAGGTGAAGTCCTTCATCTTTCATCCAGCACAGACCGCCATCACTTCATCCAGCCAGGACTCGTCTCTGCAGGAAATAAAACAGTTATCTCGAGCTCCGCTTGTAGAACACATTACTTAATTTTCCCAACTTCTACATTACACCACATGAAGAAGGCAACATAGTATCACTCTACACAGTAACAGGACCGCCCCCCATTTAAAACAGTATACTCAAAAAATAAAATAAATACATCACTGCAATAATAATATCACTTAATTAGCCCCTATGGTAATATTCGCCATCCTAGCCCCCGTGTGTCTCATTCCAGGCTCCAGCCATATGTTCTCCCATCCTGCCCTCATGAGTATCCATTCTGCCCCATATGATCTCCCCATCCTGCCCCATCTGTCTCCAATCTTGCCCCATCTGTCTCCATTCTGCCCCATCTGTTTCCAATCCTGCCCCATCTGTGTCCAGCACTCTGCCCCATCTGTGTCCAGCACTCTGCCCCATCTGTGTCCAGCACTCTGCCCCATCTGTGTCCAGCACTCTGCCCCATCTGTGTCCAATCCTGCCCCATCTGTGTCCAGCACTCTGCCCCATCTGTGTCCAATCCTGCCCCATCTCTGTCCAGCACTCTGCCCCATCTCTGTCCAGCACTCTGCCCCATCTCTGTCCAGCACTCTGCCCCATCTGTACAGCACTCTGCCCCATCTCTGTCCAGCACTCTGCCCCATCTCTGTCCAGCACTCTGCCCCATCTCTGTCCAGCACTCTGCCCCATCTCTGTCCAGCACTCTGCCCCATCTCTGTCCAGCACTCTGCCCCATCTCTGTCCAATCCTGCCCCATCTTTGTCCAGCACTCCGCCCCATCTGTGTCCAGCACTCTGCCCCATCTCTGTCCAGCACTGTGCCCCATCTCTGTCCAGCACTCTGCCCCATCTCTGTCCAATCCTGCCCCATCTCTGTCCAGCACTCTGCCCCATCTGTGTCCAATCCTGCCCCATCTGTGTCCAGCACTCTGCCCCATCTGTGTCCAATCCTGCCCCTTCTCTGTACAGCACTCTGCCCCATCTCTGTCCAGCACTCTGCCCCATCTCTGTCCAGCACTCTGCCCAATCTCTGTCCAGCACTCTGCCCAATCTCTGTCCAGCACTCTGCCCCATCTCTGTCCAGCACTCTGCCCCATCTCTGTCCAGCACTCTGCCCCATCTCTGTCCAGCACTCTGCCCCATCTCTGTCCAGCACTCTGCCCCATCTCTGTCCAATCCTGCCCCATCTCTGTCCAGCACTCTGCCCCATCTGTGTCCAATCCTGCCCCATCTGTGTCCAGCAATCTGCCCCATCTGTTGTGAATTCTGTTGTCAGGCTCCCTCCTGTGGTCATGAATGGTACTTCGGCTGGTTCTGTCCATGGACTTTCTCTGGTGCCTGTGGGTGTTTCAGAGTTTCCTTCCACAGTTGACGAGGCTAATTCGTTAGTGGGCTGCTCTATTTAACTCCACTTAGATATTTGCCCCATGCCAGCTGTCAATGTTGTACTATGGCTCTAGTTCGCTCCTGGATCGTTCTGAGTTCCTGTTGCTCCAGCAGAAGCTAAGTTCCTCTGTGCTATTTTGCTTGTTTGCTATTTTTTCTGTCCAGCTTGCTTTTGTCAATATTGCCTTGCTTGCTGGAAGCTCTGGGACGCAGAGGGGCGCCTCCCGCACCGTGAGTCGGTGCGGAAGGTATTTTTCCCTGCACTCTCTGTGTGGTCTTTTGTAGGTTTTTGTGCTGACCGCAAAGTAACCTTTTCTATCCTCGGTCTGTTCAGTAAGTCGGGCCTCACTTTGCTAAATGTATTTCATCTCTGTGTTTGTATTTTCATCTTTACTCACAGTCATTATATGTGGGGGGCTGCCTTTTCCTTTGGGGAATTTCTCTGAGGCAAGGTAGGCTTTATTTTTCTATCTTCAGGGCTAGCTAGTTTCTTAGGCTGTGCCGAGTTGCACAGGGAGCGTTAGGAGCAATCCACGGCTATTTTTAGTGTGTTTTGATAGGTTTAGGGATTGCGGTCAGCAGAGTTCCCACGTCCCAGAGCTCGTCTGTCGTTATTATCTGTAACTATCAGGTCCATTATTTGTCCAAACCACCGGATCATAACACCCATCTGTGTCCAATCCTGCCCCATCTGTGTCCAGCACTCTGCCCCATCTCTGTCCAATCCTGCCCCATCTCTGTCCAGCACTCTGCCCCATCTGTGTCCAATCCTGCCCCATCTGTGTCCAGCACTCTGCCCCATCTGTGTCCAATCCTGCCCCATCTGTGTCCAGCACTCTGTCCCATCAGTGTCCAGCACTCTGCCCAATCAGTGTCCAGCACTCTGCCCAATCAGTGTCCAGCACTCTGCCCCATCAGTGTCCAGCACTCTGCCCCATCAGTGTCCAGCACTCTGCCCCCCCTGTGTCCAGCACTCTGCCCCCCCTGTGTCCAGCACTCTGCCCCTCAGTGTCCAGCACTCTGCCCCATCTGTGTCCAGCACTCTGCCCCCCCTGTGTCCAGCACTCTGCCCCTCAGTGTCCAGCACTCTGCCCCATCAGTGCCCAGCACTCTGCCCCCCCTGTGTCCAGCTTTACTGCCCTGCCCTCCCCCCCCCCCCCCCAGATCGCCGCTCTCAATAAAAAAAAAAAGTTCTGCTTACCTGCCGCGCTCCTGCTCTCTCCACGCAGCTGCAGCTTGCGCTCGCCGGCGACTGACAATGACGTCGGACGTGGGCGACCTGCACGCTGCGGCTGGCGGCTGTTAACTATTGACGTGCGGGCGCAGGCCCACACGTCAATAGCGTTAAACAGCTGTAGCGCCGGCCGCCGCTAAGGGCCCGGTTCAGCCTGCGGCTGCCGGTAGGGGCCCGGTGAGCAGGTAAGAGGGGGCCCGATGCGGGCCCCCTCTGCTCACCGGGCCCCATACGCCAGTCACGGCTGTAATGCCCTGATGGCGGCCCTGGGTACAGAGGGGAAAGGACCCTATCCTTGCGGACTTACATTCTATGGGAATTTACTCCCTATTTCACTTGTCTGTAGAGATTTGGTCGTTTTTTGTGCTCATTTTGATGCTCTCTACCAGGGAAATACTGCAGAGCAGCCTGGAGGTACGTCCGCAAGGACTCCGGAGAGCACTAACCCCTTGTGAACACCATAAGGTAGCACTAAATAGAAAGGCCCATATCTCTGGAACTGTGTGGCGGATTTAAAATAGAAAAAGATAAACACTGAGAAGAGCAGTAGAAATAATATAAGAGCAAAAACTGGCCACTAGTGAGCTGGTGGTAGGAGTTTTTTCCATCAATCTATGAGACCTGATGATGCTAGTGTGTTCATGGTGTCTCTCAGCAGTCTTGAGCGTACGGAGCAGATCGGGACAGCCGTCCCACGAGGAGGGCCAATCAGGGCTCTAGAAGTGCATCAGTCAAGTAGAAGGACTGGAGGAGCACTGCCAGAGCCCTACAAAATCACCGCCAATGGGAAACTGGTGTGCAGATTTCCGAATAAACTGTCAGAAAAAGACTCCAAGATGTCATAAGGGCTTGAGGTCATGGAGTGGGACCTTTGCCCACAGCTCAGCACTGTGCACCATGAGTGGTATTTACCGCATAACACCAGAATGTGGAGTCCACAAGTGAGAGCAGGTTCACTGAGCACATATGGCAGGTGAGGGTCTGGAGACTCCATTGTGAGCAACATGTTCCTTTCAACATCCTCAAGTATACAACTGGTTTAGCAATAGGCATTAATGTTCTAGGGAAGCAAGTCCAGAAAGGGTCGGACGAGCTCACATGACAGCTAATAACACCATGACTGCTGTTAGGTAACAGGATGAAATCCTCAGCCATTGGCAGAGCTTCGCTGGTGCAGTGTTCCTGGGTTCCTCGTGGTGTAGGACGATGGCCAGGCTGATGTGGCCAGAGTACAGGCTGTACCTGGATAAAGAAGGCATTGATGCCACTGACTGGCTCTCACGTACCACAGTCCTGGATCCGATCATGTACCAGTGCATCCCATGCCATCAAGTAGCACCAGAGATTCTCCTAGAGCTCATTGATGTCCAGATCTAGAAGAAGATCTCACAGAACACCATCCAACATCTCATCAGTAACATGCTCAGACGTTGTTCGGTGTGTACATATGGGCCATATACACTACTGAGTCACATCATGAGTTGGATCCGGCTGTGATTTCAAATATTAAACTTTGATTTTTGGGGTGCTTTGGTATTCAGGCCTCATATGTTTGATGGGTTGGTTTCCTTTGACCATTAGTTGAACTTAATTTGTCAAATTGCACAATTTATGTCAGTAAAGTTCTTCAATTGTCTACAGATAGGAGTTCTTGTTTTTATTTGCAAATCCACAGCAAGCACGATTTGTTGCAGAAATGCTGCAGACTTTCCACGCGGACTTTATTAATTATTATGTAGAATGTAAAATTCACATAAACATTCACAATGAAAACAAGCGGATTTCAATGTGGATTTTCTAGTGGATTTATTTTATAGCCTCCACTGACAGATTTAGCACAAGCCACTCCATTTACCAGTACCCAAGGTTGCCCTGGCATTTACAGACTAACCTCTGAGCAGGGATCTGGATTTACACAGGGACCCCTGGGTTGGGGCCACGGAGTCAGCTGATGCTGATGTGTACAGGCTGGCTGGAATGGTCAGGTCGACAAGAGAACCAGGAAGGCGGTTAAGGTACAAAATCAGAAGGGAAAAGGAAACGAGCTGAGGTCCGACAACAGGAATACAAACAAGCAGTAGCTGGAAGCACAGGACTTAACATAGTAGATAAACTTTTACCTGGCAGTGGGAGTCAGGGGTTCAATTTTAGGATATGTGCACACGTAGATGGGACCTCTGCGGATTTTTCCACACCTGTTTTGAGAAATCAGTAGGTAAAAAGCACTGCATTTTTCCTGCGGATTTACCGCGGATTTTATGCAGTTTTTGTGCGGATTCCACCTGTGGATTCCTATTATGGAGCAGGTGTAAACCGCTGCGGAATCCGCACAAAGAATAAACATGCTGCGGAATAAACAACGCAGCGTTTCTGCGCTTTTTTTCCGCAGCATGTGCACTGCAGATTTTGTTTTCCATAGGTTTACATGGTACTGTAAACTCATGGAAAACAGCTGCGAAATCGCAGCGTCAAAACCACTGCGGATCCGCAGCCAAATCCGCAATGTGTGCACATACCCTTAAATAGAAGACAGCCCTGCCCAGGGGTCACGGAAAGGAACAATGTAAACAGCCAGGAGTTAAATCCTTAGCTCCCTCACTGAGCAGCTGAAAAGTGCCAGGAATTAGGCAGGACTGCCATGTCACTGCCTTGCAATAAAGACGCATGGCCTCCCAGTGACCAAAGAGGAAGCAGAGGGGATAGGTACTGGCCTGGATCTTACAGTAGGTCAATTTCCACTTTACATTTTTCCCCAGCATGTGAATGAGATTTGGTAAAATGTAATCTACTTTGCTGTTATTGTAACATGCTACAAATATTCTACCCACAAATGCAGATGAAATCTGCAGCATTTCTGCCGCGTGTGACCCTACAGGAAAGCAGCCGTCCCTTATGGCCGTTGTTATGTCTTTGGCCATGTAATGGGCGCCCAGACCGAGAAAAGATCTCCTGATTTGTGTTTAAGCATCTTATGAAGTCCACTCGCTACCAGTCACATCCCTGAGAGTCTACAAAGGAAATCGTAGCCTGCCCGGAGCAGAAATATGCTCGCTGTTTTCCTGGGAGAATAGGATGTTGTAGAAGTTCTGTAGTTTTTATTTGTAAACCGCTGTACTGAAGAGAGGAGCTGCTAACAGATGACTGTAAGGCTACGTGCACACGTCAGGATTCCTTGCAGAAATTTCCTGACCAAAACCGGACATTTTCTGCAAGAAATCCGCATGCGTTTTTCTTGCTTTTTTTGCCCGTTTTTTTTTGCGGATTTTTTGGATTTTTTTCCAGAGGTTCCCAATGCAATAATATAGTGGGAAATCTGCAAAAAAAAACGTTAAATTATTGAACATGCTGTGTTTTTTACCGCGATGTGTTTTTTTCGCGGAAAAAAACGCAACATGCACAAAAATTGCGGAATGTATTATAAATGATAGGATGCATGTGTATGCGTTTAAGGCTAGGTTCACACTAGCGTTGCGCCGCCCTGCGTCGGCGACGCAACGCGCGACGCACGTAAAAACGCGCGCAAACGCGCGCAAAAACGCGCGCGTTTTGCGACGCGTGCGTCGTTTTTGACGAAAATCGGACGCACAGAAAATGCTACAATGTAGCGTTTTCTTGCGTCCGACGCTAGCGTCGGAAACGACGCACGTGGCGAAAAACGCCACCAAAACGACGCACGCGTCCCCTATGTTAAACATAGGGGCGCGTCGCCGCTGCGTCGCCGCTGCGTCGCCGGCGCAACAGCGACGCACATTGGCGGAACGCCAATGTGAACGTAGCCTAAGCGTTTTTATTGTGTCTTTATAGCGAAAAAAACGCAAAAAATCCTGAACGTGTGCACACAGCCTAAATGCTTGTTATAACACATCTAGATACAGGCCCCTTGTGCCGTAGTTTGATGACAAAGGTTCTATAGAAAGCTGGTAAAGTCCTAGCTAGCTGTAGCTCTGTTCACATCTGTCTAAGGCTGGTTTCACATTTGCGTTTTTTTTTTTTTTGCGTTTTTGCGGTAAAAAACGCAAAAAAGCATGCGTTTTTTTCCTATATTTAACATTAAAAACGCATGCATTTTTTTGCATGCGTTTTGACGCGTTTTTTCTCTGCATGCGTTTTTTCTCTGCATGCGTTGTGTTGCAGAAATGCAACATGTAGTAATTTTTGCAGCATTTTTTTGGCCGCAAAAAAAACGCTTTTTTTCGCAGCAAAAAAACCTATTGATGTCTATGTAAACGCATGCGTTTTAAGCACATGCGTTTGCATGCGTTTTTATAGAAAAACACAAGAAAACACCCTAACCCAAACCCTAACCCAAACCCTAACCCAAACTCTAACACAAACCCTAACCCTAGGGATCCTAACCCTAAGGGTTAGGGATAGGATCCCTAGGGTTAGGATCCGTAGGGTTAGGGCTAGGGTTTGTGTTAGGGTTTGTGTTAGGGTTTGTGTTTTAGGGTTAGGGTTTGTGTTTTAGGGTTAGGGTTAGCGTTTGTGTTTTAGGGTTAGAGTTTGTGTTAGAGTTTGTTAGAGTTTGTGTTAGGGTTAGAGTTTGGGTTAGGGTTAGAGTTTGTGTGTTAGGGTTAGAGTTTGTGTTAGGGTTAGAGTTTGGGTTAGGGTTAGAGTTTGTGTTTTAGGGTTAGGGTTAGAGTTTGTGTTTTAGGGTTAGAGTTTGTGTTAGAGTTTGTGTTAGGGTTAGAGTTTGGGTTAGGGTTAGAGTTTATGTTTTAGGGTTAAGGTTAGGGTTAGAGTTTGTGTTAGGGTTAGAGTTTGTGTTAGGGTTAGGGTTAGAGTTTGGGTTAGGGTTAGAGTTTGTGTTTTAGGGTTAGGGTTAGAGTTTGTGTTTTAGGGTTAGGGTTAGGATCCCTATGGTTACTAGAGATCCTAACCCTAGGTATTTCTGTTTATAGTGGGTTTTCTAGTTGATTTTGATGATTGGCAGATGTCACACACTTCTCATCATGCGTTTCAAAAACGCAAACGCAAGAAAAAACGCTTGTAAACGCGTCAAAACGCTGCGTTTGCGTTAAAACATGCAAAAACGCATGCGCCTAAAAACGCAGCGTTTAAACGCGTTTAAACGCGTTTTTGCACCAACTGCGTTTAATTGCGTTTGCGTTAAAAACACTGCAGATCAAAACGCAAGTGTGAAACCAGCCTGAGCCTCTCACAGATTCCGGAATATTTTATGAATGGTCTCAAGCAGCATGCAGAACTATAGTTTCTGTCAAAATGAAAAACACCAGAATTTCATCAATTTCAGGCAAATTGGACTTCATTTTAGGCCAGTCTCACACGTCCAGATAATTCCGGTACCGGAAAAATCGGTACCGGAATTATCCGTGTCCGTGTGCCCCTGCGTTTATGTGGCACATCAGTGTGGCACACGTGTGCCGCCCGTGTGCCCACTGGGTACCACATGGAGCGTGCAGGAGACAGCGCTAAAGTTTAGCGCTGACCCCTGCATCTGGTGCTGAAGCCTCATTCACATCTTCCCTGCAGCAGCGTTTGCTGTAGAGAAGATATGAATAATAGTGTGTAAAATCCAGGTCCCCACCCTTTTCCCACCCCCTGTGCGCCCCCCCCCCCCCCGCTGTGATTAAAATACCCAGCTCCCGACTCCCTCGCTGCTTCTTGTCCCGGCCGCACCTTGTACTGTATGAGCGGTCACGTAAGGCCGCTCATTTACAGTAATGAATATGTGGCTCCACCCCTATGGGAGGTGGAGCCGCATGTTCATTACTGTAAATGAGCGGCCCCACGTGACCGCTCATACAGTACAAGGTGCGGCCAGGACAGGAAGCAGCGAGGGAGTCGGGAGCTGGGTGAGTATTTTAATCACAGCGGGAGGGGGGGGGTGGATCTGGATTTTACACACTATCATTCATATCTTCTCTACAGCAAACGCTGCTGCAGGGAAGATATGAATGGCGGATTCAGCACCATTGGGGGGGACAGCGCTTAATGTAGCGCTGTCTCCTGCACGGCACACGGACTGCACACGGACAACGTCCATGTGCGGTACTTGTTTTACACGGACCCATTGACTTTAATGGGTCCGTGTAATCCGTACGCTCCCACGAACACTGACATGTCTGGTACACGGAGACACGCAAAAAATCAATGACATCTGAACAGTTGCATTGATTTTAATGTGTGTACGTGTGTCAGTGTCTCCGGTACGTGAGGAAACTGTCACCTCACGTACCGGAGCCACTGACGTGTGAAACCGGCCTTACACATGTGAAGGAAGAAATTATGAAAGATTCTCCATTTTGTGCTTTGACTCCATTTTGTTGTTGGTTAAAGATAAATTCTGTTATTTACTTAGGTAGAAGGCTACAGCTGCTATGAAATAACTCTGTCCTGTTTCTCACGAAGATAACATTTTGTTATTCAGCTAGTCTATGGTTCATAATTGGTATAAAGACCTTGAGTATTCTAACTCGAGTGAGCCAGATAAGAGACTCGTGGGTGTATCGCTATACAAAACTGAGGCATCTGTTAATATGTTTTTTATGCCAAAAAGACATGACCATATCTGTAGTTTCCATTTTTCCTGTATCCTCATGGGTTAAGTTTTTCCTGTATTCTTATAGGTTAAGAACTGTGAGCGTATTCTTATGCTGATTGGTTGAAGTATAATTTCTATGACTATGAAAACGCATACACAATAAACGGGGGCCCAGAGATCTGCTCGATCCCCCACACAGAGACACGAGTCTCCATCTGGTCATTTTCAGTTGCCGGCAACGCCCTTTAGATTAATTTGGAAATCACTGAGTCAACCGTGAAGGATCACTTTAGATCCTCCCTGAACACACACAACCCCAAAAATGGGCCGGACAAAACTGCTGGCACCCTTAGCTTAACCTCTTAACTAAAAATGTATGAAATCTACCTGGTGTGTTGTTGTCTGATATCCGGTATTTTATAATGAATTATTAATAAAAGGTATATTTTAATACTATAATAATTTCACCATACCTCTTAACTACCGGAGGTATTTTTGGTTTTGCATTTTCATTTTTTGCTCCCCTTCTTCCCAGCGCCATAACTTTTTTATTTTTTTGATCAAAATGGCCATATGTGGTCTTGTATTTTGCGGGACGAGTTGTACTTTTGAACAATACCATTGATTTTAACATGAAATTTTTTTTTTTTTTTACTATGTTCACTAAATGCTAAAACTGCCATTATGATTCTCCAGGTCATTACGAGTTCATAGACACCATGTCTAGGTTCTTTTTTATTTAAGGGGTGAAAAAAAATTTCCAAAGTTTGTTTAAAAAAATAAATTGCACCATTTTTCCATACCCGTAGCGTCTCCATTTGTCGTGATCTCGGGTTGGGTGAGGGCTTATTTGTTGTGTGTCGAGTTGACGTTTTTAATAATACCATTTTGGTGCAGATATGATCTTTTGATCGCCCATTATTAGATTTTAATGCAATGTTGCACTGACCAAAAAACGTAATTCTGGCTTTTTGACTTTTTTTTTCTCGTTACGCTGTTTAGCTACGGGGTTAATTCCTTTTTTATATTGATAGATCGTGCTATTCTGAACACGGCGATACCAAATATGTGTATGTTTGATTTTTTTTTTTTATTGTTTTACTTTGAATAGGCCAAAAGAGGGCTGATTTGAATTTTTATATTTTTTAGTTTTTTTAATATTTTTAAAAACATTTTTTTAACTTTTTGCATGCTTCAATGAAATCCATGGGAGACTAGAAGCTGCCATAATGCGCTCGACTCTGCTACATACAGGCGATGATCAGATCGTCTGTCTGTAGCAGAATTGCTCACTTGCTATGAGCACCAACCACCAGGAATTTCTCTGTGCGGCCAGGAACTAATGCAGTGCTGCATACTGCTTCATTCTCAGATTCAGTGTTCTAGAGGTACAAAACCCAGAAATCAGCGATGGCAGATCCTATTATTATTATACTTATATAGCTCCATCAAATTCCACACCGCTATACACATTATCATCGCTGTCCCCATTGGGGCTCACAATCTAAATTCTCTATCAGTATGTCTTTGGAGTGTGGGAGGAAACTGGAGAACTTGGAGGAAACCCACACCAACACAAGGAGAACATACAAATTCATGGCATATGTTGTCCTTGGTGGGATTTTAACCCAGGACCCCAGCGCTGCAAAGCAATAGTGCTAACCACTGAGCCACCGTGCTGCCCAAAAACATTGAAAAGATCCTAGCAATTAGGGGTTAAGGATACATAAAAGCCTTGTCAATTGCCAAATCAAAGGTTTTTTGGCATGCACTTCTTGAATATTAGGGCCTCCATCCATGAGATTATGTACCAGCAGAGGGCGCTCCTGTCAGGGTGAGGTATGTATATGTACAATGGGCCTGTGGGCTGCTCTGCAGCGTTCACTATACATGTTCTGTGTGTACACGGAATCATGGTTTTTTAGCATTCGATGCTGTTACATTTCGGCTCAGACTATACTGTAATCATGGGTTCTTATCGTCACTCCCAGCATTCTTCACATAATCCTACTGTTTCCCTTTGCTTTATCTGTGTGCTGAGTGCCCTTGGAATAACATACCTTTAGGTTGATGCCAGTTTCTATTTTTACTACTGTGTAGTTTATGCACTATATTCTACTTTATTACTGCATTGAGAAATGAAATGATGAGATTCATGAACTTCATACAGATATAACACATCCTATTTATTATTATGTAATTACCGTATACATTGGATGGAAGGTGACCACATGCATTTTAATGTCCATATCTTATTAAAAAAAAACACAGGTAGAGAAATATATAGGTAGTGTACAGCCAGCGATGTACTTGCCAATAAGGCTGCCGTCACACTAGCAGTATTTGTTCAGTATTTTACATCAGTATTAGTAAGCCAAAACCAGGAGTGGGTGATAAATTCAGAAGTGGTGCATATGTTTTTATTATACTTTTCCTCTATTTGTTCCACTCCTGGTTTTGGCTACAAATACTGATGTAAAATACTGACCAAATACTGCTAGTGTGACGGCAGCCTAAGTCAGACTTACTTCCATCACACATTTCGCCTGTTGCTCCCAATTGCCGTTCTCATTGAGTTTAATGGCAGCTGTATAAACACATGTGCAGCTCGCTCCCCCGCCATTGCTATTTACAGCAAGAGTGTTAGCATTTCTAGCAGTTTTCCCAAGGGTAGGGAATGCTATGAAATGACTGAATTTCCCCCAGCGATCCCTGACAATACGGGAAGGGCTTATTGTACGTCCTGTTGATCAGTGACCTGAATGCTGCAGTAGAAAAATATGTATGTGACAGCTGAAGCTCGTGATTGGCTGCAGCGGTCACGTGACAGACAGGATCACTTTAAGTACTGTCAGATGTAAGATATTCATATTTCTTAGTATTATAACAGTCCCTACTGAGCAGAGGATTTAGAACCTGGAAAGATTATAGTGCACAATATCCCCTTATAGAGAAGCTATCATCAGAAAATGACCAATTGTGTTACTTGGGTTTTGGGGGGCATTTTTTCTCATTAAAAAGGCAAACAAAATTAGTAAACTTGCAATTTTCACCCTAGCCACTGAGGATTTTTTAGATTTATACTTCTTGCCCTTTCAAGAAGAGTTTTCAGCAGGCTCCTTATCAGAGGCAGGATTGCACTGAAGAGATAACACCTCTATTCACAGCTGATCACACAGGAGCCACCAATCACAAATGATTGTTAGGGTACCGTCATACTATACGATTTACCAACGATCACGACCAGCGATACGACCTGGCCGTGATCGTTGGTAAGTCGTAGTGTGGTCGCTGGAGAGCTGTCACACAGACAGCTCTCCAGCGACCAACGATGCCGAGGTCCCCGGGTAACCAGGGTAAACATCGGGTTACTAAGCACAGGACCACGCTTAGTAACCCGATGTTTACCTTGGTTACCAGCGTAAAAAAAAAAAAACATTACATACTTACATTCCGGTGTCTGTCCCTTGCCATCTGCTTCCCGCACTCACTGACTGCCGGCCGTAAAGTGAAAGCACAGCACAGCGGTGACGTCACCGCTGTGCTCTGCTTTCACTTTACGGCCGGCAGTCAGTGAGTGCGGGAAGCAGATGGCAAGGGACCTGACGGACACCGGAATGTAAGTATGTACTGTTTTTTTTTTACATTTACGCTGGTAACCAGGGTAAACATCGGGTTACTAAGCGCGGTCCTGCGCTTAGTAACCCGATGTTTACCCTGGTTACAAGCGAACGCATCGCTAGATCGGTGTCACACACACCGATCTAGCGATGACAGCGGGAGATCCAGCGACGAAAGAATGTTCCAAACGATGTGCTACGATGTACGATTCTCCGGAGAATCCCTGATCGCTGCTGCGTGTCAGACACAGCGATATCGTAACGATATCGCTGGAACGTCACGAATCGTACCGTCGTAGCGACAAAAGTGCTACTGTGTGACGGTACCCTTAGGGTTGGCGGAACGCACCGAGTAAATATATATTGAATAGTAGGTGCGTTCGCAACCCGGGGTCCACCGTGCAGGAGAGAAACCTGCTGCTAGTAGAGAGCAGTACTATATGGGGTATAAGCGAACTCTGTTGTTTCACAGAGACGCTTGAGAAAAGAGAACGCTGTGCACTGTTATCCTCACAGGGGAACAGCTAGCAAATAGAGTCAACAGTGGTCATGCAGTTAGCAAAGCTTACACACAACTCACCGGAGGTGCTGGTATTCTAGGGGCTTATTTCAGCCGGGCCCTGAGTCCACTCACATAAAACTCCCCACCAGAGGTGCTGGTATTCTAAGGGCTTATTACAGCCGATCTCTGAATCCACATGCATAAGACCACACTGGCACAGAGCACATATCTTTAGTTGATACTAGCTCATGGCCATGCAAACCTTTTATAGCTCCAGCAACTTCAGGACATTCCTAGAGGACCAATGGGAGTTGCTAAAGTAGCTGAGCAACTTCAGGACCTTCCTAGAGGACCAATGGTAGCTGCTGCAGTACCTGAGCATGTGACCCCTGACCTCCAATGAGAGGTCTTACCTTGGGCATGCTCAGAAGGGGAAAAGCAGGACTTAGTCCCAGAGACGTCTGCTCGCCGCTGACCAGTACTGGCTACAATGGCTGAGCCTGGAAAGGCAGCAGTAACCATCTGCACAGTATCAGGCTGAGCTAGACGCTGGGACTGACGTCTCCGCTGAGCATGCTCCACTGTGGCTGCTGGAGAAGAATGGGAGACCGCAGCGGAGATGGTTCGAGATTCCCCTTGTGCAGAGGCGGGAACTTGACCCCCAACATTGCCCCCTCCTTGGACCTCGCTACGCTCGAAGGCAGCAATGAGCAGCAGAGCTCGAATATTCTCAACAGGCTCCCAGGACCGGTCCTCTGGGCCATAACCCTTCCAGTCCACCAAATAAAATTTCTTGCCACATACCATCTTGCACCCCAAAATAGCGTTCACCTCATAATCGTCCGTAGACGAACCCGATGTCCTGGCAGATGACTCAGAAAACTGGGACATGTATATGGGCTTCAAGAGGGACACATGAAAGGTGTCGGTGATACATAGGCGTGGAGGAAGGGCCAGATGGTGGACCACAGGGTTAACTTGTTTGAGGACCTTGAAGGGACCCAAGTAGCGAGGTGCAAACTTAGTGAACTCAACACACAGCCTGATGTTACGGGTGGAGAGCCACACTAAGTCGCCAGGAGCAAAGGTCAGAGCGGGGCGCTGATGCGTATCGGCGGAGGACCTCATTCTCTCCTTGGTGGCCTGAATGGCATTCTGAGTGCAGTCCCAAATGCCCCATGCCTCCACAGCCCGGTCTTCCACCCTAGTCAGCGGAAGGCATGGGCACAGAGACACGCGGATGCTGGCCATAATTAAGGAGGAATGGAGTCTGACCGGTGGAGTCGGCTACGGCGTTGTTAAGCGCAAACTCCGCCCATGGTAGCAAGGATGCCCAGTCATCCTGCCTGGCAGAAACAAAATGACGTAGATATGTGACCAGAGTCTGGTTGGCCCTCTCTACCAACCCATTCGTCTCGGGATGATATGCCGAGGAGAGATTCAACTCAGTACTGAGTAGACGACAAAGCTCTCTCCAGAATCGAGACGCAAACCGGAGACCCTGGTCACTGACAATTTTGTCCGGCATACTCTGTAGGCGAAAGATATGTTTGATGAACAACGCTGGCAGAGCCCGTGCAGAAGGTAGCCGTGGAAGAGGCACCAAGTGCACCATCTTGGAAAAATGGTTGGTGATCACCCAGATAATGGTGCAGCTACGAGACTTGGGTAAGCCCACCACAAAATCCATCTCGACCATCTCCCAGTGCCTGTCCACCACAGGCAGGGGGTAAAGCAACCCAATTGGCCATTGCCGAGGAGACTTGTTCTTGGCGCAGGAGACACACACCCAAACATAGTCTGTGACGTCACGAGCCATATGCGGCCACCAGTATGTTCTTGCCAGTAGCTCAGTTGTCCTTTTGGACCCAAAATATCCACCCACCCTGGACGAGTGAGCCCAAGAGAGAACCTCCAGACACAGACTGGATGGTACAAAAGTCTTGCCCGGAGGCACAGACTCTAGCGAAACCGGGGCCACAGTTCTCAGGCTCTCGGTGGGGACAATAAGCCGAGGCTCCTCCTCCTCAGATGATACAACGGAGCGAGAGAGAGTATCTGCACAAATGTTTTTCTCCCCGGAAAGAAAATGGAGGGTGAAATAGAACCGGGAGAAGAACAAGGACCTTCTGGCCTGGCGAGAATTTAACCGCTGGGCTGTCTGCAACTACACCAAATTCTTGTGGTCTGTGAAGACTTGGCAGGGAAAGTGAGCCCCCTCCAAGAGATGTCTCCAATCTGAGAAGGCCAACTTCATGGCTAGCAACTCCCTGTCCCCAATGGAATAATTCCTCTCTGCTGGTGAGAAGGTCTTGGAAAAGAAGAATCAAGGATGCTTCCGACCTTGAGCATCCTTTTCGAAAAGGACTGCTCCAGCACCAACAGAGGCATCCACCTCCATTATAAATGGCTTATCTACATCGGGGCGATGTAGAATGGGAGCGCTAGCTAAGTGTGACTTAATGGAGTGAAAGGCCTTGGAGACCTCCTCAGACCACAATTTGCGATTTGCTCCCTTCTTGGTGAAGGCAACCAAGGGACCTACCGAAGTTGAGAAGTGTAGAATGAACTGGCGATAGTAATTAATGAACCCCATAAAGCGCTGCACTGCTTTAAGAGAATAGGGTTCCTGCCAGTCCATCACAGTTTGTAGAATAGTAGGTGCGTTCGCAACCCGGAGTCCACCCTGCAGGAGAGAAACCTGCTGCTAGTAGATGGCGGTACTATATGGCGGTATAAGCAAACTCTGTTGCTTCACAGAGACGCTTGAGAAAAGAGAACGCTGTGCCCTGTTAACCTCACAGGGGAACAGCTAGCAAATAGAGTCAACAGTGGTCATGCAGTCAGCAAAGCTTACACACAAGCCGGTATTCTAGGGGCTTATTTCAGCCGGGCCCTGAATCAACTCACACGAAACTCCTCACTGTAGGTGTCGGTATTCTAAGGCCTTATTACAGCCGAACCCTGAATCCACATACATAAGACCACACTGGCGCAGAGCACATAACTTTAGTTGATACTAGCGCATGGCCGTGCGGCCATGCGAACCTTTTGTTGCTGCAGCAACTTCAGAACATTCCTAGAGGACCAATGGGAGTTGCTACAGTACCTGAGCAACTTCAGTACCTTCCTGGAGGACCAATGGTAGCTGCTGCAGTACTTGAGCATGTGACCCCTGACCTTCAATAAGAGGTCTTACCATGGGCGTGCTCAGAAGGGGAAAAGCAGGACTTCATCCCAGAGATGTCTGCTCGCCGCTGACCAGTACTGGCTACAATGGCTGAGCCTGGAAAGGCAGCAGTAACCATCTGCACAGTATCAGGCTGAGCCAGATGCTGGGACCGACATCTCCGCTGAGCAGGCTCCACTGTGGCTGGAGAAGAATGGGAGACCACAGCGGAGATGGTTCGAGATTCCTCCTATGCAGAGGCGGGAACTCGACCCCTAACAATGATGTCACAGATCCCCTGCTCCACCTCCCTTCATTGTGACCTTTGCACACACTTAGTAGAGGCTTCAATACGAAAGCGCTCCGCCTTTCACCATGTGGTGATTTTAATTACAGCAGGTTCCTGCCTACCCATGAAAGCAAGCTTTACTGAGAGAGGTGTCCACATTCACCCAGGAATTCAGAAATCAGCCTAAGAGAGGTATTCACATTGATAGGGACCCATCAGTTTTTTGAGACCACCTTGACATTGGTTGATGGGCGGACATTATTTGGCCAAATTGTGTGCAAAGTGTCTCATTTTTTTCTATTAGTCAAAAGCCGTATTGCTATTCATATTTCATATATTTCACATTGACATGCTCTAGCACGATAGAGTGCAACCTTTTTTGCATGTTGTGTACTGTTATGGAGTTAGGGCTCAGATACATGTACTATAGTGAATTAGTGAATGAATTACAATATTGTCATCTGTCCGTACACAACGCCTTATGGTGAGAATAACTGGATTGAGCAAGAATTGTGTAGTAGTAATACATTCATGACAACGGTGCAAAGCTAAATGTCATTTTTTAGGAAGTAAGTGCATATATTGTTTTATTTCACAATCTGTTTTTTAAATATTTTGCCGCATAGATTGTGATTTCTTATATCAAAGTTCCTGTTTCTTTTCATTTTAAGTTCGATATAGCACACAATTGGCAAAAGGTATGAAATAATACAGTGTAAAATGTGCTTGATTTTTATACTAATTATGTTTAATAAAATTAAAAAAATGATTCATACAAAATCTAATCCTTTGTTCCTTCCAAGTATAATAATACCAAATACGTGCACTTTGTTTGACCCATATATCATTTTTGTAATACTTGAGAACAAAGGCCCTATTTTTTATTCTTGTGTATCCTTTACAATGAACTGCTATTTGGCCTCATTTGACCAAACGTGGATCATTTCTAGCTCCATGAATTCAGTCGGATCTGACCCACTGATCTGATCTCTGATGACAGAGGGGTATGTGGCAACATTTGCCATTTAACTGTCGGCGGTAACTGTTCTGAAATGCTATTTCTTTGGTAGTTTCTTAATAGTGACTGTTAAATGAATGCGCTCTATATTTGTTTTTCATACTGTGGGGTTTGCCTACGGTATTTTATATGTTTATTGTTGTGTGATCAAATATTGGTAAATTAATTAAAATTGTAACATAAAATAGTGCCTGTATACTTGTTCTATCAGCACAGTGTATTGACAATTAGTATGTTCAGTAT
This sequence comes from Ranitomeya imitator, assembly GCF_032444005.1. Taxonomy (NCBI): domain Eukaryota; kingdom Metazoa; phylum Chordata; class Amphibia; order Anura; family Dendrobatidae; genus Ranitomeya; species Ranitomeya imitator. The sequence goes on from NC_091287.1 coordinate 389,862,872, forward strand.
GAATACAGATGGTGGATTTCAGGAGCTTAGCGATACAACCTTTTTGGTCTCAGAGTCACATTGTTATTATCACGGTGCAATGGCATTTTAATAGTCAAGTGAGCTATTTCATCATAAGCAAATTACCCCTGGAAATATAACCATCTCCAGAGACCCCTTAGTCTCGTTCCTACCATAACGCAGCGTGATGCGGGAGCAGGTAAAGTATTTTAAAACTATATATTCTGGCCAAGGTTTGTTGCCTATGTCCATTCCAAGCAAGGCTAAAATCAGTTTGCTATTCCTACCATAAAAGTAACTGGTATGGCTACTGGTGTTTGGGGAACTCCTTACACGCTGTATAGGAATCAGTGCCTTATGAAATCTAAGGGGTAACAATTCTCCAATTCTCTTTGTGGAGAGTGACATGCCTGATATGCCAGTGTGAAGAGGTGTCACATACACCCTTCTCAGCATGTCTGCAAGGATTAATTAATCTCTCAATCCAGCACTCGACCTCTGTTACAGTCTATAAAATTAGCATATATCACATTCCCAACACTCCAGATACACAACAAGCTGACACCACTCAAACAGACGGGGTGATGAGTCCCCGAAATATGCTACTGTCTGACAATTAATAAAAGGTCACACACTCTCTGAAAGGCTATGGATTCTTTAGAGTATGCAAGAGTCAAACTTATTAAAAACTTAAGCTTTAATATAAAAATACAGTGCTTGCAAGAAAAGATATACAAAAAGTAAAAATAAAGCAACACACAAATATGCAAAAGAGTTATAAAATAAAAAGGAAGAAATAACAGAAATACTAATACCTAATTTGTCCATCTACAGTTATCTTCTGTTTCCTTGAGGGAAGGAGAAATGAATTATGGATCATAATCAGCAGACGCTGATCCTCTCGTCTACATATTTTGTGAAACCCAGCTTTTATATACTTAACCCTGGTTTTTGGTTACCAGGACGGCCTGGATTGAACTATTTAAAAATTGCTGTTTGTTACTGGACGGTGGGCTAATTTAGGGGCCAGGGCTTTACATTTCAAATATCCTGTGTCTCTAGCTACAGTACATCTACTATATAATTGTCTAAGGGTCACTTCCGTCTTTCTGTCTTTCAGTCTGTCTGTCTTTCTTTCTGTCACGGATATTCATTGGTTGCGGCCTCTGTCTGTCATGGAATCCAAGTCGCTGATTGGTCGTGGCAAAACGCCCACGACCATTGCCACAACCAATCAGCGACGGGCGCAGTCCGGTGGCAACATGGCCGCTCCTTCCTCCCCGCAGTCAGTGCTCGCTCCGTACTCCCCTCCAGTCAGCGCTCACACAGGGTTAATGGTAGCACTAATGGACCACATTATGCCGCGGTGTAATGCACTCCATTAACGCTGCTATTAACCCTGTGTGACTAACTTTTTTACTATTGATGCTGCCTATGCAGCCTCAATAGTAAAAAGATCTAATGTTAAAAATAATAAAAAAAAATAAAAAATCATCATATACTCACCTTTGCGACGCTCCGGTAACCGCTCCATGCAAGCGGCAGGTTCCGGTGCCAAGGATGGTATGCGACAAGGACCTACCGCGACGTCATCACAGGTCCTGCGAGAAAGACCTGCCATGACGTCACGGTCATGTGACCGCGACGTCATCACAGGTCCTGTGCCCATACCAACCCTGGGTCCGGAAGCTGCCGCGTGCACCGCACACAGAGCCAGGACTTCAACGGAGGGTGAGTATATGTTTATTTTTTATTTTAAGTCTGTATGCTACATGGCTCTGTGCTGTATACTCCGTCGCTGTGCAATATACTACGTGGCTGGGCAATATACTACGTGGCTGGGCAATATACTACGTGGCTGGGCAATATACTACGTGGCTGGGCAATATACTACGTGGCTGGGCAATATACTACGTGGCTGGGCAATATACTACGTGACTGGACAATATACTACGTGACTGGGCAATATACTATGTGGCTGAGCAATATACTACGTGGACATGCATATTCTAGAATACCCGATGCGTTAGAATCGGGCCACCATCTAGTAGGAAATATTCAGCTTGGTTATAATCACCATCTGCCCACACTTTGAAGCTTGGCTCAATAGACCGATGTGTCACAATTGACTCCTCTCAGTATTCTTGCAGGAGACCCCCTTGTGGTTCTGAGTTCCTTCAATAAGAGTAGGCAGAGGTTTTATCGTTTGTATAGAGACAACTAGTTATTTTACTTATGTTATAGTTTCTCTTACAGGAGGCTTATAAGCCATGCATTGCTCCTCTGGGAGACTAAGGCTGCCGTCACACTAGCAGTATTTGGTCAGTATTTGGTCAGTATTTCACATCAGTATTTGTAAGCCAAAACCAGGAGTGGGTGATAAATACAGAAGGGGTGCATATGTTTCTATTATACTTTTCCTCTATTTGTTCCACTCCTGGTTTTGGCTTACAAATACTGATGTAAAATACTGACCAAATACTGCTAGTGTGACGGCAGCCTAAATATGTAAATTGCCTCTTCAGAGACGAAGAGGACTAGAACGCTAGTCTATTGAAAGTACCAATCCTAAAAGTTAATATGGACCCTTTAATATGCCTTGCCACATGACTTGGGATAAAAGCCAAACCAGAATCTCAATTTGCAGACTCTAATGCCACCTATTGGAAGTAGCAATCCCTTTAGTCGTCTTCCTCTCTGAAGAGGCAATTTGCTTCATGGAATTGAATTTATATTGCCAAGGCCACTAACTTTTCAAATAGAATAAGTACAATGTTTAAATGCTAGATCTTCACTGATCACTTATAAAATTGATATGGCTATATGAAGTTTAGCTATAAATTGTATATTACATAACTGAAAGTATTAATAACATTATTCATCTTTACAAAACTGATGTATAGAGTGAACAAAATCAAAATGTCAAAAATAGATGTCAGCATATCACCTTGTTCAAGCTACATGTCAATAGGTCTTTAAATGTTTTCCCTGACATCATCCCATAGCAGCTGTCGCTGTACATCCAGTGACCTCTTTAATGGTGCAAATCAAAATGGGAAGAAATTCTATGAAACGACTCTTCCACATGCAAATACTAAGGATTTTCAAGCAATTAAAGGTTAATACAAAAACTTCCTTTTGCCTGAGTTACAAAGTAAATTGTTAGTAAAGCGATTAGATAGATTAAAATAGTTGCATGATTGGGCCTTTGTAAAGCATTTGCTGTCAAGTGGGATTATAAAGTCTGACTAATATCACTAATACACTTTGCCCTTAAATCCACAGTCTCTGTATTATTATTCTGGTTTTCTTAACCCTTTAACAACCGCCGATATGCCTTTTAACGGTGGCAATTAAGGGTACTTATGCCTCAGCGCCGCTTTTTAGTGGCACTGAGAAACAAGTGTATAGCGCCCATCAGAGTCAGAATTTCTCCGGGGTCTCCGCTACCGAAGATAGCGGAGACCCCAGAGGACATAATTTGGGTCAGTTTTTACTGACCCCAGTGTTGCGATCGCTGTTATTAATGGTATAACGGCGACCGCCAAAAAAAGTCAGATTTTGCATTTAATTTCTCTCTCTGATGTGATCGCACGTCAGAAGAGAGAGAATAATGGGGTCCACTGATCCACCCCGGTATCTCTGATGTCCCTGCAACCCCCCGCGAAGTCCCCCGGGTCACCGGCGTCTTCTTTAGGGAAGAAAATGGCAGGCGCATGCACAGTGCGCCCGCCGAGATCTGCCGGCCGGCACCCAGCAACAATAGGAAATTTTTCCTATTGGTTCATTTCAGTGGCGTATCTAGGGAGGGGCAGCCGGGGCAGGCGCAGTCGGGCCGCCTAAAGCGGCGGTCCGCAATGTCTCCCTTGGCGGCTGCATTCTGCCGCCCCCCGCACTGGGAGTCAGCTGTTCTCTGTGCCGACTGTCAAGTTGACAGCCTACATAGAGAAACTGCAGCGCGCCGGATCCCAGTGTTCAATTGTACTGCATCTGAGATGCGAGTACAATTGAAGCTCTGACTACCGGGTCAGAGCGACGCCAGCAGCACGATCAGGTCATGTGATCACGCTGCTGACGTCACTCGCCCGCGCTGCAGAGCAGAGGCAGAGACGCAGATCGGTGGTAAGTGCTCCAGTGGAGCTGAAGACACCGAAGGTGCAGGGGGGGTTTAATGTGAGTGGGAATGGGGGGGGATATATTGTGGGGGGATTTAATGTGAGTGGGGATGGTGGGATTTATTATTGGACTAGATGGTGGCCCGATTCTAACATATCGGGTATTCTAGAATATGTAGGTAGTATATAGCACAGGCTACGTACTATATTGCACAGTGACATAGTATATAACACATCCGACGTATTATATAACAGAGCTACGTAGTATGTAACACAGTGTACATAGTATATAGCAGAGCTACGTAGTATATAACACAGCCACGTAGTATATAACATAGCCACGTAGTGTATTGCACAGCTACGTAGTGTATTGCACAGGCACGTAGTATATTGGTCAGCCACGTAGTATATAGCAGAGCCACGCAGTATATAACAAAGCCACGCCGTATATTGTAGTATATTTCTCTGCCACGTAGTATATAACAGAGCCACGTAGTATATTGCACAGTCGACGTAGTATATAACAGAACCGACACAGCCTCATAGTATATTGCACAGCTACGTAGTATATAGCACAGAGCACGTAGTATATTGCACAGCCACGTAGTATATTGGACAGTCACGTTGTATATTGTACAGTCACGTTGTATATTGCCCAGCTACATAGTATATAGCACAGAGATGTGGTATATAACAGAGCCCACGCAGTATGTAACACAGCCCACGTAGTATATAGCAATGTGGGCACTATATGCGTGGTTAAAAAAGACTTAAAATAAAAAATAAGCATGTACTCACCTTCCGAAGGCCCCTTGAAGTCCTGGCGCCTGTGTGCGGTGCACGCGGTAGCTTCCGGTCCCAGGGTTGATATGAGCGCAGGACCTGTGATGACGTCGCGGTCACATGACTGTGACGTCATGACAGGTGTCCTTCTCGCATAGCATCCTTGGCACCGGAACCTGCCGCTTGCAGTGCCGAGGACAGCAGGCGACGACGGAGGGTGAGAATAACTTTTTTTTTAAAATTATTATTACTTGTAACATTAGATCGTTTTACTATTGATGCTGCATACCCAGCATCAATAGTAAAAAGTTGGTCACAAAAAAAAGGTTAATAGCTGCATTAATGGAGTGCCTTACACCGTGGTCCGTTAACTCTGGCATTAACCCTGTGTGAGCGCTCAGCGCTGACTGCAGGGCAGTAAAGCAGTGGCCATTTCGCTGCCAGACTATGGCCGTCGCTGATTGGTCGTGGCAATGGTTGTGGGCGTTTTGCCACGACCAATCAGCGACTTGGATTTCCATGACAGACAGAGGCCGCGACCAATGAATATCCGTGACAGACAGACAGAAAGACAGACAGAGAGACGGAAGTGACCCTTAGGCAATTATATAGTAGACTAGATGGTGGCCCGATTCTAACGCATTGGGTATTCTAGAATATGTACAGTATGTAGTTTATTTATGAAGATTTTAGAATAATATATTGAATACACAGGATTCGGCCGGCCGCAACCAATTAGCGAAGCGTGGTTCAAATCCCGCACCAATTCGCGGCCGACTGTGCCTGTTGCTGATTCTTCGTGGCCGGCCACGTAGTATATAGCACAGCCACGTAGTTTATAACAGCCCACGTAGTAAATAGCACAGCCACGTAGTATATAGCACAGCCACGTAGTATATAACACAACCCACGGAGTATATAGCACAGCCACGTAGTATATAGCACAGCCCACGGAGTGTATAACAGCCCACATAGCATATAACACAGCCACGTAGTTTATAACAGCCCACATAGCATATAACACAGATCACGTAGTATATAACAGCCCATGCACGCAGTATATAACACAGGCCATGTAGTGTATAACACAGGCCACATAGTGTATAACACAGGCCACCTAGTGTATAACACAGCCCACGAAGTATATAGCACAGCCACGTAGTATATTGCACAGCCCACACCGTATATTGCACAGCCCACGTAGTACATTGCAGCCCACGTAGTACATTGCACAGCCCACGTAGTACATTGCACAGCCCACGCAGTATATTGCACAGCCCATGAGGTACATAGCACAGCCCACGTAGTACATAGCACAGCCCACGTAGTACATAGCACAGCCCACGTAGTACATTGCACAGTCCACGTAGTCATTGCACAGCCCACGCAGTACATTGCACAGCCCACTCAGTACATTGCACAGCCCACACAGTACATTGCACAGCCCACGTAGTACATTGCACAGCCCACGTAGTACATTGCACAGCCCACATAGTACATTGCACAGCCCACGCAGTACATTGCACAGCCCACGTAGTATATTGCACAGCCCACGTAGTATATAGCAGAGCCCACGCAGTATATAGCACAGCCCACGCAGTATATAGCACAACCCACGCAGTATATAGCACAGCCCATGCAGTATATTGCACAGCCCATGCAGTATATTGCACAGCCCACGCAGTATATTGCACAGCCCACGTAGTATATTGAACAACCCACGTAGTATATAGCAATGTGGGCATCATATCCCTGTTAAAAAAAAGAATTAAAATAAAAAATAGTTATATACTCACCTTCCGTCGGCCCCCGGATCCAAGCAAAGCGTTTACCAATGCTCCTCGCGCGCTCCGGTCTCAAGAGTGCATTGCGGTCTCGTGAGATGATGATGTGGCGGTCTCGCGAGATGATGATGTAGCAGTCTCGCGAGAGTCCGCTACGTCATTATCTCGCAAGACCGCAATGCATAGACCAGCCACCGGAGCGTCGCGAGGAGCGGGAAAGGCCTGGGCTGGATCCGGAAGGTGAGTATATAATGATTTTTTATTTTTAACATTAAATCCCGCCCAATGTCGCTGATTGGTCGCGCCGGCTGGGCGCGAGCCATCAGCGAAGCGGGATTTAAATCCCGCAGCAATGTCGCTGATTGGTCGTGCCGGCTGGGCGCAAGCAATCAGCGAAGCGGGATTTAAATCCTGCGCCAATAGTGCTGATTGGTCGCGTGCGCCGGCTGGGCACGAGCAATCAGCGAAGTGGGATTTAAATCCCGCGTCAATGTCGCTGATTGGTCGCATCGGCTGGGCGCGACCAATCAGTGAAGTGTGATTTAAATCCCGCGCCAATGTCTCTGATTGGTCGCGTGGGATTTAATTCCCACTTCACTGATTGGTCGCGCCGGTTGATTGGTTGCGCCGGTTGGGCGCGACCAATCAGCGAAGCGGGATTTAAATCCCACGCGACCAATCAGCGAAGTGGGATTTAAATCCCGCGCCAATGTCTGGGGGGGTAGTACAGAGGGGGTACTGACTGCAGGGGAGTAGGGAGCCGCCGGACTGTGCCCGTCGCTCCCAAGAATGCATTGCGGTCTCGCGAGGCCGCTACATCATCATCTCGCGAGACCGCAATGCATGGATCGGTCACCAGAGCGTCGCGAGGAGCGGGAAAGGCCTGGGCTGGATCCGGAAATTGAGTATATAATGATTTTTTATTTTTTTAAATTATTTTTAACATTAAATCACACAGGGTTAATAGCAGCGTTAACGAAGTGTGTTACACCGGCATTCCACAAAAAAATCTTAAAGGGGACCTGTCACCCCGTTTTTTCAATATGAGATAAAAATACCGTTAAATAGGGCCTGAGCTGTGCTTTACAATAGGGTATTTTTTGTCCCCTGATTCCCCACCTATGCTGCCGAAATACCTTACTAAAGTCGCCTTTTTCGCCTGTCAATCATGTTGGTCAAATGGGCGTGCTTAAATCCTTGTTTCTCCCCCGCTCCTCGGCGTGTCTGACGTAAATTCGATCTGTGAATCGCACGGATCGCGTTCTTTTTTGGCAGTTGCGCAGTGCATTCTGCTCTTGCGCATTATGTTTTGCCCAACTGTGGGCATAGCATACAGCACATCACCGCGCATGCGGTGCATGCCCAGTGATGTGCTGTATGCTATGCCCACAGTTGGGCAAAGCATAATGCGCAGGCGCAAGAGCAGAATGCACTGCGCAACTGCCAAAAAAGAGCGTGATGTGTGCGATTCACAGATCGAATTTACGTCAGACACGCCGAGGAGCGGGGGGGAGAGAAACAGGGATTTAACCATGCCCATTTGACCAGCGTGATTGACAGACGAAAACGGCGACTTTAGTATGACAGGTTCCCTTTAATTCATCCAAGTGTAATTGACAGCTATGCATAGCCAAATGTGCACTAGCCTACAGGGGGTGAAAATAAATTACAGGAGTTTTCTGGGCTTACAATATTGATACCACTATCTTGGTATAAGTCATCAATTTCAGTTTCATAGAAGCTTTGAACGACCACTGCACAGTTAATGGAGCTCTGCTTTCCAACTATGTTCACTGTTTACATCCAGCTGGAGTTGAAAATAGCTGATTGGTGTGAGTGCCGTGTGCCAGATCCTCCTCAGATTTACTATTGATAGGTCATTTATGTCTTTGGCCTAGAAAACTCTTTGACCTGAATTCCCTTGCTACAGATGTTATCTTAAGTGAACTCCCACACTACCATTTATCTAAAACAAAACCCATTCAAATGCATAGAACCAATTTTCAGAAGCAGAAATTTCTGCAACAAAATCTGCATCGTAGGATGCTAGCCTTAGGATGTATTTTTAACCTGAAATTTGATTTACTGAAACGGAATCTGTCAGTAACATTCGTACTAGGTTAGCAGAGTTACTGCAGGTAAGGACAATGTTAAGCCTTTCTAAGGATACCTGTTTGTTCGCTGTGTGGTGCTCCCTCGCTCTGACATTCATCTTTACTTCATATGTCAGTTAGCATCACAAGTGATGCAGGAGGCGTATGGGTGGCACCCCAGGATCCTGGTCTTCACCGTAACATTGCTTCCCTCATGGGGGGAGTGGTGTTACGTTTGGAGGCAAGAAAGGATAACTGTCACCAGGTAAACACAAGCATGCAACATGTTCAAACTCTGTTATGGCCGGCAATCAGGCAACACAGTGTGCAGTAATCAGCGCACATACAGAGATCTGGCAATAACCAAAAACAATAGGACGAGCTCTGAGACGTGGAATCTCTGTAGACTGCAGTACCTAATCTATCCTCACACAACTATAAGCAGCAGTGGATTGCGCCTATCACTACCTATGCAACTCGGCACTGCCTGAGGAGCTGACTAGCCTGAAGATAGAAATACAAGCCTGACTTACCTCAGAGAAATACCCCAAAGGAATAGGCAGCCCCCCACATATAATGACTGTTAGCAAGATGAAAAGACAAACGTAGGAATGAAATAGATTCAGCAAAGTGAGGCCCGATATTCTAGACAGAGCGAGGATAGCAAAGAGAACTATGCAGTCTACAAAAAACCCTAAAACGAAAACCACGCAAAGGGGCAAAAAGACCCACCGTGCCGAACTAACAGCACGGCGGTGCACCCCTTTGCTTCTCAGAGCTTCCAGCAAAAGTTAATAGCAAGCTGGACAGAAAAAACAGAAAACAAACTAGAAGCACTTATCTAGCAGAGCAGCAGGCCCAAGGAAAGATGCAGTAGCTCAGATCCAACACTGGAACATTGACAAGGAGCCAGGAAGACAGACTCAGGTGGAGCTAAATAGCAAGGCAGCCAACGAGCTCACCAAAACACCTGAGGGAGGAAGCCCAGAGACTGCAATACCACTTGTGACCACAGAAGTGAACTCAGCCACAGAATTCACAACAGTACCCCCCCCTTGAGGAGGGGTCACCGAACCCTCACCAGAACCCCCAGGCCGACCAGGATGAGCCACATGAAAGGCACGAACAAGATCTGGGGCATGGACATCAGAGGCAAAAACCCAGGAATTATCTTCCTGAGCATAACCCTTCCATTTGACCAGATACTGGAGTTTCCGTCTAGAGACACGAGAATCCAAAATCTTCTCCACAATATACTCCAATTCCCCCTCCACCAAAACAGGGGCAGGAGGCTCCACAGATGGAACCATAGGTGCCACGTATCTCCTCAACAACGACCTATGGAATACATTATGTATGGAAAAGGAGTCTGGGAGGGTCAGACGAAAAGACACCGGATTGAGAATCTCAGAAATCCTATACGGACCAATAAAACGAGGTTTAAATTTAGGAGAGGAAACCTTCATAGGAATATGACGAGAAGATAACCAAACCAAATCCCCAACACGAAGTCGGGGTCCCACACGGCGTCTGCGATTAGCGAAAAGCTGAGCCTTCTCCTGGGACAAGGACAAATTGTCCAGATCTGCTGCAACCTGTCCACCACAGAATCCACACCAGGACAGTCCGAAGACTCAACCTGTCCTGAAGAGAAACGAGGATGGAACCCAGAATTGCAGAAAAATGGAGAGACCAAGGTAGCCGAGCTGGCCCGATTATTAAGGGCGAACTCAGCCAACGGCAAAAATGACACCCAATCATCCTGGTCAGCGGAAACAAAACATCTCAGATATGTTTCCAAGGTCTGATTGGTTCGTTCGGTCTGGCCATTAGTCTGAGGATGGAAGGCCGAGGAGAAAGATAGGTCAATGCCCATCCTACCACAAAAGGCTCGCCAGAACCTCGAGACAAACTGGGAACCTCTGTCAGAAACAATATTCTCAGGAATGCCATGTAAACGAACCACATGCTGGAAGAACAAAGGCACCAAATCAGAGGAGGAAGGCAATTTAACCAAGGGCACCAGATGGACCATTTTAGAAAAGCGATCACAGACCACCCAAATGACCGACATTTTTTGAGAAACGGGAAGGTCAGAAATGAAATCCATCGAAATATGTGTCCAAGGCCTCTTCGGGACCGGCAAGGGCAAAAGCAACCCACTGGCACGTGAACAGCAGGGCTTAGCCCTAGCACAAATTCCACAGGACTGCACAAAAGCACGCACATCCCGTGACAGAGATGGCCACCAGAAGGATCTAGCAACCAACTCCCTGGTACCAAAGATTCCTGGATGACCGGCCAGCACCGAACAATGAAGTTCAGAGATAACTTTACTAGTCCACCTATCAGGGACGAACAGTTTCTCGGCCGGACAACGATCAGGTTTATTAGCCTGAAATTTCTGCAACACTCTCCGCAAATCAGGGGAGATGGCAGACACAATGACTCCTTCCTTGAGGATACTCGCCGGCTCAGATAACCCCGGAGAGTCGGGCACAAAACTCCTAGACAGAGCATCCGCCTTCACATTTTTAGAGCCCGGAAGGTATGAAATCACAAAATCAAAACGAGCAAAAAATAACGACCAACGGGCCTGTCTAGGATTCAAGCGCTTGGCAGACTCAAGATAAGTAAGGTTCTTATGATCAGTCAATACCACCACGCGATGCTTAGCACCCTCAAGCCAATGACGCCACTCCTCGAATGCCCACTTCATGGCCAGCAACTCTCGGTTGCCCACATCATAATTACGCTCAGCAGCAGAAAATTTCCTGGAAAAGAAAGCACATGGTTTGAACACTGAGCAACCAGAACCTCTCTGTGACAAAACCGCCCCTGCACCAATCTCAGAAGCATCAACCTCGACCTGGAACGGAAGAGAAACATCAGGTTGACACAACACAGGGGCACAGCAAAAACGACGCTTCAACTCCTGAAAAGCTTCCACGGCAGCAGAAGACCAATTAACCAAATCAGCACCCTTCTTGGTCAAATCGGTCAATGGTCTGGCAATGCTAGAAAAATTACAGATGAAGCGACGATAAAAATTAGCAAAGCCCAGGAATTTCTGCAGACTTTTTAGAGATGTCGGCTGAGTCCAATCCTGGATGGCCTGAACCTTAACTGGATCCATCTCGATAGTAGAAGGGGAAAAGATGAACCCCAAAAATGAAACTTTCTGCACACCGAAGAGACACTTTGATCCCTTCACGAACAAGGAATTAGCACGCAGTACCTGGAAAACCATTCTGACTTGCTTCACATGAGACTCCCAATCATCTGAGAAGATCAAAATGTCATCCAAGTAAACAATCAAGAATTTATCCAGATACTCACGGAAAATGTCATGCATAAAAGACTGAAAAACAGATGGAGCATTGGCAAGTCCGAACGGCATCACCAGATACTCAAAATGACCCTCGGGCGTATTAAATGCCGTTTTCCATTCATCTCCCTGCCTGATTCTCACCAGATTATACGCACCACGAAGATCAATCTTAGTAAACCAACTAGCCCCCTTAATCCGAGCAAACAAGTCAGAAATCAATGGCAAGGGATACTGAAACTTAACAGTGATCTTATTAAGAAGGCGGTAATCAATACACGGTCTTAGCGAACCATCCTTCTTGGCTACAAAAAAGAACCCTGCTCCCAATGGTGACGACGATGGGCGAATATGTCCCTTCTCCAGGGACTCCTTCACATAACTGCGCATAGCGGTGTGTTCAGGTACGGACAAATTAAATAAACGACCCTTAGGGAATTTACTACCAGGAATCAAATCGATAGCACAATCACAATTCCTATGCGGAGGTAGGGCATCAGACTTGGACTCTTCAAATACATCCTGAAAGTCCGACAAGAACTCTGGGATGTCAGAAGGAATGGATGACGAAATAGACAAAAATGGAACATCACCATGTACTCCCTGACAACCCCAGCTGGTTACCGACATAGAGTTCCAATCCAATACTGGATTATGGGTTTGTAGCCATGGCAACCCCAACACGACCACATCATGCAAATTATGCAGTACCAGAAAGCGAATAACTTCCTGATGTGCAGGAGCCATGCACATGGTCAGCTGGGCCCAGTACTGAGGCTTATTCTTGGCCAAAGGTGTAGCATCAATTCCTCTCAACGGAATAGGACACCGCAAAGGCTCCAAGAAAAATCCACAACGTTTAGCATAATCCAAATCCATCAGATTCAGGGCAGCGCCTGAATCCACAAACGCCATGACAGAATACGATGACAAAGAGCACATTAAGGTAATGGACAAAAGGAATTTGGACTGTACAGTACCAATAACGGCAGAGCTATCGAACCGCCTAGTGCGTTTAGGACAATTAGAAATAGCATGAGTAGAATCACCACAATAGAAACACAGTCTGTTCAGACGTCTGTGTTCTTGCCGTTCTACTTTAGTCATAGTCCTGTCGCACTGCATAGGCTCAGGTTTACTCTCAGACAATACCGCCAGATGGTGCACAGATTTACGCTCGCGCAAGCGACGACCGATCTGAATGGCCAAGGACATAGACTCATTCAAACCAGCAGGCATAGGAAATCCCACCATTACATCCTTAAGAGCTTCAGAGAGACCCTTTCTGAACAAAGCCGCTAGTGCAGATTCATTCCACAGAGTGAGTACTGACCACTTCCTAAATTTCTGACAATATACTTCTACATCATCCTGACCCTGGCATAAAGCCAGCAGATTTTTCTCAGCCTGATCCACTGAATTAGGCTCATCGTAAAGCAATCCCAGCGCCTGGAAAAATGCATCAACATTACTCAATGCAGAATCTCCTGGTGCAAGAGAAAACGCCCAGTCCTGTGGGTCGCCGCGCAAAAAAGAAATAATAATCAAAACCTGTTGAATAGGATTACCAGAAGAATGAGGTTTCAAGGCCAAAAATAGCTTACAATTATTTCTGAAGCTCAGGAACTTAGTTCTGTCACCAAAAAACAAATCAGGAATCGGAATTCTTGGTTCTAGCATCGATTTCTGATCAATAGTATCTTGAATCTTTTGTACATTTACAACGAGATTATCCATTGAGGAGCACAGAGCCTGAATATCCATGTCCACAGCTGTGTCCTGAAGCACTCTAATGTCTAGGGGAAAAAAAAGACTGAAGACAGAGCTAAGAAAAAAAAATGATGTCAGGATTTCTTTTTTCCCTCTATTGGGAATCATTGGTGTGGCTCCTTGTACTGTTATGGCCGGCAATCAGGCAACACAGTGTGCAGTAATCAGCGCACATACAGAGATCTGGCAATAACCAAAAACAATAGGACGAGCTCTGAGACGTGGAATCTCTGTAGACTGCAGTACCTAATCTATCCTCACACAACTATAAGCAGCAGTGGATTGCGCCTATCACTACCTATGCAACTCGGCACTGCCTGAGGAGCTGACTAGCCTGAAGATAGAAATACAAGCCTGACTTACCTCAGAGAAATACCCCAAAGGAATAGGCAGCCCCCCACATATAATGACTGTTAGCAAGATGAAAAGACAAACGTAGGAATGAAATAGATTCAGCAAAGTGAGGCCCGATATTCTAGACAGAGCGAGGATAGCAAAGAGAACTATGCAGTCTACAAAAAACCCTAAAACGAAAACCACGCAAAGGGGCAAAAAGACCCACCGTGCCGAACTAACAGCACGGCGGTGCACCCCTTGCTTCTCAGAGCTTCCAGCAAAAGTTAATAGCAAGCTGGACAGAAAAAACAGAAAACAAACTAGAAGCACTTATCTAGCAGAGCAGCAGGCCCAAGGAAAGATGCAGTAGCTCAGATCCAACACTGGAACATTGACAAGGAGCCAGGAAGACAGACTCAGGTGGAGCTAAATAGCAAGGCAGCCAACGAGCTCACCAAAACACCTGAGGGAGGAAGCCCAGAGACTGCAATACCACTTGTGACCACAGAAGTGAACTCAGCCACAGAATTCACAACAAAACTCCAGGCCACCAGGGGGAGCTTTTGATCCTATTTACTAGGTGACTCCTCATATATATGGTAGTTTGAAGAGAAAGTTAGACAGAGTTTGTGCCAGGAAGCAGACTGGAGCAGTCTGAGGCAGAAGAAGGTGTACGGAGCTGTGTAGCCGCAGTGCTGCAGCTCCTGGGAAGAGATCATACGAAAGCCGAATATATTGCAGTGAGCGTGTAGGGGAGAGAGAAGCATAGGAGAGTAAGACCAGTGGGAGACCAGCCACGAGCAGGCTGCCTCCATCTGAAGTGCAGATAACGGTAGCCGGAACACCAAGGTTGTAAGGGACTCCACGACCTACATCAGAGACCGGCAGGACAGCTGAACTGCAAGTTAACTGTCCGCCTTAATACCCAGGAGGCACGGTGACACCTATAGAGTCCGGGGCATGCTAGAGTCCCTGTAAAAAGGCTCAAGTCACCAGTCATACAGGCTATGTCCTATCCTATACGGGGGACAGAGAAGCTGTGATATGAAGCCATAGGCAGTAAGGAACTACAACACCACCGTGCTAGAGGAAGGCTTTAATCTTCACCTGATAAGGGGACTCCCAACTTGCCTCCAAGCCGGCCGGACCCTGCCTGCCCTGTGATCTGGTGCCCTGGACTGTGACTGCCTAAAGTCTTCAGTAAACAAGGTAAAGAAACTGCAAACCTGTGCCCTCGTTCTTTACTGCACCTTTCACCATCTTCCATCTACGCACCGGGAGCCCTGGGGATATACTTTACCTGTGGGATGGTATACCATCTAGCCTCCATAACATCATCCCAGAGGACCCATTAAAGCAGCGTCGGTTCCCACTGACCGAATACCACAGGTGGCGTCACGAACATAAACTTTATTCACCAAATCCCCTTTAAAGACTTTCCCCTTTTACATGGGCTCCCAGGGCCACGGACCAGGTTGCCACCGTGACATCCCCCTGTGAACACCGGACCCGGTACCGGGTACCCCACGGCCCTGGTGGGCGACTCATATGCACTTGCAGTCCTTGGCTCCTCTACGCTTGTCCCCACTAGTGCCACTCTCCTCTCTTGATTGACAATGACTGTTTTTCATGCTCGGAGGGACTTTTTTGCCTCCTTTCATTATGAAATCCATAAGTTCTTTACTTTTTATGTTTTTTTTAAAGTGATTGCATGCTTTCTTTGGGTGTATTTGTTATGCTTATTTTTCAAGATGCATGTTTATGCGCATTTTTTATGGTGTATGGGAATGCAGAAAATGTTAGTTACGATATTAATTTATTTTTACTCACTTAATACATAAAAAAAATGTTAAAGAGAACCTGTTACCTGATTGTTTTATGCACCATGGAAGCAGGGCTGGACTGGGACTAAAATTCAGCCCAGGCATTTGAAGTTACACAGGCCCACTTGTCACATGGTGACTGTATAATATCTTTGTACACTTGTAGGTTACAAGAACTGAGGGGAGTGTAACATGACTATATAACATATAATTACAGCTGTATCCAGCATTACAGCTCGGTCCTATTTATTGCTTTCAGTTGCATTACCAAGAAAAGCCGCTACTTTACCTAAATAACTGGATCTCGTAGATAATGAAAGGATGAGACGACCAAAGGCTATGGAACCTCATTCTGATGCTCCATAAACTTTACCTGCAGCCACTTTTGGTTCCACTGCGCAGCACGGGACCCGGTGACTCTGAAGAGCTGTGACATCAGTAACGTTACCGCTCTTCAGATATCCTGGGTCTTGCGCTGAGCTCGGCGACTGTGGAGAGCGGTATTGTTACTATCGTCACCGCTCTTCAGAGTCGCTGGGTCTCGCCAGGTATGGGCTAGTAGTGGGGGCGTCTGATAGACACCTCTCCATTACTACACCATGGATTGATAGCAGCTGACATTACACAGCTGAAATCAACCCTAAAACTCATTACACATACCAGAATTAAATGCTCTGGTGGCTGGGAAAAGCAGTAGAGTAAAGGTACCGTCACATTAAGCAACGCTGCAGCGATAGAGACAACGATGCCGATCGCTGCAGCGTCGCTGTTTAGTCGTTGTGTGGTCGCTGGAGAGCTGTCACACAGACAGCTCTCCAGCGACCAATGATGCTGAAGTCCCCGGGTAACCAGGGTAAACATTGGGTTACTAAGCGCAGGGCCGTGCTTAGTAACCCGATGTTTACCCTGGTTACCATTGTAAATGTAAAAAAAAAAAACACTACATACTTACATTCCGGTGTCTGTCGCATCCCCCGGCATCAGCTTCCCTGCACTGTGTAAGCGCCGACCGTAAAGCAGAGCGGTGACGTCACCGCTGTGCTCTGCTTTACGGCCGTCCGGCACTAACACAGTGCAGGGAAGCTGATGCTGGGGGACGCGACAGACACTGGAATGTAAGTATGTAGTAGTTTTTTTTTACATTTACAATGGTAACCAGGGTAAATATCGGGTTACTAAGCGTGGCCCTGCGCTTAGTAACCCGATGTTTACCCTGGTTACCAGTGAAGACATCGCTGGATCGGCGTCACACACGCCGATTCAGCGATGTCAGCAGGTGATCCAGCAACGAAATAAGGTTCTGGCCTTCTAGCTCCGACCAGCGATGTCACAGCAGGATCCTGATCGCTGCTGCGTGTCAAACACAACGATATCGCTATCCAGGACGCTGCAACGTCACGGATCACTATCGTTATCATTGTTAAGTTGTTCAGTGTGAAGGTACCTTTAGTGCTATTCCCAGGCGCCGGGTACTAACTACAACTGTCATCATCCTTGCCTCATCTCCCTGCGAAGCATTTCTGTTGTATTTACATGCGCTGATCTCAGGCCGCTAAATGAGTTTGATTGACAATACTGAAGTCGTTCGCTTGTTTCCCGACCTCTTTACACCAACTGAGAAAGAATTAAGGGAACACAACAATCACAATTAGATCAATCTGTCCCCATACAGTATCATGTTATCAGCAGCACAACTATAGTTTACCTTTCATAGAAAAATGCGGCAGCACTCACCGGTCCTGGAGTGAGGAAAGTCTTTATTGAGACGTTGTAATACGTCTTCACGGCTCGGGGTCATGGACCCATAGAAGCGCTAGATACAGCGGAAAACGGCCGTCGTCAACCCCTGCACATTCCTGTTGTCACGGCACATCCCCGAGCTGTGAAGATGTATTACCACATGTCTCAATAAAGACTTTCCTCACTCCAGGATCGGTGAGTGCTGCCGCATTTTTCTATGAAAGGATTTCTTACATACCTATGTTCCATGCGAGCACCCATGATCAGCAGGCAGGATTTCAGCTGGTTCAGCACGCGTCTTGTTCTTTCCCCTCGTGCCCCAGCAGTGCTGCTCTATTGTTTTTCTTTTTTGGTACAACTACAGTTTACACCTGCGATGTGCTGCTGAGAACAAGGATTTCTGTTCCCACATAAACAATCCAATCACTCGATGAATAGGCAGCATTTTACTTGTTTAGTATTATACACCCCATAGTCCTCCATATATTACAATGTGCACCTCAGTCCTCCATATAGTATAATATACTCCTCAGTCCTCCATATAGTATAATACACTCCTCAGTCCTCCATATAGTATAATACACTCCTCAGTCCTCCATATAGTATAATACACTCCCCATAGTCCTCCATATAGTATAATACACTCCTAATAGTCCTCCATATAGTATAATGTACTGCCACAGTCCTCCATATAGTATAATACACTCCTCAGTCCTCCAAATAGTATAATACACTCCTCAGTCCTCCATATGGTATAATACACTCCTCATAGTCCTCCATATAGTAGAATACATTCCTCATAGTCCTCCATATATTAAAATACACTGCAATTCCTTCATATAGTATAATATACTCCTCAGTCCTCCATATAGTATAATGTACTGCCACAGTCCTCCATATAGTATAATACACTCCTCAGTCCTCCAAATAGTATAATACACCCCTCAGTCCTCCATATGGTATAATACACTCCTCATAGTCCTCCATATAGTATAATACACTCCTCATAGTCCTCCATATAGTATAATGTATTCCCCATAGTCCTCGATACAGTATAATGCAGCCCACATATAGTATAATGATGCCACCCCAGAGTATAATGCAGCCACCTCACAGAATATATTGTAGCCCCCTGAGTATAATGTAACTCCACAGAGAATATAATGCAGCCCCCTCATATAGTATAATGCAGCCCCTGCATATATAATAAATGGTAGCCCCCTCAAAGAGCATAATGCAGCCCCCATAGAATATAATGTAGCCCCTCCATAGAATATAATACAGCACCCCATAGAATGTAATACAGCCCCCCATAGAATGTAATACAGCCCTCCCCCATAGAATGTAATACAGCCCCCCCACAGAATGTAATGCAGCCAGGCCCCATAGAATGTAATGCAGCCAGCCCCCATAGAATGTAATGCAGCCAGCCCCCATAGAATGTAATGCAGCCAGCCCGCATAGAATGTAATGCAGCACAGCCCCCATAGAATGTAATGCAGCACAGCAGCCATAGAATGTAATGCAGCCAGCCCCCCATAGAATGTAATGCAGCACAGCCCCATAGAATGTAATGCAGCACAGCCCCCATAGAATGTAATGCCGCACAGCCCCCATAGAATGTAATACAGCACAGCCCCCATAGAATGTTATGCAGCACAGCCCCCATAGAATGTAATGCAGCACAGCCCCCATAGAATGTAATGCAGCACAGCCCCCATAGTATGTAATGCAGCCAGTCCCCCATGGAATGGAATGCAGCACAGCCCCCATAGAATGTAATGCAGCACAGCCCCCATAGAATGTAATGCAGCCATCCCCCATAAAATGTAATGCATCCAGCCCCCATAGAATGTAATGCATCCAGCCCCATAGAATGTAATGCAGCACAGCCCCCATAGAATATAATGCAGCACAGCCCCCATAGAATGTAATGCAGCACAGCCCCCATAGAATGTAATGCAGCCAGCCCCCATAGAATGTAATAAATCCCCCCTATAGAATGTAATACAGCCTCCCCAATAGCACAACAATCCAGTTATCACTCATTGATATATTTAAAAAAAAAACACTCTCCTCACCTCTCCTCGTGCCTCGCGCTGCTCCTGGCTCCGGTCTCAGCAGCTGCAGTCTGCCCGCCCGACTGTCATGATCCCACTGGCAGGGGATCACAAAAGGACAAGCACAAAAACAAAACAAGCTCTAGGGTGATGGAACCTGAGCTGACCGCGATCCTGAACCTAAACACACAACTAGCAGTAGCCGGGGAACGTGCCTACGAAGATTCCTAGACGTCTCGCGCCAGCCTAAGGATTAACTTCCCCTATCAGAAGAAACACAGACCTCACTTGCCTCCAGAGAAACACCGCACAGAAAAAGCAGCCCCCCACATGTAATAACGGTGAAATGAGAGGAAAGCACATACGTAGTTATGAAAATAGAATCAGCAAAAATGAGGCCCGCTAAAGCTAGATAGCAGAGGATACAAAAGAGAACTGCGCGGTCAGCGAAAAACCCTTCAAAAAACCATCCTGAAATTACTTGAACTCATGTGCCAACTCATGGAACATGAGGAGTAATTTCAGCCCACTAGAGCTACCAGCAGCAAGGAATCACATATCTGCAAGCCGGACTAAGACAAAAAATAAAGCAAAACGTGGAACAGGAAAATCAAAACTTAGCTTGTCCTGAAGATAATAGACGCAGGGAGCAGAGGAGAAAAGACACGCTGATTACATTGATAGCCGGCGAGGAAATGACAAAAAAGCCAGGTTAAATAGGAAACTCCCATAACCTGATGGAACAGGTGGAGACCAGAGACCGCAGAGAACACAAGTCACCCAGTACCATCAGTAACCACCAGAGGGAGCCCAAAAACAGAACTCACAACAGTACCCCCCCCTTGAGGAGGGGTCACCGAACCCTCACGAGAACCACCAGGGCGACCAGGATGAGCCCTATGAAAAGCACGGACCAAATCGGCAGCATGAACATCAGAGGCAATCACCCAAGAATTATCCTCCTGACCATAACCCTTCCACTTGACCAAATACTGGAGTTTCCGTCTGGAAACACGAGAATCCAAGATCTTCTCCACAACATACTCCAATTCACCCTCCACCAGCACCGGAGCAGGAGGCTCAAGCGAAGGAACAACAGGTACCTCATACTTCCGCAACAACGACCGATGGAACACATTATGAATAGCAAACGATGCCGGAAGATCCAAACGAAACGACACAGGGTTAAGAATTTCCAAGATCCTATAGGGACCGATGAACCGAGGCTTGAACTTAGGAGAAGAGACCTTCATAGGAACAAAACGAGAAGACAACCACACCAAGTCCCCAACAAGAAGTCGAGGACCCACGCGGCGACGGCGATTAGCAAACTGCTGAGCCCTCTCCTGGGACAACTTCAAATTGTCCACCACATGACTCCAAATCCGATGCCACCTATCCACCACCATGTCCACTCCAGGACAATCAGAAGGCTCCACCTGACCAGAGGAAAAACGAGGATGAAACCCGAATTACAAAAGAAAGGAGAAACCAAGGTAGCAGAACTAGCCCGATTATTAAGGGCAAACTCGGCAAGCGGCAAAAAGGAAACCCAGTCATCTTGATCAGCAGAAACAAAACACCTTAAATAAGTTTCTAAAGTCTGATTAGTTCGTTCCGTCTGGCCATTCGTCTGGGGATGGAATGCAGACGAAAAGGACAAATCAATGCCCATCTTAGCACAGAACGTCCGCCAAAATCTAGACACAAACTGGGATCCCCTGTCAGAAACGATGTTCTCCGGAATGCCATGCAAACAGACCACGTTTTGAAAAAACAGAGGGACCAACTCAGAGGAGGAAGGTAACTTAGGCAAGGGTACCAGATGAACCATCTTAGAAAAGCGGTCACACACAACCCATATGACGGACATTTTTTGAGAGACAGGGAGATCCGAAATAAAGTCCATGGAAATGTGCGTCCAAGGTCTCTTCGGGATAGGCAAAGGTGACAACAATCCACTGGCCCGAGAACAGCAAGGCTTAGCTCGAGCGCAAACTCCACAAGACTGCACGAAAGAACGCACATCCCTCGACAAGGAAGGCCACCAAAAAGACCTGGCAACCAAGTCTCTAGTACCAAATATTCCGGGATGACCTGCCAACACAGAAGAATGGACCTCGGAGATGACTCTACTGGTCCAATTATCCGGAACAAACCGTCTTTCCGGCGGACAACGATCAGGTTTATCCGCCTGAAACTCCTGCAAAGCACATCGCAAGTCTGGGGCGACAGCCGACAAAATCACCCCATCCCTAAGGATACCAGTGGGCTCCGAATTTCCAGGGGAGTCAGGCACAAAACTCCTAGAAAGAGCATCCGCCTTCACATTCTTTGAACCTGGCAGGTACGAAACCACAAAATTGAAACGGGAGAAAAACAGTGACCAACGAGCCTGTCTAGGATTCAGACGCTTGGCAGACTCAAGGTACATCAGATTTTTGTGATCAGTCAAGACCACCACACGATGTCTAGCACCCTCAAGCCAATGACGCCACTCCTCAAATGCCCACTTCATGGCCAAAAGCTCCCGATTACCAACATCATAATTCCGTTCAGCGGGCGAAAATTTTCTAGAAAAGAACGCACATGGCTTCATCACTGAGCCATCGGAGCTTCTCTGTGACAAAACCGCCCCCGCTCCGATCTCGGAAGCATCAACCTCAACCTGAAAAGGAAGCGACGTATCTGGCTGACACAACACAGGAGCCGAAGAAAACCGGCGCCTAAGTTCCTGAAAGGCCTCCACAGCCGCAGGAGACCAATCAGTAACATCAGCACCCTTTTTAGTCAAATCCGTCAAAGGCTTAACAACACTAGAAAAATTAGTTATGAAGCGACGATAAAAATTAGCAAAGCCTAAGAACTTCTGTATACTCTTAAGAGATGTAGGCTGCGTCCAGTCACAAATAGCCTGAACCTTGACGGGATCCATCTCAATAGTAGAAGGGGAAAAAATATACCCCAAAAAAGAAATCTTCTGGACTCCAAAGAGACATTTAGAACCCTTTACAAACAAAGAATTGGCCCGCAGAACCTGAAACACCTTCCTGACTTGCTGAACATGAGACTCCCAGTCATCAGAAAAAACCAAAACATCATCCAAATACACGATAATAAATTTATCCAGATATTCACGGAAAATATCGTGCATAAAAGACTGGAAGACAGAAGGAGCATTAGAAAGTCCAAAAGGCATCACCAAATACTCGAAATGGCCCTCAGGCGTATTAAATGCGGTTTTCCACTCATCACCCTGCCTTATCCGCACAAGATTATACGCACCCCGAAGATCAATCTTAGTGAACCATTTAGCCCCCTTAATGCGAGCGAACAAATCAGTCAACAATGGCAAAGGATACTGATATTTGACTGTAATCTTATTCAAAAGACAATCTATGCAAGGCCTCAAGGAACCATCCTTTTTGGCCACAAAAAAAAAAACCTGCTCCCAAAGTGGACAAAGATGGACGGATATGTCCCTTTTCCAAGGACTCCTTAACATAATTCTGCATAGCAGTATGCTCTGGCACTGACAGATTGAACAAACGACCTTTAGGGAATTTACTGCCAGGAATCAAATCTATAGCACAATCGCAATCCCTGTGAGGAGGAAGCGAACTGAGCTTAGGCTCCTCAAAAACCTCCCGATAATCAGACAGAAATACCGGAACCTCAGAAGGAGTAGATGAAGCGATAGAAATCGGAGATGCATTATCATGAACCCCCTGACATCCCCAGCTTAACACAGACATTGTTTTCCAGTCCAGGACTGGGTTATGAGTTTGTAACCATGGCAGACCAAGCACTAAGACATCATGTAAATTATACAGTACCAGGAAGCGAATCACCTCCTGATGAACGGGAGTCATACGCATGGTCACTTGTGTCCAGTACTGAGGTTTATTCATAGCCAAAGGTGTAGAGTCAATTCCTTTCAAAGGAATAGGAACTTCCAGAGGTTCCAGACTAAACCCACAGCGATTGGCAAATGACCAATCCATAAGACTCAGGGCAGCGCCTGAATCCACATAGGCATCGACGGAAATGGATGATAATGAACAAATCAGCGTCACAGACAGAATGAACTTAGACTGTAAAGTACCAATGGCAACAGGCTTATCAACCTTTTTTGTGCGTTTAGAGCATGCTGATATAACATGAGCTGAATCACCACAATAAAAACACAATCCATTTTTCCGCCTATAATCTTGCCGTTCACTTCTGGACTGAATTCTATCACATTGCATTATCTCAGGTGCCTGTTCAGAAGACACCGCCAAATGGTGCACAGGTTTGCGCTCCCGTAAATGCCGATCAATCTGAATAGCCATAGTCATGGACTCATTCAGACCTGTAGGCGCCGGGAACCCCACCATAACGTCTTTAATGGCCTCAGAAAGGCCATCTCTGAATTTTGCAGCCAGAGCGCACTCATTCCACTGAGTAAGCACCGACCATTTCCGAAATTTCTGACAATATATTTCTGCTTCATCTTGCCCCTGAGAGAGAGCCAATAAAGCTTTTTCAGCCTGAATCTCTAGGTTAGGTTCCTCATAGAGCAAACCCAATTCCAGAAAAAACGCATCCACATTGAGCAACGCAGGATCCCCTGGTGCCAATGCAAATGCCCAATTCTGAGGGTCACCCCGCAGGAAAGATATAACAATCTTGACCTGCTGAGCAGGGTCTCCAGAGGAGCGAGATTTCAAGGAAAGAAACAACCTGCAACTGTTCCTAAAATTCAGAAAACTAGATCTATCTCCAGAAAAAAACTCTGGAATAGGAATTCTAGGTTCCGACATAGGCGTATGTACAACAAAATCTTGTATATTTTGAACCTTAGCAGCAAGATTATTCAGGCTGGAAGCCAAACTCTGGACATCCATGATAAACAGCTGAGGTCAGAGCCATTCAAGGATTAAGAGGAGGAAAAAAAAAAAAAAAAAACTTCCTCAGACTAATTTTCCTCCTACTTCAGCCAAAACGATGACCAATTTTTTTTTTCTTTAGGCCGGCTATACTGTCATGATCCCAATGGCAGGGGATCACAAAAGGACAAGCACAAAAACAAAACAAGCTCTAGGGTGATGGAACCTGAGCTGACCGCGATCCTGAACCTAAACACACAACTAGCAGTAGCCGGGGAACGTGCCTACGAAGATTCCTAGACGTCTCGCGCCAGCCTAAGGATTAACTTCCCCTATCAGAAGAAACACAGACCTCACTTGCCTCCAGAGAAACACCGCACAGAAAAAGCAGCCCCCCACATGTAATAACGGTGAAATGAGAGGAAAGCACATACGTAGTTATGAAAATAGAATCAGCAAAAATGAGGCCCGCTAAAGCTAGATAGCAGAGGATACAAAAGTGAACTGCGCGGTCAGCGAAAAACCCTTCAAAAAACCATCCTGAAATTACTTGAACTCATGTGCCAACTCATGGAACATGAGGAGTAATTTCAGCCCACTAGAGCTACCAGCAGCAAGGAATCACATATCTGCAAGCTGGACTAAGACAAAAAATAAAGCAAAACGTGGAACAGGAAAATCAAAACTTAGCTTGTCCTGAAGATAACAGACGCAGGGAGCAGAGGAGAAAAGACACGCTGATTACATTGATAGCCGGCGAGGAAATGACAAAAAAGCCAGGTTAAATAGGAAACTCCCATAACCTGATGGAACAGGTGGAGACCAGAGACCGCAGAGAACACAAGTCACCCAGTACCATCAGTAACCACCAGAGGGAGCCCAAAAACAGAACTCACAACACCCGACACACAGCAGGTGCGCGATGATATGACGTCATCGCGCACCCGCAGTGTCAGAGGCAGAGTGGGGAATGATGTGAGAGGGAGCGACAGCGGACGCTCTCTCCTCCATCATTGCATTCAACTGTAGCGGCGTCATAGACGCCGGTATAGTTGAATGCGGCGGCGGGGGGGAGTCGGCGCTGGCGAGCGGCCCATGATTGCCACCGGCCCTTCTGGCATTTGCCAGAAATGCCCGATGGCCAGTCCGGCCCTGCATGGAAGTATCCTTTAAATACAGTACTTTATGTTGATATATCACATAAAATCTCCATAAAATACATTTAAATTTGTTGGTGTAATGTGGAAAAAATGTAGAAAAGTTTATGCCGTATGAATACTTTTTCAGTGCACTTTAAACTAATGTCGTTAATCATCACTCTATACTGTGTCCATCACACTTTCCTGGCGTCAACATCAGTTAGGCGGTGTCGCCTGACCGCTGCAGCCAATCATTGGCTACTGATCAAATGCAGCCTATACATTCTGTATGAACAGCTTGTTCCTTTCCTGGCTGTAGCTGTTACGTGATACCCACTGCCAAATGTTGGTGCTAGGATACTGGTGGGAGACACACTACGGAATCTATACGGATGGAATACAAATCCTGCAGGAAGGGGGTCTACATTTTTTTTGCTTTCATTCTTACACCTCTCTGGTCCCCGATAACTTAAAATTTTAGAACAGTGGAGAGCTCCTTATAGCATAATATGGAGATAGGTCCGCTGTAATATTAGCCCAAACATCACAGACCATATATTGCATAAATATTGTGTATTATGTCATTTGGTTAACGGCACCTAGTACAGAATACAGAGGACTCGCCGGCTCTCTCTGGCTCCCTCCTCTCCTCATAGGCGAGAAATAGAGAATATTAGAAGACTTTACACATCATGGCAGGCCAATCCCCATTTGTATATATGTTAATTTAATTATTAATGACCATTATGGATTATTTCCATATAACAGTTCATTTTCAGGGTCTGAAATCGCTTTCTCAGCCTACATGTCTAAGTGACCTTCAGTAAAAGTTAAAAGCTGTTCTATAAACGTTTTGCTCATGCAGGATCACTATTTTATGGCCTACACACTAGGACCCAGCGCAGTGTGGGTATTACAGTAGACAATCCTCATGAGAAGTGCTAAAAACTTTCTAATATACAGTTAGTCAGCTACAATATCCCTAGCACATGGAGCCAGACAGTGCTAGGAAAAATCAATCAGTATCTAGAGAGTTATTCGTTGTAATGCCGTGCGGCACGTGTCCTGGAGAGGATTGGTTGTGGATGAGACATGAATAGTTAAACTATAGCGTCTTGTATGAGCGTATAAGTGGCTATGAAGAGATAGCAGCTTGTGTCAGGCTCTCTCCCTCCCCATGCTGCTATATTTATCATGACATGTGTCCATAAATGGCTCGGACTGGGGCTCGGACATTCCAGTGACACCAGGCTTCATTTTTGCACTGGACTCCTATGTCCAGGTCCTAGTACTTGTCTCTTCAATCTTATTATTGGATTCTGGATTTTCCCCATAGATTTTACCCATATTGTGAGAGAACTTCCTGCCTTGAGGTAAGTGTGAACTGTTAGATATGACACACTTGTCTCACATGCCCAAAATAATTAGCTCTAATGGCTGCTGAGATCTAGAGCACCGAACGTCGCTGTGGATAGTGTACCCCTTATCCAGTGACAGTAACCTGGTACTCCAAAGTCTGCCCGTATTATATAGCGTTATTCAGTATGGGCTCATACTTACTAAATGTCGTTAACATGATGGAACTAATCTTCTTTGTTGGTTGCTTTGTACAGAGCTTCATTGTACAGCTAAACTAACAGTGTGGTATGAGCTCGTGTGAAGACCGTGTGGCTTGAGTGTATTTGGCTAAAACTAAAATGAATTCCTCTCCGATTCATGTTGAAGATTTCTGTCTCATTTTTGTTCGTCTTACTGTTGTATGTTTTTTTTTACTGATTACTTTTATCTTAGCAAAAATATATCATAACATTTTATAGAGATTCCTATATACAAAATTGGGCTCCTCGCTCTTGCCCATTATATTTACAGGATTGGAATGATATTAGACTAGATCTGTAATCTTACTGCAAGCCAACATTTTTGTTCCATAATTTTGAATAGCTTTTGTAGTCAATAAGTCAATAAGTAACTCTGAGGCTTGACCGTTAAAGATACTGCAACTATTTTGTCGATACGAAAAGAGGGTTTTGATTTGATGACATTGAAATACTCCATATCCCATAGTGCAAATTTAATCCACTGGGCTGAGAGCTGATGCTGAGGGTGTTCCAGGCTAATGGATGTGTGATATTATTGGATATGAGGATATAATGTAACTAGGGTTGAGCGAAACGGGTCGTTCATTTTCAAAAGTCGCCGACTTTTGGCAAAGTCGGGTTTCATGAAACCCGATCCGACCCCTGTGCGGAGTCGGCCATGCAGTACGCGACTTTCGCGCCAAAGTCGCGTTTCAATGACGCGAAAAGCGCCATTTCTCAGCCAATGAAGGTAAACGCAGAGTGTGGGCAGCGTGATGACATAGGTCCTGGTCCCCACCATCTTAGAGAAGGGCATTGCAGTGATTGGCTTGCTGTCCGCGGCGTCACAGGGGCTATAAAGGGGCGTTCCCGCCGACCGCCATGTTACTGCTGCTGATCTGAGCTTAGGGAGAGGTTGCTGCCGCTTCGTCAGAAGCAGGGATAGCGTTAGGCAGGGTCCATTAACCACCAAACCACTTGTGCTGTAGCGATTTCCACTGCCCAACACCACCTTCGGTGTGCAGGGATAGTGGAAGCTACATTTTTTTTTTTTTCCTCAGCGCTGTAGCTCATTGGGCTGCCCTAGAAGGCTCCCTGATAGCTGCATTGCTGTGTGTACGCCGCTGTGCAAACCAACTGCTTTTTTCAAAGCACAAATCCTCTTGTTCCTTCCTTTCTGCACAGCTATCTTGTTTGTTTGTCCACACTTTTTATTTAATTTGTGCATCAGTCCACTCCTTATTGCTGCCTGCCATACCTGGCTGAGATTACTGCAGGGAGATAGTAATTGAAGGACAGTTCCTTTTTTTTTTTTTTTTTTTTGTGGGAGATTAAGATTGGCATTTCTGCTAGAGTGACATCCATCTCTCACTCAGTGGGCCATAGAAAGCCTATTTATTTTTTTGCTTGATTTGGGTTCTAAAATCTACCTGAAAAAATCACTACATCAATCAGTGGGAGAAAAATATTGGCCTCAGGGCGTGTGTGCCACTCCTGACTCCTGTGTGTGCCATCTCTCACTCAGTGGGCCATAGAAAGCCTATTAATTTTTTTGCTTGATTTGGGTTCTAAAATCTACCTGAAAAAATCACTACATCAATCAGTGGGAGAAAAATATTGGCCTCAGGGCTTGTGTGCCACTCCTTACTCCTGTGTGTGCCATCTCTCACTCAGTGGGCCATAGAAAGCCTATTTATTTTTTTGCTTGATTTGGGTTCCAAAATCTACCTGAAAAAATCACAACATCAATCAGTGGGAGAAAAATATTGGCCTCAGGGCTTGTGTGCCACTCCTGACTCCTGTGTGTGCCATCTCTCACTCAGTGGGCCATAGAAAGCCTATTAATTTTTTTGCTTGATTTGGGTTCTAAATTCTACCTGAAAAAATCAATAAATCAATCAGTGGGAGATTAATATTGGCCTTTGGGCTTGTGTGCCAGTCCTAAGCGTGCCATCTCTCTCTCTCAGATAGTGGGCCATAGAAAGCCTATTTATTATTTTTTTTATTGGGTTTATAAATTTTCCCTGGGAAAAAAAAAAAAGTGGGAGATTAATATTGGCCTCTGGGCTTGTGTGCCAGTCCTGAGCGTGCCATCTCTCTCACAAATAGTGGGCCATAGAAAGCCTATTTATTTTTTGGGTTGATTTGGGTTCTAAATTCTACCTGAAAAAAGCAATAAATCAATCAGTGGGAGATTAATATTGGCCTCTGGGCTTGTGTGCCAGTCCTGAGCGTGCCATCTCTCTCACAAATAGTGGGCCATAGAAAGCCTATTTATTTTTTGGGTTGATTTGGGTTCTAAATTCTACCTGAAAAAATCAATAAATCAATCAGTGGGAGATAAATATTGGCCTCTGGGCTTGTGTGCCACTCCTGACTCCTGTG
Source organism: Ranitomeya imitator (assembly GCF_032444005.1). Lineage (NCBI taxonomy): Eukaryota > Metazoa > Chordata > Amphibia > Anura > Dendrobatidae > Ranitomeya > Ranitomeya imitator. The sequence goes on from NC_091287.1 coordinate 389,892,676, forward strand.
TGCGTCATCTCTCACTCAGTGGGCCCTAGAAAGCCTATTTTTTGTTTTATTTGTTTTCTAAATTCTCCCTGAAAAAATCATTTTATTTTATTTTGTTTCTAAATTCTTCCTGAAAAATTCATTTTTTTGTATTTTTTTTCTAAAGTCTCCCTGAAAAAAAAAAAAATCAAATCAGTGGGAGATTAATATTGCCCTTTCTGCTTGTGTGCCAGTCTTGACTCCTGGGTGTGCCATCTCTCTCTCTCTCTCCAATTGTGGGCCATAGAAAGCCTATTTATTTTTTTGCTTGATTTGGGTTCCAAAATCTACCGGAAAAAATCACTAAATCAATCAGTGGGAGATAAATATTGGCCTCTGGGCTTGTGTGCCACTCCTGACTCCTGTGTGCGTCCTCTCTCACTCAGTGGGCCATAGAAAGCCTATTTTTTTTTAATTTGTTTTCTAAATTCTCCCTGAAACAATCATTTCATTTTATTTGGTTTATAAATTCTTCCTTAAAAAATCATTTTTTTTTATTATTTTTTTTTTTCTAAAGTCTCCCTGTTAAAAAAAAAAAAACAAATCAGTGGGAGATTAATATTTACATTTGCGCTTCAGTGACAGTCTTGCGTGTGTGGCATCTCTCTCATTTGTTGCCACCAACAACAGAGTGTGTAACATTGTGCCTGATTTTCGTTGTGGTCTCACCCACCTGTAAAGGGGTAGCTAAATCATACTGAAGTTATAGCTCACCGTGTAAGTTGTGTGACAGCAACAAATACCGTTAGTTTGGTAACGTTTTTAAAACAATGAGGAAGTCTGGTGGAAGAGGTCGTGGCCGGGGGCGTTCATTGTCAGCTGGTAATGAGGGTAGTGGTAGTGGTGGAGCATCAGGTGGTCGTGGGAAAAAAAATATTGCACCTAAGTCTGGAGCTGTGGAGCCAGGTTCGTCGTCTGGCTACACAAGGCCTCGAACGCTCCCTTTTCTGGGAGTAGGAAAACCGCTTTTAAAGCCGGAGCAGCAAGAGCAAGTTTTGGCTTATCTTGCTGACTCAGCCTCTAGCTCTTTTGCCTCCTCTCGTGAAACTGGTAAAAGTAAAAGCAGCGCGTCGTTAGTGGATGTTCATGGTCAGGGACAAGTCGCTTCCTTGTCCTCTTCAGCAAAAACAACAACAGAGAAGAATGCAGCAGGCGACACAACGGGTTACTCCATGGAGCTCTTTACACATACCGTCCCTGGCTTAGAAAGTGAAGCAGTTAACAGTCCATGCCCATTACAAGTTGAATCTGACATGGAGTGCACTGATGCACAGCCACAGCCAGACTACTATGCTGGTCCTTTGACTCAGACCACAACATTGCCCTCGCAGGGTGCTGATCAAGAATCAGACCCTGATGAGACTATGTTGCCCCATCACGAACGCTATACCACCGACCGACACGGTGACACAGACAAAGTTGCACACGAGCTACAAGAAGAGGTAATAGATGACCCAGTTCTTGACCCCGATTGGCAGCCATTGGGGGAACAGGGTGCAGGCGGCAGCAATTCTGAAGCGGAGGAGGAGGGGCCGCAGCAGGCATCAACATCGCAACAGGTTCCATCTGCCGGGCCCGTATCTTGCCCAAAACGCGTGGCAAAGTCAAAACCTGTTGGAGTACAGCGTGGCCATCCGGTTAAAGCTCAGTCTGCAATGCCTGAAAAGGTATCCGATGCTAGAAAGAGTGCAGTCTGGCATTTTTTTAAACAACATCCAATTGATCAGCGCAAAGTCATCTGTCAAAAATGTTCAACTACCTTAAGCAGAGGGCAGAATCTGAAAAGTCTCAATACAAGTTGCATGCATAGACATTTAACCACCATGCATTTGCAAGCTTGGACTAACTACCAAACGTCCCTTAAGGTTGTAGCACCCTCGGCCAATGAAGCTAGTCATCAACGCAACATCCCTTCCGGCAGTGTAGGGCCACCATTTTCTGCACCACCTGCAGTATCTGTGCAGGTTTCTTTGCCAAGCCAAAGCAGTCAGGGTCAGGGAATCACCAGTTTCGTAGTAGGAAACACTGCATCTAGGGCACCGGCGGCAACAATACCATCTCCCACCGTCTCTCAGTCTGCCATGTCCACCGGCACCCCCGCTAGTTCCACGATCTCCAGCTCTCCAGTCCAGCTCACCCTACATGAGACTATGGTTAGAAAAAGGAAGTACTTAGCCTCGCATCCGCGTACACAGGGTTTGAACGCCCACATAGCTAGACTAATCTCGTTAGAGATGATGCCCTACCGGTTAGTTGAAAGCGAAGCTTTCAAAGCCCTGATGGACTACGCTGTACCACGCTACGAGCTACCCAGTCGACACTTTTTTTCCAGAAAAGCCTTCCCAGCCCTCCACCAGCATGTTAAAGAGCGCATCGTCCATGCACTCAGGCAATCTGTGAGCACAAAGGTGCACCTGACAACAGATGCATGGACCAGTAGGCATGGCCAGGGACGTTACGTGTCCATCACGGCACACTGGGTAAATGTGGTGGATGCAGGGTCCACAGGGGACAGCAAGTTTGGGACAGTTCTGCCTAGCCCACGGTCTAGGAAACAGTTGGCTGTAGCCGTTCGCACCCCCTCCTCCTCCTCCTCGTCCTCCTGCAGAAGCGAGACCTCGTCCACAGACCGCAGTCGCACAACCACTCCATCCGCAGCTGCCACTGTTGCACACCAGGTCTCCCATTATGGGGCAGCTACTGGCAAACGTCAGCAGGCTGTATTGGCTATGAAGTGTTTGGGTGACAACAGACACACCGCTGAAGTTCTGTCCGAGTTCTTGCAGAAAGAAACGCAGTCGTGGCTGGGCACTGTAGATCTTGAGGCAGGCAAGGTAGTGAGTGATAACGGAAGGAATTTCATGGCTGCCATCTCCCTTTCCCAACTGAAACACATTCCTTGCCTGGCTCACACCTTAAACCTGGTGGTGCAGTGCTTCCTGAAAAGTTATCCGGGGTTATCCGACCTGCTCCTCAAAGTGCGTGGACTTTGCTCACATATCCGCCGTTCGCCCGTACACTCCAGCCGTATGCAGACCTATCAGCGTTCTTTGAACCTTCCCCAGCATCGCCTAATCATAGACATTGCAACAAGGTGGAACTCAACACTGCACATGCTTCAGAGACTGTGTGAACAGAGGCGGGCTGTTATGTTTTTGTGGGAGGATACACATACACGGGCAGGCAGTAGGATGGCAGACATGGAGTTGTCAGGTGTGCAGTGGTCGAAGATTCAAGACATGTGTCAAGTCCTTCAGTGTTTTGAGGAATGCACACGGCTGGTTAGTGCAGACAACGCCATAATAAGCATGAGCATCCCCCTAATGCGTCTGCTGATGCAAAGTTTGACGCACATAAAGGATCAGGCGTCTGCAGCTGAGGAAGAGGAAAGCCTTGATGACAGTCAGCCATTGTCTGGCCAGGGCAGTGTACAGGACGAGGTAGTGGGCGAACAGGAGGAGGAGGACGAGGAGGATGATGGGGATGATTATATTTTTAATGAGGAAGCTTTTCCGGGGCCAGTGGAAATTGTTGGCGCGGCAAGGCCGGGTTCTGGTTTTTGGAGGGACACAAGTGACGTGGATTTGCCTGAAACTGCCCCTCAACCAAGCACAACCACAGATTTGAGAACTGGAACTTTGGGCCACATGGCGGATTATGCCTTATGTATCCTCAAAAGGGACACACGCATAACAAAAATGATGAACGATGACGATTACTGGTTGGCCTGCCTCCTTGATCCTCGCTATAAAGGCAAATTGCAAAATATAATGCCACATGAGAACTTGGAACTAATATTAGCAACCAAACAATCAACTCTTATTGACCGTTTGCTTCTGGCATTCCCTGCACACAGCGCCCGTGATCGTTCTAACACGAGCTGCAGGGGCCAGCAGACCAGAGGTGTTAGAGGGGCAGAAATCAGAAGTGGCGTTGGCCAGAGGGGTTTTCTGACCAGGTTGTGGAGTGATTTTGCTATGACCGCAGACAGGACAGGTACTGCAGCATCAATTCAAAGTGACAGGAGACATTTGTCCAGTATGGTTACTAACTATTTTTCATCCCTTATCGACGTTCTCCCTCAACCGTCATTCCCATTTGATTACTGGGCATCAAAATTAGACACCTGGCCAGAATTGGCAGAATATGCATTGCAGGAGCTTGCTTGCCCGGCAGCTAGTGTCCTATCAGAAAGAGTATTCAGTGCTGCAGGTTCAATACTAACAGAAAAAAGGACTCGTCTGGCTACCCAAAATGTAGATGATCTAACCTTCATTAAAATGAACCACAACTGGATTTCGAAATCTTTTGCCCCACCTTGCCCGGCTGACACCTAGCTTTCCTATGTAAAGGTCTTGCCTGTGGACTATTCTGAACGACTTTTCCAATCTCGTAATTTGCAGCACCTGATTGTCCAGCATCCGACATGTTAACACCTCCCTAAATGGCCAAAGTCCCCACACGGGGCCGTGGTATCGCCACTTGGCGCCAGCACCCGTGAGAGTACTGTTTGTCTGAAGAGGTGGGTGTGCCCGCTTTTGGTCGACGGCACTGCCACTAGGTCCCTCATAGTACAATAAAGTGTCTGGCGGTGGTGGTGCGCACCCAACGTCAGACACACCATTGTAATATGAGGGGCCCTGGGCCTGTACCGCCGGCCACAAGACAGTCCCCCCCCAGGTCAAACAGTGCTCTACCACTTGCAAAATTTTCTCTCACAGCTCCACCAATGTTTAGTCTATGCGCTGACATCCTTCAATGCCTGGCACTGTCAATACCATTGTATTGACATTTTTCTTATGTTAGGCCTTCGAAGCCTGTCTGCGGTCACTCCTTCCACTAGGCCTCCACTGACCTGTCTACTGCTGCCCGTGTTCCCCTGGAACCAATTTTAAATTGCCTACAGCCAGCCCAATTTATTATGTTAGGGCTTCGAAGCCTGTCTGCGGTCCCTCCTTCCACTAGGCCTCCACTGACCTGTCTACTGCCGCCCGTGTTCCCCTGGAACCAATTTTAAATTGCCTACAGCCCAATTTTTGTTATGTTAGGCCTTCGAAGCCTGTCTGCGGCCCGTTCTTTCCACTACTACTACACTGACCTGGCTACTGCCGCCTGTGTTCCCCTGGAACCAATTTTAAATTGCCTACAGCCAGCCCAATTTATTATGTTAGGGCTTCGAAGCCTGTCTGCGGTCCCTCCTTCCACTAGGCCTCCACTGACCTGTCTACTGCTGCCCGTGTTCCCCTGGAACCAATTTTAAATTGCCTACAGCCAGCCCAATTTATTATGTTAGGGCTTCGAAGCCTGTCTGCGGTCCCTCCTTCCACTAGGCCTCCACTGACCTGTCTACTGCTGTCCGTGTTCCCCTGGAACCAATTGTAAATTGCCTACATCCCAATTTTTGTTATGTTAGGCCTTCGAAGCCTGTCTGCGGCCCGTTCTTTCCACTACTACTACACTGACCAGGCCACTGCTGCCCGTGTTCCCCTGGAACCAATTTTACATTGCCTACAGCCAGCCCAATTTATTATGTTAGGCCTTCAAAGCCTGTCTGCGGTCCCTCCTTCCACTAGGCCTCCACTGACCTGTCTACTGCCGCCCGTGTTCCCCTGGAACCAATTTTAAATTGCCTACAGCCAGCCCAATTTATTATGTTAGGGCTTCGAAGCCTGTCTGCGGTCCCTCCTTCCACTAGGCCTCCACTGACCTGTCTACTGCTGCCCGTGTTCCCCTGGAACCAATTTTAAATTGCCTACAGCCAGCCCAATTTATTATGTTAGGGCTTCGAAGCCTGTCTGCGGTCCCTCCTTCCACTAGGCCTCCACTGACCTGTCTACTGCTGTCCGTGTTCCCCTGGAACCAATTGTAAATTGCCTACATCCCAATTTTTGTTATGTTAGGCCTTCGAAGCCTGTCTGCGGCCCGTTCTTTCCACTACTACTACACTGACCAGGCCACTGCTGCCCGTGTTCCCCTGGAACCAATTTTAAATTGCCTACAGCCAGCCCAATTTATTATGTTAGGCCTTCAAAGCCTGTCTGCGGTCCCTCCTTCCACTAGGCCTCCACTGACCTGTCTACTGCCGCCCGTGTTCCCCTGGAACCAATTTTAAATTGCCTACAGCCAGCCCAATTTATTATGTTAGGGCTTCGAAGCCTGTCTGCGGTCCCTCCTTCCACTAGGCCTCCACTGACCTGTCTACTGCTGCCCGTGTTCCCCTGGAACCAATTTTAAATTGCCTACAGCCAGCCCAATTTATTATGTTAGGGCTTCGAAGCCTGTCTGCGGTCCCTCCTTCCACTAGGCCTCCACTGACCTGTCTACTGCTGCCCGTGTTCCCCTGGAACCAATTTTAAATTGCCTACAGCCAGCCCAATTTATTATGTTAGGGCTTCGAAGCCTGTCTGCGGTCCCTCCTTCCACTAGGCCTCCACTGACCTGTCTACTGCTGTCCGTGTTCCCCTGGAACCAATTGTAAATTGCCTACATCCCAATTTTTGTTATGTTAGGCCTTCGAAGCCTGTCTGCGGCCCGTTCTTTCCACTACTACTACACTGACCAGGCCACTGCTGCCCGTGTTCCCCTGGAACCAATTTTAAATTGCCTACAGCCAGCCCAATTTATTATGTTAGGGCTTCGAAGCCTGTCTGCGGTCCCTCCTTCCACTAGGCCTCCACTGACCTGTCTACTGCCGCCCGTGTTCCACTGGAACCAATTTTAAATTGCCTACAGCCAGCCCAATTTATTATGTTAGGGCTTCGAAGCCTGTCTGCGGTCCCTCCTTCCACTAGGCCTCCACTGACCTGTCTACTGCTGCCCGTGTTCCCCTGGAACCAATTTTAAATTGCCTACAGCCAGCCCAATTTATTATGTTAGGGCTTCGAAGCCTGTCTGCGGTCCCTCCTTCCACTAGGCCTCCACTGACCTGTCTACTGCTGCCCGGGTTCCCCTGGAACCAATTTTAAATTGCCTACAGCCAGCCCAATTTATTATGTTAGGGCTTCGAAGCCTGTCTGCGGTCCCTCCTTCCACTAGGCCTCCACTGACCTGTCTACTGCTGTCCGTGTTCCCCTGGAACCAATTGTAAATTGCCTACATCCCAATTTTTGTTATGTTAGGCCTTCGAAGCCTGTCTGCGGCCCGTTCTTTCCACTACTACTACACTGACCAGGCCACTGCTGCCCGTGTTCCCCTGGAACCAATTTTAAATTGCCTACAGCCAGCCCAATTTATTATGTTAGGGCTTCGAAGCCTGTCTGCGGTCCCTCCTTCCACTAGGCCTCCACTGACCTGTCTACTGCCGCCTGTGTTCCCCTGGAACCAATTTTAAATTGCCTACAGCCCAATTTTTGTTATGTTAGGCCTTCGAAGCCTGTCTGCGGCCCGTTCTTTCCACTACTACTACACTGACCTGGCTACTGCCGCCCGTGTTCCCCTGGAACCAATTTTAAATTGCCTACAGCCAGCCCAATTTATTATGTTAGGGCTTCGAAGCCTGTCTGCGGTCCCTCCTTCCACTAGGCCTCCACTGACCTGTCTACTGCTGCCCGTGTTCCCCTGGAACCAATTTTAAATTGCCTACAGCCAGCCCAATTTATTAAGTTAGGGCTTCGAAGCCTGTCTGCGGTCCCTCCTTCCACTAGGCCTCCACTGACCTGTCTACTGCCGCCCGTGTTCCCCTGGAACCAATTTTAAATTGCCTACAGCCAGCCCAATTTATTATGTTAGGGCTTCGAAGCCTGTCTGCGGTCCCTCCTTCCACTAGGCCTCCACTGACCTGTCTACTGCTGCCCGGGTTCCCCTGGAACCAATTTTAAATTGCCTACAGCCAGCCCAATTTATTATGTTAGGGCTTCGAAGCCTGTCTGCGGTCCCTCCTTCCACTAGGCCTCCACTGACCTGTCTACTGCTGCCCGTGTTCCCCTGGAACCAATTTTAAATTGCCTACAGCCAGCCCAATTTATTAAGTTAGGGCTTCGAAGCCTGTCTGCGGTCCCTCCTTCCACTAGGCCTCCACTGACCTGTCTACTGCCGCCCGTGTTGCCCTGGAACCAATTTTAAATTGCCTACAGCCAGCCCAATTTATTATGTTAGGGCTTCGAAGCCTGTCTGCGGTCCCTCCTTCCACTAGGCCTCCACTGACCTGTCTACTGCTGCCCGTGTTCCCCTGGAACCAATTTTAAATTGCCTACAGCCAGCCCAATTTATTATGTTAGGGCTTCGAAGCCTGTCTGCGGTCCCTCCTTCCACTAGGCCTCCACTGACCTGTCTACTGCTGCCCGTGTACCCCTTGAACCAACATCAGAAAATATAAAAATAAGTATTTTGCTTATAAAAAAGAAAATACTGGAGAGATATCAAATGCAGACATTTTAACATTAAAAACAAACACATACAACAAAAATCTGGTACAGTACTAAAAATGGCCACCAGCTACAATAACTTTCTCCTGCAAGTAGTTAACTGAAAGTTTTTTTCAATTTAAAACACAGATATGGCATCCACCGAGTGTTGTCCTGTCGCGTCTTCTTTATATTATTGCCAAGAAGATGCAAAATATGAAAATAATAAAATCATTATTTACCAAAAAAATAGAGTAAGTCAAAACCACATTGCAAATAAACATTCATTACAAGTAAAGAAGCAGGGCGCGTCCGAGGGTGAGTATATACCTAATAAGAATATAATCACCCTCAGACGCGCCCTGCTTCTTTCCGACAGCCCTCCTTCCTAAGAATCAGCCCTTCCGTGGTGTAGAGAGAGGGTGTGTTACACTCCAAGGTGTTCCCCAGGTTGCCTTTCCTGAGCTTCGATCTTCATGCTCTCGTTTAGTAGTTGTCGGAAAGTAGGCTGCATTAGGCCTACAAATTGGGTATGGGGTG